>NC_051095.1:8915955-9237955 GCF_901709675.1 Syngnathus acus | reverse complement strand
TGCCACATTCTGGTTAGGGAGTGCACGGCTTCTTGGTCGGGAGACTGAACCCTCCCTCCATCACTTCGGTAGCCCTTCCCTGTGGAGCCAAGCTATTTGAGTTGGATTGTGGCGTGCCAACCTTGACCGCTGGACGGGTAAGGAAGAAATCATCTATAACATATACATATATAAAGACTTTAAGACACAAATAAAACGTGTACAGTTCGGCAAGGTTTCGTAATTAAACCCTCGGTAGTTTACTTAATTGAGACCGAGAATGAAGGTTTAAAAGCTTAGCTTTTGCCAATAAATTAGGCCATGTGGCGTCTTTGACTCAACGCAATAAATGTATGACTGTAAACTACAAGAATTAAAGGCCTCAGCGGATGTCATGAAATATTTTTTTATCGTTAGCGCAATGTCGACGTCATGCTAACGATGCTAGCTAATCAATTAGCATCAGCAGGTTCGCCCATTAAGCATCAGCATTATTGTGAATATAATATGCGCGTTAACTACTACTAGAATTCTGAAGAGATGTAAAGTACTAAAGTAAAGTCACTTAGTAGTTTAGAACTAAAGTAAAGTCACTTAGTAGTTTAAAACTTTTGTAATTTCTCGACATCATATTTAGTTGGCTAACTGACCTGTTAATGTGCGGTTAAACGTTTAAACGCTTAAACCTGTTGAGCTAAATGTATTGTTATTGTGGTTTTTGTGCCTATTATTGTGGACGTTTTTTAAAAAAAAAAAATTATATTTTTATTTTGTGAACTCGACTTTCAGATTTTTTGCTGCTGGACGCCCTTTTTTGACGGTCCACAAGCTGGTCTCAAATGGCCCTCTTTGCAAGAAACTCGAAAGCCAATTTCTATAAAAACAGTAAGTCACATCCTTCTGAATTCTACAAAGTTACGAGAAGTATTTAGAAATTTAAAATAAATAGTGTAATCTGCCTTCTTTTTTCCCCCTAACACCCAAAGATGCTGTTGGATCAAAAGAGTTGATCAACAGGTACCGAAGTGGTCATACCAACGCGGTATCTTTGCTGCATCAGCTGGCCCACACAGTTCCGTTCCACTTGGAATTCAAGGAGACTGTGACCACCGGTGCAAATGATTATTTTATGAATAGCTGATTTTTTTGTGTGTATCTGTAAATCCCAACTGTGCCTCTTGAAATCATGAAAATGGAAATGTGTCACTTGAAATAATAATAATATACGATAAACTCAAGCTTTCTTGACCTTTCTGACTTTTTAGGCAACGTAAGTGGATTTCTCTTTGCCTTTTGCGTGCTGGTTGACGGTGTCCAGTACAAGACAGGCATGGGGACGACAAAGAAGGTGGCTCGGCTTAAAGCGGCGGAGCTGGCTCTTGAGGACCTGCTGCCAACATTGGAAGAGAAGGCTGACCTACCCAAAATATCAAGTCAGGCCATTTTTTTTAAATTTTTTTATTTCCGCCTTATTGAATAAGTGATAATAGTCAAATCTGTAAAAGAAGCTGCCTGTTTTGAGTATTTCTCCCTCTGCCCCCCTTTCAGCTTTCACGCCATCTCTACCAGTTATAGAGGAGTCTTCGCAGTCAGAGATCCAAGCCTACACATTTAGTCGTGGTAGTCCAGCATTTTTCTATGTGCCACTTCTCTTTTCACTAATTTATGATGGGATGCTTTTGACATTGAGGCAATTACATTTTCTCAGGCATTTCTCATACTTTTATTTATATCACTCGACAGAGAGGAAGACTTCCACCAACCTCCAGATACCAAATGCCGTCAAGAATCAACTAAGCAAGTTGATAAACAACCAACCGCAGTTGTTCGCCTGCGCCGCCACCGTCGCGGCATTCGTCATTCAGACTTGTGAGTGCCGTGGGCGTTTACGTACTAAGCTATTATCCAGATAGGATTTGAGTTCAAGATTGCCAGCCAAATTTTATTTCTACTTTCCTATTTGAGCCTAATTAAAGGAGGAGAGGGCAAACTGTATTGGTAAAAAGGAGAGAGAAAAACGACTTGTTAGTATCTATTAAAGTGGAGGTCACTATTTGAGTAAATGCACTTGTTTGCAAATAAATTAAGGATGTAATGCTGCACTTTCTCTACTGCCTTTTTCATTTTCTCTCTGTAGCCGACGGATATGAGGTGGTAGCCATCGGCACTGGCAACTGCAGCGCCGGGCGCAGCACGTCCGTAAATGGACGCGTTGTGCACGACTCGCACGCGGTTGTTACTGCCAGGAGGTGCCTCATGAGATTCCTCTACCAGCACCTGCTGATGTTCTTCAGCAAAACCACGCAACTGGTGGAGAACTCCATCTTCCAGCACAACAATAACAACCACCACCTCCTCAGCCTGAAGAGCGGCATCACGCTCCACCTCTACATCAACCAGGTTCCCACGGGCGCCGCTCAAATACCCTCCAAACTGTAAGTAGTCACTGAATAACCGCTGCTTGTAAATGGGATTTAATGCGCGCGTTGTACTTTGATGTATTTGCAGGTCCCTGAACCCTCGTTGCATATCCACATTACAGATGAGTAATGAGATGGGCCTGCATGTTTCGGTTGAGGGCAAGGTGAGTACTGTCACTCTCTGAAAATAATCGTGTACATTCGATCAGCTGTACTCAAACAAACATGAGCCTTTCCCAAACGGCTACTGACACGCTTCCTTTTTCAGGTGTTCTCGATTTTCTCCACCGCCCTCGAGCCCGCCAGCACCAAAATAGTTACTGTGTCTCCCATGGACAAGATTACTCAGTGGCAAGTATTGGGCTACCAGGGAGCCTTGCTGAGCCACTTCATCGAGCCAGTCTATGTCAGGAGTATCCTCATAGGCAAGTGGAAGCTCTATTGAAGGTTCTCATCATCATCCGTCATCACCACATCTCACAAATCTCTCCAGGGGACTTGGGTGGCGGGGACATCCGCGGCATGGAGATGACATTGAACCGCCGCACGGAGGGCATCACCGCGCAGCTGCCCATGTTCTACTGCATGATGAGGCCTCTCATCTGCACTGTGCCCTCCGTGGCCAGCGGGAGCCCTGACAACGGCCTGGTGACCTACAGTTTCAACTGGAGCGAAAGTGATCCCTCAATCGAGGTGGTGGACGGTCTGATTGGCAAGACCACGGTCGAGTAAGCGCGATATCATATCAAGCATTATTTATTTTTTCCTCACGCTTTGCCACACGCTGCTTCGAGCATGTCATCATGCAATAGATTTTATTCGTGGGAACAGATGATTTCCAAATCAGAAGGTGACGGATATTACAGCGCAGCTTGTGCTCTGTAAAGATTTGCCTGTGCAGTACTTGTGTGCTCCTTTGTTCCTGTGACGTCTAAATAGTTTGAACAGTGATGCAATGTCTAAAAAATTTGAATAGGTCTCCTTTCAAGAGTGGACCTGCTCTGGCGAGCCGTCTGTGCAAAGCAGCGATGCTGCACCGTTTCAAGTTGGTTGCCAAAGAGGCCAACCGGCAGGACTTGCTTGCCACAAGTTCATACAGAGAAGCCAAGGTACGCCTGAACAACCCTTCGTCTTTTTCATCCATTACAGTGTTACAATGTTTTACAGGCACAACATTTTTTTATTTTATTTTTTGCACAGTACAAAGTAATCCATTCATATTGTATCCTGTGAGCAGAAACCCATCCATGCTGACCTTAAATACGAGATGGCTTTAAAATTAGAACAGCTGTGTTCTTCCCCGCTTGGATATTCAGCTTTCAATTTCCACTGAAGTAATTATATGTTTTTGTCCATACAGGGGGCGGCGAAAGCTTATCAGGAGGCCAAGACGATTCTGAGGACCTACCTGAAGCAGCAAGGCTTCGGTTCCTGGCCCGACAAGAACATGGTCAGTGATGACTTCAATATGTAGCTCTCTATACATAAAGGATTAGAGTCAGAATGAAGAAATGTTCGTTTCTTGTTGATCACTTTGATTTGGATAGGTCTTTATGCTCAAATACCTTAAAGTAAGAACCCCAAACACATAATACATTGGTAGCCGTTGTTTACGGTTTGTCAAATTGCATGCAAGGCTTCTTTAGGTTGTAAAATCAGCACATGCACTTGTTAAATATTTCTGTTGCTGGGGGAAAATAAGTTATTCTTTCCAAGGTGTGTAATAATAATGGCCTATACTATTTAAGTTTTCATTATTTAAGTTTTGTATTGCCATATGAGCAAGGCTTGTGTCTCAAGATTTAAGCCATAGAAATGTTTCAACCCCTGTAAAACACCATGCAAGCTGAACTGTTGGAATTGCAGTATTATGTTTCATTCCATTCCAAAATGTTAGACAATTTGAAAAACATAAATGTCATTTAAAATGTTTACTACATGTAGTTTTGTAGTTGGGGAAAAAAACTGCCGTTTCATGCGTGAATACAGCAAATGGAACTTAACACCAGGCCTTTTTTCAGTATGTCTTAAAAAAAATGGATAAAACTTTTTTTCCCCTCCTTATTTTTGTTCTTTATGTCAATAATTTCCACCACCTGCATACTTTTCACACTTCAAAATATTGGATTTTTATCCCATATGACCCACTTGTCATGGTCCCATGAGTTCAAGAAAGAGGCCTGAAAAAGTTTTTTGGGCTTCCTTCAGCATCAAACACGCACGCGCACACACACAACACACACGCGCACACACACACACACACACACACACACAAACCCCCATCTGACGACCACTTAGGTCTTTGATTTGTTTAGTTTGTGTTGAGGAAGCATGCAGGAAACATACTTTGGTTTCCTGTTTGTTTGTTAGTATGAGACATTGACTTGACTTTTCTCATATCATGGACATATGTGTGTGACAGGATTAAGATTTTTTTTATTGTACAGCTCTAATTTTTAAATATTTTAATTGAAACCAATTTCCCACAGCTGCTTTCTCAATAATAACATGTATATAATATAGATTGATTGATGTCTTCTATTAAGTTGTGCTCCTGAAATCATCAAAAGTAGTGTTCATTTTATGAGTTGGTTAAAAGTCATACAAGAATATTATTGTATTATGTGGACTACTTTTATTTAATTATAGTATATTGTTTACTCCTTAGGGGCCTGTTAAGATGATTTTGTTCGAAATTTGTAAACAGATTTAATGATTTGGAGTAACATGGATGGTTTGTTCAAATTGTTGTTTATATTATAGTTTGATATATAGTTTATATATAGTTATATGGGCCCGTGGAATAATTGAACTGCAACTGACGTCAGCGGCGCACCGCACACACTTCCGGGGTTAGAAGCGCCGATGTTTACACAAAGGACGAAGATTCCAATGGATTTAATGATTTGGAGTGACGTGGATGGTTCGATAAAAATGTTTTTTACATTATTGTTATTTGATATATAGTTTACATCTAGTTATATGGGCCTGTGGAATCATTTGAACTGCAACTGACGACGAGTCCGACGTCAGCGGCGCGCCGCACACGCGGCGTTGTTTACACAAAGGACGAAGAATTCGATGGATGTAATGATTTGGAGTGACAGAGATGGTTTGATAAACGTGTTCTTTATGTTATAGTTCAGGGGTGACCAACCGGTCAGAGACTAAGAGCCACATTTTTTTACTGTGTACCGCAAAGAGCCACATCTACCACCCCCAAAGCGAAGCGAACGCCCAGCGTTTGAAGTCACATTAACACCCCCCCCCCCCCCCCCCCCGGAGCGAAGCGAACGTAAAGGAGCCGCATGAAACACGGCAAAGAGCCGCATGCGGCTCGCGAGCCGCGGGTTGGCCACTCCTGTTATAGTTACTGGAATCACTGTTAATGTTACGTCAGGCCCGTTCTCAGCTCATCATTTGTGTTTATGTCATGTTAGCATACCGTATCGTTTAGCCTGTTGTTGCTGGTTCATGTCTGTCCTTGGTGTTGGATTTTGTCAATTCAATTTCCCCCGAAAGTGCGATTTATACTCCGGTGCGACTTATATATGTTTTTTTTTATCCCCTTTATTGTGCATTTTATGGCTGGTGCGACTTATACGCCGGTGCGACTTATAGTCCGAAAAATACGGTACTTGGTACTTGATTTAAAAAACTAAACTATTTGTGCAAGCCTTTAAAAAGTCATTTTGCCCTAACATGCCCCCCCATGATTGCAATGCCCGCTACCAATTTGAGGTTTAACATAAACCTGCTTTTTACTATGCACTCTTCGATCTGCTTCAAGCCGCTGTTTTACAATTGAACTAGCATCACCTACACCGAGGCGCTATGAAGATGTATTTTTGTAATATTCACGTTCTAAACTGACTTTTCCATCACTGTGCAAATTATCCCATGTTATGTCTTTTTTGAGATCATAAGTCATAGAGACTTGCGGATCTGCCTACGCAACCATGGGAATGTACCGAATCCCGCAATGACTTCACAATGACTTTGATATGACTGCATTTTCCATCTTTGTTGTAATGAGCAGCCTGACAAGTCGATCTCCTCTAAATGTTGACAGCGATCACCCTCCTACAGGGGCGACGTGTCAGTCCTTCTCCCACATTGCTTTCATAGCCGCTCATGAGTGTGGAAAATGATCACAATCATCTTTAGTTCTTTTGGATTTCTAATTCTTTAAAAAAAACTCATTCCAATAATTTCAACACAAGTTTTTTGAGACTGTATTTATTAAGTTACAGGTTCATGTACACACAATCAACCAGAGTTTTAAATAACAATAAATATATAAATAGGGCTCCTTTTACGTAAGTGTACATCAAGCGTGGACACAATCTCTTTCACACAGAGTCCAGTCTGATACTACCGCCAAAGTTGTTAAATTGACAAGTACTATACGGTACTTCAACCCTCCCCCAGGTAAAATGCTGCTGTTTTAATCCCGGGAGTGACAAAATGACCCTAGTTACACCCATTCAATTGAAATAAATCAGTGGTCAAAACATTCATAGCTCAAAAGTGTAGTCATATGGCTATAAATAAAGCAGTGTTAAAAAATAGATATGGAATACATTACATTAAGTTCTGTTGGTCCAAATTTTGGACTGCGTTAAAGAAAATTGGCTGCTTTGTGATCGCTGGAATCGATCTTCCGTGTCACCGTGCTTCCCGTCTAAAGACGTGGCCGTAGTTGACTTACAAGGAGGCCTCATTTTTCAGAAGCTGAAGCAGCGACTCCATTTTGTCAAGAAATTTGCTCAACGGCATTTTAGGCCAGCGCTCGCAGGCACACTGGCTAGAATTGGTCAGTGGCTATCGAAAAGGAAAAACAAGCACGTTTCAGCACTGTCGTCCTTTTCACAACGATGAATATGCGACGCAATACTCACGCGACTCTCCTGCCACTCGTCCATGGTTACGTTGAGAAATTCCACGGCATCGTCAATGTAATCATGAGGGCCCTCGCACTCCTTTCGGATTTTTCCGTCGAGTTCTTTCAAACAGCAGTTCAGTGCAGTTGTCATGCAAAGTCTCTGTGTGCACGAGCGAGAGAAAATGATCATTTTAAATTTGCTTTTAGTGTGAGGCGACAGCACTCGTCGCGCTCACTTCCTGTGCGAGACGACCTCAAGTGCGGTTTACACAAGTCTACAATAAATTAACCACTTTGCTACAGGGGAGAACCTAGTGACCTTGTTATCCCTCCCAGCCTTATTTTCACACACATACAGTTTTTTACAGGTGACGGCGTCATTTCCAAGAGTCCAACCTTACCTTCACATTTGTGGGCGCGTAGAATGTCGAGTTTGAGGGCTGCGTGGACAGAAAGAAATGTCATTATTTATTGTAGGTCATACTTAGTCTAAAGAGCACCCAGGAATTAAGACTCACGCATTTGACATTGCGTATATAGGAAATCTTGGCGTCCCGCAAAGGCAGAGAGTTTGCTAGCAGGTTTGCAGAGATTATGCAAATCCAGAAGAAAGTCATCGGAAGGTTCTCCATGGTGGCCTTGAAGGATTGCTGAAGAGAAAAGGCTCTTGGTGTTGCGTTATGGGCTCTCCTGTGCTGAGTTCAATTTATATAGCAGTGGGGCTGGGAAGGGTGGGCTTGATAGGTAGCCCACCGCATACAATGTTGGTTTTTTTCCTATAGTCTTGGGATTTTTTGTCTTGATGCGCCAACAAGGGGAAAAAAAACCCCATGTGGCCTCTTGAAAGTTTGTGTGAAAGTAGGTTGGTTGTCCTTAGTTTGTGGTCAACAAACATTTCTCTTATCAATCACTGACACCACTTACTGAACAGGGAAGATCAGAGTTAAAGTGTGATCATCCAGAGGGGGGGGGGGGGGGGATAAAAAATTATCTAAAGTGGTAATGCAAAAAAGTGGTCATTATACAATGAAAAAGTATTGAGAACAAAAAGGTAATACAGAAAGAACTAGTTGTCACCTTATGAGATTCGATGTAATACAAGAAAAGAAATTATAATCTTATGAGAATGAAGATAAAACAATACGGAAGAAAAGCCGTAATCTAAGTATAAAGCAGTTAAACAATAAAAACGCAACTAAATTTGAGATTAAAGTCATAATAATACAAGGCTGTAAAAGAATTGAGTCATAAGTCCCTGATGTTGAAATATTAGGAGAATGAAGATGTAATTTTACAAGTGAAGTCCTATTAAAAGAATAAATTGATAATACACTTCAAAAGTTGTAATTTTTAAAAAATAAGGTTGCCATAATACAAGAGTCAAATATTTGCTGAAATCACACACAAATGAAGTCAGTGCAAGAAATGCTTTTGTAATCTTTTGAGAATAGTCATAACACAACAAACGTGGTCATGCAACAGATTCAAAAAAACAAATTAGGAATCACTTTATTGTCTTTCATCCTCCATTTATTGGAACGCGATTCTCAAGGTGGTGGTGGCTTTGCGTCATTGGCAGAGCGTAGGGATTTCCCCATTTGTAAGTGAAAGTAAGTTGGAACAATCGTCAGCGGTGATATCTCGTAATGACCATAGAGTGACTACCTGAACTTATTGGACCAAAATGTTTCCAATAATTAAGCGCTAGTTTCATGTTAGGTCACAAAGCGTTGGGTTTCCTCTAACATTTTCATCAAAATGTCCACTCAACCAAAATGTGCTCCACCTACTCTCCAAATATGATAAGAGAACTCATCTAAAACTGCTTGTAAAACCCTTGCAATGCGTGTGAAAACATCTGCGTTCTCAGATGTCAAGTAAACCTCAGTAAAGTCTGAGTGGAAAAATCCCCCGGTAATGTCACCTGGTGATACCTGACCAATGTGACACCTGCCTGCTGGAAAATAGCAGCTGTCATTGTGTAAACTCATTTCTCCCTACATTACTGATATATTTTTTCATGTAAAAAATCTCCACCCCAGTGATCAGAAGAGATCTGTTAATCCACTAAATGTCTCTTCCCACAAATTTTAGCTGCAGCAATTTTGGAACCATTCTTACGCTGGACTCAAAACATGTTGATTGCTAACATAAATTTTACAATGCAAACTCATTTAAAGCGATGGAATTTTAGAAAAAGAAAACTTACTGACCCTAACCTTCGGTTCATAAATCTAATATTAGCATTTTGCAGATTCTATTCTATTATGTTCGAGGGCAGCGGGCACGCTCAAGCCAATCCCAGCAATTTTTGCGCGGCAGACGGAGTATACCCTGAGGTGGTCGCCAGATAATCGCAGGGCACATACAGACGAATAACCATTCATGCTCACAATCGCACTTCCGGGCAATTTGGAGTGGTCAATCGGCATGTAACGGGTTTTAGTGACATTGTAAAAGGTTCACATTAAGAATACATGTTCTTTTCATATAATGCAGTGAGGCCTGCCGCGACCAGCAAAAATCCACAAGTACTTAACCCATGGCAGGAAAGGATTCTGTAAATGAACCTCCAGAACTCATTTCAACTGTTCATTGTTAGCAAAATGCCAGTAGAGGGCGCCAAAGCAATACTGTTATTACGTACACTATATCAGTGGTCCCCAACCACCGGGCCGCGGACCGGTACCGGTCCGTGGGTCACTTGGTACCGGGCCGCGGAGCCGCACAGGAAAAAAAAAAAGAAAAAAAAAAAATTTTTTTTTTTTTTTTTCATTGACGATCAATTCATTCAGGTTAAGACGCTCGTCCTGGTCACATGACATGTTTCCCCAGTCGAGCCCGCAAAGCTAGCAAAAATGAGTAAGAATTTATTTTGAAAAATATAAAAAATTTGGCGAATCTCTCCCAATTACATCTGTCGGTGCATCTGAAAAATAAGGACTCTTGACACAGGGCGCTCGTCTCGGTCACGTGACATGTCACCACAGTCAAGCCCGCGAGGCAAGCAAAAATGAGCAAGAAACAGAGAAGTTTGGAAAGCTTCTTCGGAAAGGGAAAAACGTCCAATGAGGACACTGAAGAAGAAGAGGCTACGACTTCTAAGAAAAGGAAAGCTGCATTTAAAAGAACATTTCTGGAGTCCTACTTAAAATATGGATTTATCGCCACAGGTGACTCTGACGCGCCAAGTGCACTCCGCATATGTGGCGAAAGGCTTGCTAACGAGGCAATGAAGCCTTCAAACCTGCTTCGGCACATGGAGACCAAGCATCCTGCATTTAAAGACAAACCTTAACCACTTCGGGTGTCATTGTCTCCGATTACGCCTAGATGGGAACGGCTCATTTCTGAGAAAAGAGCTCGGTGCTCCCACTAATTCAACGTTTTATTTTTATGTGGTTTATATTTGTTTTTATGCCAGTCGTATCATTTTATTTCATCATATTTATATATATAAATATTTAAATAATAAATATATAAATATATTTATTTATATAAAGGCCGGTCCGCGAAAATATTTCTGACACGTAACCGGTCCGTGGTGCAAAAAAGGTTGGGGACCACTGCACTATATGGTTGCCTTTCCTGGTCATGTTGCTATTAGCTACAACAGGGGTTTTCAACTGCTTTTGTCCAAGGGACCACCATTATAACCAAGAAGCAATTTGAGGACCACTGCTTTGGCGGAATATTTTATTTTGCACCAAAGGAGGATAGACCTAGACAGGCTATTTACCGTAATTTTCGGACTATAAGCAGCGTCAGCTAATACGGGTATATTTAGTTTTTTTCTTGTATGAGCCGCACTGTCCCCCATAATGGCGGTTTGTGTATAAACGCTTCCTTTCAGTAATGACCGTCTTGATCTCGTTCTGTCTCTTCTTTGTGTGAATTATACGGCACGATTTGCCTGGCGGATGGACATGCGATCAACACACCACTTTTCTCCCCAGTGACCGTGTCACATATCCCTCTGCCCAGCAAAGCGGTGCCGCACAACAGCGGTCCACAGCCTTTTTACGAGTGTATAAAAGTGATCAGGTAATCACAAAAATCACGGAAAAAATCCTATATAAGCCGCACCCGACTATAAGCCGCAGGGTTAAAAATTTGAGAAAAAAGTTGCGTCTTGTAGTCTGAAATTTATGGTATTTGCATCTATATGTATGTCTATTTTAGGAATCTCAGCTAAATTTGCCAAAAATTGGATGGGTAAATGATTCACAAATTTTGCTGGAAATTCAATCATGTCTAAATAATAACTCAATTTTATTTTTAAAAATGTTACAATTATTTTTCATTTCCAATTTTGCGGACCACCTGCAATACCACCATAGACCAGTAGATAGCAGCAGACCACCCGTTGACAATAGTTGTGCTACAAAGTCAGTCTCTTAGTTTCTGCTGTTCTGCCATAGTTATTTATGATAAACAACAATAAATAACCAGCCAGGTATTTCCATTGAAAGGCAATAAGGAATTCTGTCGATTGTATTTCCAAACCAAGACATCATGAATGAATAATCACATTTGTAAGCTTGATAGTCAAAAATCTTAATTTTTATTTTATATAAATAGTTAATTAAATAGTAGTAAAAAAAACAACCGTCTGCCTTTATACATAGTATAAATTACATCAGACACCATTGTAAAATCTCACATTTAAATAATGTAACTTTTGACATGAAGAAAACCAAATGTAAAGTCCACCATAAAGCAGCTGTTTAAAATTGTCTTTTTAAAATAAGAAATAAATACGTTAAATAAATAGGCCACATCTTGTTTTGGGCATCTCCTCAGCATAGTGTCTTTTTTCTCCCCTGAACTTGAACTTCCTGTCTGCTCAGTTGGCACTCAGTCTGCTGATAGCCTAAAGGGAGACATAGAAACATTTTCATCAATTTCATGTCAAAATTGCAATTAAAAGCACATGATTCATATAAATTAAAAATGCTACTTAAATAGTGCCAGTTATTTTGACATCATGGGATAATAAACTGCAAACGTGCATGTGGAATGTAGGTATTATATTTGTCCACTTGAGGGTTGCCGTCTTCACATTCTATTGTCGTAGCTGTGAAAAAGTGTGTGTGGCTTTAAAAGGTGGAGCTTGACCTTGTGAGTGACGTACATCAGAAAATGAAAGGATGGTTGGTTGTTGTTAGCCGTGAATGTTTGTGCATTTTTTTTTTATTACAGCGACTGAAAGTGCACCGACGCCTGTGTCTATCCTTCACAATATGAGCAGGCATTCCAATCATTGAATCAGCGTGATTAGCTAATTTACCCTTAGCATCTGTTGCCGACTTTTGACATGACTCACGGAAGCCAATTCCGCTTTGGAGGAGACACATTGTGCTTTATTTGGTTTTGGGTTGTGAAATAACCACAAACTTTGGCCATTTGGTCTTTCATGAACATTTTTCTGTTGGCTCACCGCCAACGCACCAATTTCCATGTGTGTGTCTGCAATAATTATAACGTGTGGAAAACAGATAGCTGTGAAGCTTCAAAGCAGAGAATTTGTATCAATCTTTTAATTCCCAAAAGGAATTATTTGAGAAATCATTTTAGCCCTACCCTCAGACTCTTCGACAGGTATCCTGCAAAATTGACGTAAAACGATAGCACCTGTTCACGCTGAACGGCAACATGGGAAAAAGGTGCTGCTTTTCTTTCAAGTCGATCATTTACCTTTTGAATGAGAGACTCGAGTCTGCTGACAAACTCCCGAGTGGTCGCCTTCGGATGCGAAGCGCACATTTCGCAGGTGGACTAAAAGAAACAATTAGGTAGACTGCTTTAACTTCATCAAATAGGACAGACTTGATTATTAGGAATCATTAAATGTAGATGAGAAAATGACTTCCTTACCACACCATTTCCAGATTCACAAAAGTCCAGACCTCTTTCCTGAAAGACAATTGATTTTTATAGTTAAATTGCACTGCCCTGCAACGCTAACTTCTTCCTTGACCTCTACTCACAGTGATTGGATGCTTAAGGCTCCGGTAAAGTTTGTTTTGGTTTCTTTCCGTCATGTTGAAGTGCACATGCAAGCTGGCCCGGAAGCATCGCAACGCTGACAGACAGCAACAGTCCTATCAAAAAAAAAAACAACAACACAAGAATCTTACTAATAAAAGTGACTGACTCATAATAAATTGAAATAAATCTTGTTCTAGAGATTTTATGTTTTTGCTTCCAAATTTAAGAAATGTATACCAGACAAAAATACAACCTGCCAGAAATAATGTAGTCCTTATATTCAAATTGACCACAGAGAGATCAAGTGTGCCGCAAGCCAATTAATTGATCAAAAATGATCGATAATGTGTATGATAAATTGTTTATTTACAGGCGGCACGGAGGAGCACTGGTTAGCACGTCCGCCACACAGTTCAGAGTGTGCGGGTTTGATTCCACCTCTGGCCCTCCCTATGTGGAGTTTGCATGTTTTCCCCGTGCCAGCGTGGGTTTTCTCCGAGGATTCCGGTTTCCTCCCACTTCCCAAAAACATGCACTGTAGACTGACTCCAAATTGCCCATAGGTGTGAGTGCGGTTGTTCATCTGTGGCCTGAAACTCGGTTCAGGGTATCCCCTGCCTACGGCCCAATGACTGCTGGGATAGGCTCCGGCACTCTATTTACTACAACTTTTCTATTACCCATCTTGTATGTATGTACGGCAGCGACATATAGTGACCAACAGAATACTTCAATGCTCATCCATTAGATTAGAGGGTACAGCTAATCTGGCTACTCTGTTGGTAAATCTCAACGAGAGCACATTTGCTTACTCATCACATTTTGATACCAAGAGAGAGTGAGGTTCAATTACGGAAGTCTAAAAAAGAAACCACGCAACAGGAAGCGACTTGAGTTGCAGATGTCTGACGAGAACAAACAAGCATTACGAGTCATACTTTAAAATTTTTAAAAATAAAGTCATGTTGTATTGGTAAGTTCTTTTTTAGTTGGAATAGTTTCTTAATAAAATGTATACAAATTAAAACACAATATTGTTTACACAAAGAAATTATACTCAAATCCACCAAATCAATTAAAATAAAATAGATAAAATATCTAATAAATAAAGCAAGTATATTTTTGTCATAATCTTAGTAGTTACAGTATGTTACGGCTACAGTTTTAATAAAAGGTAAAAAAGTAAACTATATGAAAATAAATATATAGTATATCTGTCCCAATAATTTGACAGATTGCATTGCTACCCTGTTTCAGTGTTTTAATTTGCTCAAGTAAATATTAAATGATGATAAAATTAAAATTAAATCCTTAAAAAAGAAGTTATATTCCCACCTCAATAGCATGTGTGAAATGTAAGATAGAAAAATAGTAATAATAATCATAATACAATAATACTCTTGCAGCTATATTAATTTCAAGAATCGCATTCTGCTGCATTGACACCGATCATTTTTTGTGATGAACTACTTTTAGGAAAAAGAACTGAAAAGTGTTAATGCATTAATTATTTTTGTTACTTTTCAATATCTATTTGCATGACACATCGATTGAGGTTCTCCCACACGCTCAGTCAAGTGCGTTAATTGTGAACGCAAAGCTGACTAACCGACCGCAACTATTAAAAGCGGCCACAGCACAAATGTAATAACACATCATATTCACTCACCTCGATATTCTGCGGCGGTGTGTTCAGAAGGAGATTTTTGCGCTGTAAAACACAAACAATTTGTTATTTCCTCCCTTGGCAAAAGTGTTTGCACTCTGTACTTAAGGTCGATCAATTTGCAAAATCCAACAAAGCTAGCTAGTCAAACGTTTGTGCCTCAAAATGCTAAACTAGCTAAAGATTAAAATGATGGGGGGGGGGGGGCATAATTCTTTTTGTTTTTAAGTCCACGAGAGAAACAAATTCAACCAACCATAATGCTCATGAATTAAATACCGGTGCATAAATTGCTTATTAAAAACAAAATTGTCCCCCAAAATGGCATGCTTACCTCGAGCGAGTTTTTGACGTCACCAAGCTGCTTTAAGACTTCAAGCAGTTTTCTCCGCTCCAGTGTCACGCCATCGGCACAGGCCAGAGACGCACAGCAAACGGTGAGAAGGCACAAAAGTACAAGTTTCATTTTAATACACGAGTAAGCAGCAGCTGGCAGGTGGCAAGATGTTTGTACTTTTTTCTGGAAGTGACAATGGTCATGTCGCTGGCCGTTTTTATATGCATCCTAGGGGACGCAGGAAAACCACCGAGAGTTGGAACACTGCAGAAACTCGTATGACTAATGACTCTTTCTTTTCCACTGGCTGTCACACCGCCGCGTGGCGTCAAGATGCCGTTCGTTTTCGAGCGCGGCAGGAAGAAGCAGGGAGATACCACTTCCCATTCTTGACGCTGTCATAGCACGTTGTAGTGATGCTGCCAACCGCAATGCTGTATACAGAGAATCCCCTTTTATGTCGGGGGAAGACATTTCACTGCTACGTACATACCTGCAGTAGTGGAAAATAACCCATCACATGATACACCAACTCATCTAAAAGTGTCTTGTGCAGGTGCTTCACGTTTGTGCTCACTGTTGAAATTTGGTCAAAATGCATTTGGAATTTACCGGCAAATGTGGAAAACAAGGAAAACGGTGCCAATCTTAAAATTGTGAAACTGAACATGAGGGAGTGGCAACTGTGTTCAAGAGGGAGGCCGGACTAGTTCTTGAACTTGTCTACGTCGTCGTCATATTCATGCAACTGCTTAAGAAAATGGATCAAATGTAAACAAGAAACAATACTTGCGTATCTGTAGGATAAAACTTAGCCATGTAGGTTAAAACGTCGCTGAAATGTAAACACGGGTCCTGAGTGTACTTAGCCCGCTGGAAGTGGCATGCTAGATTAATTATAACATTTTAAACAGCATAAAGCATACATATATGGTATAATGGTGAATGACATTATCTTCGTCTTAGGTTGTAATGTGTAGAAAACCAAAAATCATTGCTCATTTTAGAAGAACTAATAATCATCCAGGCCTTATTCTCAATACGCTTGTTGTTTCACTAATGTCTGTAATAATTTCATGTCACTCGACATTTGGAAGCTTGCTTATGGTTTTCTGAAGAAGTGTTTTGGCAAAAGAAATTCTATGTGAACGTGGTCTGTACTCTCAAGCACTGAACTTGTTTAGACATGAAAAAATAAAATACATATAGGTTAAAAACAATGGTGTCGGACGCCAACCACGATCCATCAAAAACTCCATCAGCCATATGATATCAAATGTGTCTATTATTAAAAGAATATGTCTCGTTAATGTTGGAAATTCAAAGGATGAGCCCGCATAAACGTCACTGCACAGAGAGGGAAGGATGAAAGTTGCAGGCGAGAGAGATACTGAGAAGAGAAAGCGAAACGCCCTCTGATGTGCGCTCTCGCTTTGTCAGCACTAAGAGAAAGAAGCGAGTGGGAGTTCCTCTCAAGGGCTCTGGAGTCCCCTTTCCCTTCACTTGCGCATCATAGAAAACTTACTGACCCAATTGCTTTTTTTAGTGTTTCTCAAACTTGTGTCCCCGAACTTAAATATTTTTATTTAATAGAAAAAGGGTATTCCAGAGAATAAAGCCCTATTTATTTTAAGAAAAATTAAGTCATGAAAAGTTATTTTTACGAGTATATTATTTAAAATTGTAATTGTTACAAGAACAAATAAATACTTTGTCAGGATTAAACGTCCTCATGTCATTTTCCTGATGAAAAAAAGTAGAGTAGTATTTGTTCATAAGTTGTCATTGACAGAATGCATATTTTTCCAGGATAAAAAGTTGTAACATGATAATAAATTCATTTTTGTTAAAATACAAGTTGTAGTGTTATCAGATTAAAGTTTTATTTGAGGCAAAAAAGGTGTTATTGAAAAAGATGAATTTTCTCAGGAATTCATCACAAAGTCATCGTAATCAATAGTTTCATTTGTGAAACTCACTTAATATGATGTTCTTCGTCGTTAATCGATTAGTTTAATCTCATATTACCACAACTTCATCTTGATAAAAAAAAGTTTACTTGTAAGATTACAAATTTTACGACGACAAAATTAATCTTGTAACAATTCCAAATTTTTTTTTTCAAGAAAACTGCAAGCGCTTGTCTTTGGTGATGCACATGTCAAGGCAGGCATTATGCATTCCAACAATTTGGAGTCAGAATGTTCTGACCTTTAAATGTCATTACAGGTTTTCGAATGGAAAGTGATGGCTTAGTGGCATCTGGAAGTTGCATTTTTGGCCGGTGACAAACACAAACCTCACTTGTGGTCAGCTCATGTGTGAAACGTGCGTGAACATGACACACATCAAATGGTTGATAGAGGTATTTGTGATTTTTTTTTTTCCTGCAGAAATGGTTGTAACTTGTATTTTAAAATGTGCATCATTCAAACCTTAAGGAACTCAGTGTTTTTAGCGGTCTATCATATAGGTAGCGCAAATTCCCCGTCAAATGTTACACACATCAGTTGTTCGGGATGCTGGAATGCTAAAGGTTCCTGGGGATTTGAATAATGCCCGCGTTTTAAGATACGTGCAACCATATTTGCAGGCTCAGCAAGCACGTAAATCAGATAGGCGCAATCAAAAAAAGAAAAAACAGATGATAATGGGTTTAGTAGTGACAAACAAAACAGGTCAAGACAGCTTCAGTTGTTTGAGTTTTTGGTAGTCACATTCCACAGAAAGCCTCCACAGCATCAGAGAGGAAACAATAAAAATCCCCATTCTCATTGATTCGATTTAAAACAAAATTTTTTTTTTTAAGTCTTGTCTTTCAAAAGCTGCCTTTTTGGTCATCCATTGGGTCACCCAGGTGTGGTCCCATTCACGTGATGCCATCACTCCGACCGTGACATAATAAGGTCGCATGACAAGGCGTTTTCGGTGAAAGGCGAGGGTGCGCTACCTTATTGTAAATGCACAGGAAGCAGATCAAGGAGGGCAGGGGTGGGGGATGTCCGCCTTTGTTTAGGAATAACAAATGCACATTGTTTACGTATACTGTTGATACATTTGAAAACTGATGTTTTATGTCATAGTTCTCATAGGAATTAGTCAGAGCATAATTTCCTTTATGAAATTAGAAATAAATGTTTTGTTTTAAAATGATTTTCTTGTCATTTAGTAACTTTGGTGAGGGAGTAGAATAGAAGTTTTTCTTCATATCTAATATATTTATTCAGGGGAAAAAAATGTTTTTGAAATGTTTCTTTTCCACAAATTTGATCTCTCATTGTAATGTTAATAGATTCATTTTTAAACTTGCTTCAACATTTTAGTTTAACATGCAGTACAAAGCAACATTTATTTTTCATTTTTTACTATTTTATTTGAAATATATTAAGTTCATCATATGCTTTCTCTCTCCTCTATTGGTTGTATTTGGCTTTTTTGCTTCAATTGTCAGGAGATATAACATTTAACTCATTAATTTTATAGTTTTAAACTTGCTTTAACAAAAAAAATTCAACTATTTGTTTATATATTTTCTGAATATACAAATGTACTAATTATTTTTAATATTGTGTCCCATTGCAATTTTTGTCACACATTTACATTTGCGTAATTATTCTGCCAGTGTAAAATTAGTTCACTAATGCAAAAGATGGATTTAACGGGAATTATCCAACAATGAAAACGGTCATTAATTTTAATATTTCAGAAATATATTAACTAGCATATTAATCTTGCCCATCAACCTTAAATCTTTTAATCCATACAACAACAAAAATAAATCACTAACATTAACATAGGACACATAGATGGCCAAAAGTACTAAAACTCAACAATGCACCTTTGGGTATCAGAAATCTATATTTTAAAAAAAAGTTGAGTAACATACCTGACTGTAGTGACTGGCTTGTTCAAGGCACAAGATAGGTTTACTCATTTGAGGGAAGCTTAGTGTGAAAAGACGTTGGCCACTATTACGACTAATATCGATGATTATCGTTATTAGCGGCAAGGAAAGGTTTGTTTTGAAAAGCGTGCTGTAATGGCAGCACAGTGGGAGGATTTCCAGCAAGGGCGACTAAACCACAGCAGAAGGGGAAGAACAGCGAGCTGTCAAAAAGCTTCGCTTGATAAAAACTTAAGTTGGACAGGAAAATAAGGTGTAATCTAAATGTCTCCTGCACATACTAATAATTCTAAACGATTTTTTTTTTCAAAAATTTGACATTTTAGACACTGATTTCACAAAAGTTTACTAATTTGGTCTTGTAGTGCTAGTTACCATGGTTACTCATTGAGGCGTAAACAATCACTTTCTGTTGAGGGAACTCAAGAGTAAATATTGCTGCACTTGCATCATAAGTTAGTGTTTCTCATCCGCGTTCACAATGTACGGAATACTTGAGAGAAAAAAGGCATATGGCATGGAAAAGCAACGTTACAAACGTTTCCTGTTTGATACGAGGTTTGGGCCGAAAGTTGACTTGGTCAGAATTTTTTTTTTCCCGATGGGATGACATTGACTTGAAAGGACAGCAACCTTCACCAAATGACTCATCTTTCAGCCAATTCTGCAGACTAGACAGTCATACGGCTATGTTCAAAAAGTTAAAATTCTATGTGAAGAACAAACAGTTTCAAAAGAAGTCTTTATTTACACACAAAGTTGAAAGAGAAAAAACAAAAGGCTGAGCCGTATTGAGTGGGAAAAATAAAAAATAATTTCATCAGTAAAGGTTCGTTTTCTTCATTATCCTTAAGAACTCCTGCTCGTTGACTTCACCATCGCCGTCTCGGTCAGCCTCGTCGATCATCTCCTGCAAAACCAATACTTAGGAGCCGGTTTTCAGATTTCATTCTTTCTAGACATTCTATTCATTTCTATTGTGTGTTAGGGACTGACCCAAATTAGCCCCTTTCAAACAATTCATATCTTTGTTGTGACAGAGACAAAAGACATTATTTTTATATCATTTGTTTAGAATCAAACCAGAAATTTATTCTGCCAAATATTGCAATCAGCATTAGCCTAAAAAATCCCTATTAAAACAAATTCAAGTAATGATTGCAGTCAACTACAATAACAAACTATTACCAAGAAAAAGGCCAAACTTGGGGTTATGAGTGAACTCGGTACCTGCAGTTCCTCATCAGTAAGGTTCTCTCCCAGTTCCTTGGCTACTCTCTTCAGATTCTTGAAGGAAATTTTCCCTGTGCAGTCGTCGTCGAACAGTCTGAACGCCTTCATGATCTCCTCTCGGGAGTCCTTCTCACTCTGGTGGAAGGTTTTGCACATTTGCACGAGCAATGAATAGAAACTGGGTACCTGCAGCTCCTCTACTCACCATTTTCATCGTCATCATGCTGAGAAAGTCACTGAAGTCGATGGTTCCAGAACCTTCTTTGTCTATGTCGGCGATCATCTTTTTGATTTCTTCCTTCTTGGGTTCGAAGCCAAGCGCTCTCATAGCAACCTGATATTGCCACCACAACAATAATCAGGATTAACATCATGACCAAAATTATTTTATCAGCAAAATCGGTCTTGTTAAAACTCTGGGAAGAATTACCCTGAAAATTAAATACAAAAGCTTACTATTGTCAAAACTAATTTTCACATTTTTTGAGAAATGGAAACAAATTGAACATTCGCCCTCCCGTGCAAAGATAAAATGTTGACTAAACTGTATAGACAACCACCCTCAATATCTCAGATGGCAAATTCTTATGCATGTAATCTATGCCAGGTTGGGTTTTGACACTGACTTTGTGATCGAGTGTAAAACAGAAGAGTAGCCAAATAGTCGCTAACAATTATCATGGAGCTAATTTTTTTATTTTAATGAGTCTGGATGCCCTCCGGCACCACACCGCCTCCTACAGGTCAGTCTTTGTACTACAACAAAAATTGTTCTTTGTTGTGTGCAAGTCATCCTAGTCACAGTCAAATCGCAGATTATTTTCCCCTTGTGTGCAATCTTTCACTATTAAATCACTTAAGTACAATACCTTGAATTATTATTGTCCGTAAATTTCACATGAAAGCTGCAGCTAAAACGACACCCCGCCGAACCCACACAGAAAACGTGCGTTTTATAAAGCATCTTGAGAAATGAATAACCTTGAGCTCTTTAACGTCAATCTTGCCAGTGCCATCAGAATCGAAGAGGTCGAAAGCCTCTTTGATTTCCTGCTTCTGCTCCTCGCTCAGCTCTATTTTCGAATTGGCTTTCTTCTTTTGGGTAGCAGACGGAGTTGTTTTTCTGTAAGCCGTCGCCTGGAATCACAAACAAAAAAATATGCGATGAAAAGACGCTAACGTTCACGCCTTCATTTCGACGCTCATTGGCTCAAGTTTACTTCCACGCGCATCGACAAAAAGGAGACATTATTTTGAAGAGCGTAATGAGTAAAATACCCGTGAACACCGATATATACCATTTGAGTGGTTTTGCGAGAAGATATGGAGTGAAACAAAGGTCTAAAAACACGAGGAATCCCGGAAGATTGGACACGTTGTTTCTTGCCGCTCACGACTCCTTTTCGTTTCTCCTCGCTGTCTTTTATCCTCAAAAGGCCTGATGACACTTTTTTTTTTGTTCGAAACGATAGTTTGGCGACCAGGAAGCCAGCTGCTGATGTCTTTTATAACTGTCGTCAAGGTAAATCACCTCGTTTGTTGTTAGACTTCCCTCAACAAACGTTTCAACAAGTAGTATCTTTCCCCTTTGGAGACGCAAGAGCCAATAGGAAATCTGATATTGCCGTGACGTAGGCTTTTCAGCCAATTGCAAACGAAAGTCGATCCACCAATTGTTACGGACCCACCATTGTCTCCGTTGTAACCATGGAAATGACGCGTGCGTAATCGTGGGTTGTAAGCCTACAAAGGCAAAACAAATATTTGTGATGACGACGTACAAATGTGTAGCTACACGATTCAACAACTGTTTTACTATTTCACGTTGTCAGAGCGAGAACCAATAAGAAGACCAATATAGTCGTGGGCGGGATGTAACGTGGTCCGCCAATCGTTGCGTACCATCCGTGTCCCGTAGCAACGGTGCAAACGACGCATGCGCAAACGTTCCAAACATGGGAAGCCCTAAAATGAGAGGAAAAGCATACACGCTCGAAATCAGGTAATATCGTTAATAATTGAAATGTTCTTCTATGTTTTATGCGGAGTATCTCCCGTGGCTCATTTCGCGTTCAGATGAATAATTTTGCAAAACTTTAAGAGTCAATAAGTTTCTTTAATTCTTCGAAAAGGCATGTTAGCCTAGCTTTCACCATCATCCTCACGAACTGCACGTTCTATACTCGCTTTCAAGTTGCCGTTTTTAGTTCCACTACACAATAATAACATTTTATAATATTCAGTCAAAAAGAAGTAAAGATTTAATGTGTCGTTTTATTTTTCAGGCCTGATTAGTAATGCTGGGAAGCACAATAATAAATCAACGACAGCACGTGGGATTGCAGAAACTTTCTGCACTAGCTGCCGTTGCACACTCCACACTGGGACCTTGTAAAAAGTTCAAGTTTATCCAGGATGAGGCTACAGGGGAGTCAACTCTGGTCAGCTCATGTTTGCGTATCCTGGACAACCTTGACTTGGCCACCTGTGCTGTCAGCCAGCTGGTTCATGAGACAGTTCGGGCACACCACAAGGGTTTTCGCACGGGCTCCGGAAGCCTGCTGTTTTATGCTGGAGCGTGGAGTCGGGCAGCATTGTCGTGCTTGCACCAAGGGATTCCAACGTCTCATGTCATTGCAGCCATGATTGAGGGGATGGACTTGTGCGTGGACGTTTGTAAGAGAAGCAGCATTTCATTAGATGCTCTTTGTGTGTCGACACAAAAGCAACCCACTGAGATACCATCAGGCTCCAAAGTCACTAAAGAAAAAAGGCAAGTAAAGTTAAGTCGCCATTTTTGCAACACAGAGCCTGAAAGTATTTCAGTTCCGGAACCTGGTCTTACTGATGTTGCACACCTGGCAGAAGGACTGAGCCACGGTTGCAATGATGCAATGAATTTAGTCATCCAAGCCAGTCATGTCCAGTCGAAAGACATCCAAAGTTCCGTGTTTGACGTGACCAAAGTAACCGCATGCGTTTTGCCAGGCTTTCCGGAGGATCATGCTCACGTTTGTCCGGGCTGCGTCGTTCTTCTCAATGCAGAACAGGCTTCTGTCGCGCATCACCTCAAGAACCAACCCATGAACGTCGTTTTTATCAGTGGGGATTTATCCCACTCCTATCGCCACCTTGGTTTTAGCAGGCCTGTGGGCATCCAATGTGTCGGCAACCAGTCGAATATGTCTGATTTAAGCCAAGAGGAATACTGGATGGAAAAGGTCCTCGGGCTCCTGTTGCATCTAGATGTGAACTTGGTGCTTGTCAGTGGGCTTGTAAACAAGACTGTAATTCAACTCTGTTCTCAGCATCGTATACTTGTAGTTGGAAAAGTTACTTTCTCCATTTTAAAGGAAATGGCTATCGCAACTGGAGCGGTTCTGGTGACGTACGCCACGCAGTTGACTAAGCACTGCGTTGGCAAGGATATCCACATCAGCATATGGAGGGAATTCCAAAATCACAACGGGATGCTGTTAACCGCCCTCAATATTAATGCCGATGGTAACACCCGGTTTGTCACGGCCGTAATCACTAGCCCAGTACACGGAAAGTTGCAGACGCTGGAGGATCGCTTTTGGTCTTGTGCCTACCGCGTGCATCACGCTTTGAAAGACAAAGCGGTGCTACCTGGTGCTGGAGTCACAGAGCTGTTTTGTATTCATCGTCTGACGGAGAAAGCGGATGCAGAGAATCTCAGAAATGGGACCTGTGGTTCTAACCCCTACCTTGGTATTGTCTTGCACCTCTTGGCGGGCAGTTTTATGGATTACATAGCTGCCGTGATGGCTAACTCCACTGGCGTGTCACGAGTCAAAGCCAGTACTGTGGTAAATCAGAAACTACAGGATGTTAACAGCATTTCTGCAGAGTTATCACAACTCGTTTTGGACTCTCACGAGGATGTTTCCCCATCCAAAGTCTTTGACAATCTTAGTGTCAAACAGGAATCATGGCGGAAAGCCTTGGATCTGGTTTTGCTTGTTTTACAGACGGACGCTGAGATCATCACTGGTTTGGATGAAAGCAAGGATGTCAACCGTGCAGGTCTCATGTTTTTATGATTTTTACCAGAAGAAGTGTGTGTTTTTGCTTTGGGATGTAGACTGGAAAACATAAGGACCAGTTAGTATGTATTAGGTGATTAAGTGATTCTCAAACGGGTTCTCTGGATCGCCCCGGTTTTGCGAGTTATAGTTAGGGAGTCCACAAAATGATTTGCAATGAGTTGTGTCATATCCTCCCTATTTTAAGTTTGGGACAATTATGATGAAGATGAATTTTATTCTTTTCAAACAGCAAACCTGACTATCATTCACAAGCTTTGCTGATTGTGACATATCATCACAGAAATAGAAAATAAATGTGCATATTTTTGTCATGTCCAGAATAAAAGTAAAATAATCTAATTCAGAGGCTGAATTTTAATTCATATTGCATGTTAGGGGTACACATGGGAGGTACTTTAAATCGGCGTTCGAATTAAGAGGGTCCGTCGAAATAAGTCTCATGTAAGGAATTCCTGGACCCCAAAACTTTGACAATCGTTGTAGTAAGTAAATTGAATTTTCCTCCCATCTAAAATACTACTACCAACGTTTACCACATGGGGGAGACAGACTGTTATTCGAGGAAATTTGCAGACATGTTGGAGCCCATCTCAGTTGACATTGCCACATCTTGGACTGGTGGTCAAGCATTCATACCTGTGAACAATCTTTTCTTCAGTAAAATTAAAGTGCATGTTTCTGGAATGTGGGAGGAGGCCACAGTAGTGGGAGAACATGCAAATTCCTCACAGGAAGCCCTGAGCTGATGTTTTAAATCCTGACCCCCAGAACTGTGAGGCGGACATGCGAATGCTATGGAGTTGAAAATATAATAATTAAAATTGAATGTAGGTAATGTGGTTATTGATCAACACCCGAATCAAATATGTAATTTTGACACATTTTGGTTCATGTGATTGCTGAGGGTATTAAAGACGCAAATTGTAAATCTTTGACGCCACCCAGCGCACACATGTACAGGAAACAGGGAAGTCTGCAGTGTTCCTTTTCCGAGGAAGCACCTATGGATCTTATTGTGGCTAAAACGGTAAGAAAAGTGCCTTACGCATTTGTTCTGGGCTCAAATCTCAGATTTTAGTGGAGTTTGACTCTCTGCTCCATCCAGGTATTCTGATTCTAAGACTCAAACCTGCCTATAGTTATGAACATGTGTGCAAATAGTTGTCTCTATGTGCCCTGTAGTTGGCTGGCGTCAAATTCAAGGTGTACTCTGTATCTGTCCCATAATCAGCTGAGATAGGATCGAGGATAGGGGGTGGAACATGAATGGATAACAGATCTTATTTGGATTACTTTGTGCGGCCGTATCCGAAATGAACTCGGGAATCTCGTCATTGGGATACTCAAGATATTCACACACAGTTGTCTGGAATGTGGCACCTCAACATTAGTTGAGTCTCTAATTGAGTTGTCTGGTATTCTCACGTCTGTTTTTAGACTGCTTGATGTTATATCTTTTATCTTTCATAGATTATTTTCTGGAGTAGGGGTAAAAAGGTGTGATGTATTGCAAAATCAGCATACCCGATTATCCAATATCTCGGAAAACTATCGTTATAGATTGGGATAGTTTTCCTTCAAAATTGAAATTTCACTAAGGGTTGCATTAAAGAGAATATATTATGGAAAAGTAACTTTAGTTCTTTGTAAACCAGTTGGGTCTTCGAGTGACTGTTTTTAGCCTATTTCTAAAAATGTGACTGTCCATCTGCACTTCCGCTGCGCTTTTGTGTAATTTACAGTACTACATAATAACGGCTGGCACACCCAAGTTTACCCACCCCTGGCTTGGCAGCCAGCCTGGATGAAGACTCAGAGCCATTCTCAAGATTATAAAACACAATCAATGCAGAGACAGTATCATGCAGAAACACCCACATCACACATGCACATAATTGACTAAATGCTTCCTTCAGGCCATTGCGGGGTATCACCAACATGAGGCCAGCTGCATTTAAACGGATCCAGCGCGAGTTTCAGATGTGGTTGGTTACATTTGGACAAAAGCCCAGACCAACGAGACACTTTATTTTAAATCCTACGCAAAGAACTCTGCAACATTTTGGGGAAACTGTAAACCACTGACGTCACCTTGCCGCTTGGACGCGTGGTTGAAGGGTCACGGTGAAACCGTCCAAAAAGAATCACTTCTCCGCCCCCAGCTCCGCTTTCCTGACGTCTGCGAATTGCAGGGCGCCAGTGGGCGTGAGCTTTATTCTGAGTCGGTGCTCTCAGGGCGCATGCGAACTGAGGCCCGAATGGGGAAAGCCTTGTACACAGATCTAAGGCAGCTGCTTTGATTAAACTACTACACAGGAAGGCGGCAAGAAAAAGGGGGTAGGGAATGAGGCTGCCACCCACCCAAACTAAAACTTCCCAAACAGAAGGCAAGCAGATGGAAACTGCAAATTTACTGACATTTTTCCAGCTTGCCGTGGAAACCTTCTGTTTGTGAATCCCATCAGTCAAAAGGGCACTCGAGGCCCTTGCGAGCAGCCTGTTTAAGCCAATAGACTGACCCCCGAAGTCTTTGCGAGCGAGTTGGTGTGAAGCTCTGTTGAGGGGGAGGAGGGTTTGTGGGAGGTAGGTGGGAGGCCACCGTGGGGCTCTTCCAGAAGGAGTCGGGAGCAGTCGCTGACTGAGAAAGGAGGAGGAGGAGGAGATGGCCACCGGAGAGATTACCACGCTTCCCTCCGCGCCTGAAGACGGTAGCAGTGGCTTTCCACCCGGAACTTTCAAGGAACCCAAAAGGCTATACTGTAAGAACGGCGGCTTCTTCTTGCGGATCAAATCTGATGGGGGCGTGGACGGAATCCGGGAAAAGAGCGATCCCCACAGTGAGTCCCTGCTGTCTTTTTCTTCCTCTGCTCATACAGATATGGGAAGTTCTGGAAATGTCATTTAAAAGTAATCAATGGAACATGGCTGTATTCAGTAACGTGGATTCGCCATGCTGACTCATACTTTTAGACGTCACACAAGACAACAACACAACGCAACACAAAACGTCAGTGCAGACGACTTCCTGATGACTAGGGCCTATATGACCAAAAAAGGTTGAGGTTACATCAGGGCACTTTCACTTTCTTAAGAGCACAAAGTCCCGAGTTACAAGGTGTATGAGGACTTTGTTTGGCCCGTTAACAGTGAATACTTTGTAAACAGTCGCTATTAGGAGAGACAGGGAGGCGCTCACCAAATGCCTCAGGAAAACAAATGTTTGGAAAATAATTTGTTCCTCAGCCAGGGTCACATTTCCAGCAACAAGTATCTTGATTTCGACTGTACACTAGAAGAGAGGAGCTACTTAAGGCAATTCAATTTACCTCTCAATAACAATGAGTCACATCTATTTGTGATAGAAACCAGAGTGTACAGTCCAACAGATGTGGGGAAGGACTGTTAGTATGGGAAGCTAATGAATAGAGCTATTCCTCATTGATGGGATCATCAATGGTACTTTTGTTGAAGCACACCAGACCTGCCAAAATTTGGGATTACTTGGCATAACATTTACTGACTATATTTTCCATTTGATGCTATTGATTTCCCCAAATTAACTCTTGGTCACGGAGGCGTTGCGCTTTTGGTCGGACGCGATTGGTTGAACTCCATTCACCTCGGAGCTTAATTGCTCCAGTGACTAGACCACGTCCTTGAGTCCTGACCACAAACTGTATTCCTGTGTTCACACCACCCGGGAAAAAAACCACAATAAGTGTGTTCCAAGTTACCGCAGCTGGCATTTTTGTTTCCACAGTAACTCTTCAGCTGCAGGCCACATCAGTCGGGGAGGTGGTCATCAAGGGGGTTTGTGCCAACCGCTACCTGGCCATGAACAGAGACGGGCGACTGTTTGGAGCGGTGAGTGGACCACGTTCATTGTCTTGTTGGTTATTTCTATTATTGTGTGTACTTTGGCTTGCTTAGATCACGAATACAGCATTTTTGAAGACACAATTATTGATCCTCAAACAAGCGACCGTTACAAGCTAGCTGCTGTTACATTCATACGTTCATTTGTAATAGAAGTGAACTTTGATGAGTCAATGGACAGCAATGTTTGAAAGAGGGTTTTGCGATACCTGAAAATCATATTTACCAGAACTAAATCAAACTGACCTCCTCTGGGGTAATGTAGAAAATGAACAGCCATAGAGTAGTTCTTCATGTTGTTTTTTTACTCATTTATTTTTTTTCTTGCGGAACAAATCTTCAGCCAGTCACTTAAAAGTTCACCTATCAGATTTCGTGCTCTTTCTGAAACAGCCGAAAATGCAACAAGATGCTGGTAAAGCTTTGTCGAAAGTAGTACAATTTGGTGGATGAGAAGGTAAATCCTGATCCAGAGAAATATTTATTTATGCTTGGAAGGAGTTTAAGTTTAGCCTGGGTTGCGACTGAAAGTTATGGCAAATCTTCATAAGCACTTTGCATCCATTTTTCTTTCCAAAATCAAATAATCTATTATCCATTTGTTTTAAAGGTAACATTATAAGATTACCTTAAAATTAAACTGTTAGGATTGATTGTTTCTATACATTAGCCCAGTGAATTACTGTCCCCAGTCCCTTAGCCTGAAGTTGGGGTAAGAAATGCAGAGAATGATCATGGATGTTGTGATTCTTCTCTCTCTTCGTCCTCAGAGACGAGCGACCGAGGAATGTTATTTTTTGGAGCGCCTTGAGAGCAACAACTACAACACGTACCGCTCCAGGAAGTACCCCACCATGTATGTGGCACTGAAGCGGACCGGCCAGTATAAGTCTGGAAGCAAAACTGGACCGGGTCAGAAGGCCATCCTCTTCCTCCCGATGTCCGGCAAGAGCTAACTTGGGACGAGCCAGAGTCATGTTCATGTCTTAAGGTGTGGTGGCGGTGAAGGTATGTCGCCACTGTCTGAAAGAAGTTGCTGTGATTATTTTACAACTGTTACATCCATCCTTGTTTTTTTTCCAACAATCCCAACTTGGCATGAAGAGATCAGGGTCCCAGGTGGAGGAGGATTTGTTAATATACCTTCATATTATGTGATGTTTTTTTAAGCTAAATCTTTCAACACAAGGTGTCTTGGAGAGGGACATTTAAAGGTGTTTTAATACATTTGTGCTTCACTGGAGCAGAACGAAATCAATGCAAAACAAGTGGCGTGAAAATGGTTCAATTAAGTATCAATGTAGATGCTGTAGTTTGCCCGTTTGTAATAATGCAACAATAGAAGGTAATGACTTTAGCTTCTGATCCACAGAGGTAGGACATACTGGTCCCTACTCGGCAAATATGATTCTTGGAGGTAGGTCTGAAATATTGGAGATCAGAGCTGGGAGAATCTGCTGTTGCATTTGTGCGTTCAATAGGAGCCACAAATTTATTGGGATTCTTTCCAAATTTTGCGCCTGTGTGCCATTCAAGGACAAGTGACGCCATTTGCAATGTCAATAATTTTGACGCGTCAACTTGGAAAGCCTTTCAGAATTTTGTACTGTATGAACCAGCTCAGTGCCTAGTGGTAGAGTGTCCGCCCTGAGACTGGAAGGTTGTGGGTTCAAACCCTGGCCGGGTCATACCAAAGACTATAAAAATGGGACCCATTGCCTCCCTGGCACTCAACATTACGGGTTGGAATTGGGGGGCTAGATCACTAAATGATTCCCGAGCGCGGCACCGCTACTGCTCCCCTCTCCCCCAGGGGATGGATCAAAATCACACGGGGATGGGTTAAATGCAGAGGACAAATTTCACCACACCCAGGCGTGTGTGATGATCATTGGGACTTTAACTTAATGGGCCCGCGACCCTCGTGAGGAGAAGCTGTTCAGAAAATAGATGGATGGACTTAATGGTGGATATCTTTGCTGAAACTTGTCAGTTGAGCGGAAAAGTGGTTTCCCAAGCTCACAAAAAACAAATGGTCAAAGAGATAGGTTGAGAAATAGTGTATTAAGACTGTCTCACTCAAATTTGAAGGCACTTATGATCAGATTTTTAGAGCCGAAATAGGCCATTTTTTGCCCCCAACATTAAGAACACTTTTTTCCTAAAAAATCTAGGACTCAATTTGCAGTGCCCATTCCACCATTATTGAAATAACACATTTCTACATATATGTATTGGTGTGGCAGTCATATACAACTAGCATCCCATCCAAGACTTGATTAATCCTAAAACAAGATGACTTCAGTTTAAAAAATCTTAATGCACAGGGAAGGTGATAGTGGTACGTATTTGCCGAGTTGGGATGACAGTCGGATTGGGCTGTTTGTCAGAAAGCTGAGGTACGATTGGTTGTCAAATGCACTGTTCCCAACCTGTATCGTCTCAAAAATAAAACCGGATAAATTGGATTAACAGTACTTGTAGTCCGCAGTAGAGGTGGTTTAATTATATTAAATAGTACCGAGAACATTAGGTCCAGTCCCAGTCTTCACATTGTTCGTTAAGGTGAAGGAATCCGTCGATGGTAGAGCTGGTAAAACATCCCCGAGTAGACGGCGGGGAGCTCCTCCATGCTGAGGTCGATGCGCTCAAAGCCGTGCTTCAGCCCGTGCAGCAGCACCTTTGCCACACGGGACGTAATGGGCGTAGTGTCGGTGGTACGCGCCAGCTCGGCGAGGCTAAACCATTCGCAACGCTCGCACTCGTGCCTGCAGAAATGGATGTCGTAGCTGAGCGGGCTGAGGCGGCAGATGACGTACATGTCGGACATGCCAAAAGCCCCCGGGTGGTTGTGTTGCTGACGAATGCTCAGCAGGGATCGGAATTCGGAGCGGATGCCCGTTTCCTCCAAAACTTCCCGCACCGCCGTCACTCCTGGGAAGGATTCGGTGTCGCAGAATAACGTGAAGTTACGACAACTATAATAGTAAAGCTGCTTTTCTCTCTCTGTGTGCACTTCAAACAAATGTACAGTACGTCATGGGTTCTCAAACTTTTTGGGGTCTAGGAACTTCTTACAGAGGAGTATTTATTCCAATGAGCCCTTACATACCCAATGGCATCCCAACATAATCAGAGCTTTTAATTAGCCCAAAGAGAGAATTGAGTTTTCTTGGCCTGTCATTCCACATTTGAAGGTAATGCATTTTGTCTTTATTCATATGAAGTGATTACTAATTATTTTGCGGATCCCCAATATACGACCTGTAGACCCCAGTTTGAGAACCACTGATAATAAAAGATGGTAGTGTTAGCTTCTCGCTAGGGTGCTAACTTTACACTCACCGATATTCTCTCCGGGATCCGATAGCCCGCCGGGGAACTTCCAGGCATTTTTTGTCTGCCAAAAAAAATCAAAGTGATAGACATTTCATCACTTAATAGCAATACATTTTTAACAATAACTATTTCATAGCAGAACTGCATTTCTAGTTACAGTTCTTAGTGCAACATTTTATTATTAAAGTTGATAATTTCAGCCAATTATCAAAAATTCTGAGATTTTTCTCATCACTCAGGACAGAAAAAAAATAACAAAAGCAAGAAACCAAGTGTTTGATAAATGACTCGAACCAAAGTTAACTAGCTAGCTAGCTAGTGCAACATTTTGTGTTTTCAAATGTTCTGTTATTCCTCTTCTCAATGGGAACAAGAACCTCATTTGAAGGTTTGTTCATTTGCAGACATTTCACTGGAAATGTAAGTGAGAATGCATTTTTAGTTCAAAATCACAACACAACCCGTTTTTTTCCCCCTTGTTACAGCTTCTTGCAAGCCAGAAATATTTAATCACTACATAGTACATAGCTTTAAAAAAGTGTTTTTAAGTGCAGTAACGTGTTTTTGTGTCATTGACTAGAGAAGTGTGGTGCAGTGAAGTGTCTTTCAACAATAACAACAAAAAATAGTCTCACCACTTATCCTTGATATTTAATAATAACAGAATGCTGCTGATTAAATTATACTGTTGGTGTATGTGTGTATGTATATATATATCTATTTTTGTAGGTCTATTTTGTATACAGCGCAGAAATGTAAACTACACATTAGGACTGTATGAGGAACACAAAAATGCACAAATAAAGCTGCATTTTATTTGTATGTTTCTAACCAAATGCTTTACTGCTGGAATTGTTTCACACATGGTCAAATACAAGATTTTGTGACACTACAAATCAGAATTTGCTTTTCTTTCATTTTGGTGCAAAATGAAATGTTTTTTTTCCCCCATTGCCGTTTTGCTGATTTATCGCTGATCATTTAAAGTGCCCTTTTTCAATGTCACTTTTCAAAATACTTGTCTCATGTGCAACTAAATTCAGTGATTAGGGGACATTTCAAAGAATATAAAAGTGTCTTTGCGCTTCGTGTCACTGATATCAAGCGCTGTCGTTGTCTTGTTCAGCCGGTGGTAGTTATTCAGACACTTTGGGAAAGCAAGCAAATCCGAGCGGGGCGTTTTTTGTTTCCCTTTCACCCCCAAAGGGTCCGTTGAAAGTGCACCAATTACAAGCAGGCATGTACAGTCAGAGCTCTGTGATGCTGGCCCAGTGCATTCATAAGGCTCCTGTATAAACTGTGTTTGCGCTGGGTCAACTAACTAGAGGTTTGGGGCCCGCCGCGGAGAAGTAAATATAAATAGACGTGATGGACATTTCATTAAAGACGATTGTTCAAGTTATCAGTAGCTCATTCTTGCGCCAAGATCATATTTCATTGTGCAATTCATATTTCTGTGCATTGATGATAGTGAAGGGAAAAAAACATCTGCTTGACAGCAAATTACCTTGTTCTTGTCTTGCACCACCAGAACCTTTCCATTGGACTCGTCAACCACTGCGCCTACATACAATAAAAACATATATATTGACTCATATAAACCCGTTCAACTTTTATGTCCGTGAAAACACCAGAAAGGAAAACCAAAAGTTGAGGGGTGCCTAATATATAGGCAAGTGGTTTGGACCAAACCACCGGTGCTTTTAAACCACACAGTCCTCAGTGTTATAAATATTTAACTTCGAGATTGTTCATCGGGGTTACAATAATAACAGGCTTTTGTGGAGTCTAAACAGCATGTGTGACTCAGATGCACTTGTCAATGAAGTGGACATTTATTTGTTTATTTTACAACGTCGTGACTCAGCAAGGAGGAAGAGAAGGGGACATTTTTCCTTCTGGTACATCCTCCTTTGAAAGTGTATTTGACAGCGGCGTAAAAGAGGCATGTGTTCAAGGCCCGACTTGGACTTCCGTGTGGAAATTTAAGTCATTTGCTGTTCCAGAGTCCAAAAAACTGACTTCGGAAGCTTGTTATTGCGTCACAGACGCTATTCAACAGAGGGGGAAAAAATGACTAAACATTGAAAGCGGTGAAAAATGAAAGTGTAGGTGTTAGTGATGACTGCTTTCGAATGCACAACGGTGTAAAAAATAATTTGAATATCTGGTGCTGAACTTTGAGTCACTAAGAAGTGACTCATGGAATGCATGGAAAAGAGAACAACTAAGAAAAATGGTTGTAAAATTATAGTTTAAAAATAAATTATTGAAATGCAGGTAAGTTGGGAAAGGTTTTTATGTTATCAGAAAATGTAATTAACAATTTGTGATGCTAGGTTCGCAACTGTCGCATTTAAGAATTTGAGTAAAGATCCTTAATATTTTTTTTTAAAATGACAATACATTTTATAAATCATTTTGGGCGGCACGGTGATGAACTGGGTAGCTCATCCGCCTCACAGTTAGGAGGGCGCAGGTTCCATTCCACCTCCGGCCCTCCCTGTGTGGAGTTTGCATGTTCTCCCCATGCCAGTGTGGGTTTTCTCCGGGCACTTTGGTTTCCTCCCACATCCCAAAAACATGCTTTGTAGGCCGATTGAGCACTCCAAATTGCCCCAGGTGTAAAATTGTTATTTGTCAACTTTCTCCCTTTCGTCCCTCCTTTGTCAAAGTTTTTATTCACATTCTCGTGTTCTTCAGCACGTTTTACTTTCACTTTTCTATCTCGAAAACTCTACCATCCGCTCCAAACACTCAATAAAATCAGTTTGGGAAGCATGCCTCCATTTCGTTTTACCAGATAAAATCATAAAAGGGGGATTTTTTTTTTTAAGCCATGTAATGCTGATGTCATGCTGTTGGGTCAAGCATTCAGCTCCTATTTGCCCTCTGCTGGACCTTGTGTGGTAATGCCGAAGATGTTCGTCTGCCTACCCGCCACTCCAATTTGGTGAGTAGCAAAGTGAGGCAACCTGCTTTCTCCCACGCCCATCCAGAGGGAGAGCACAGCGTGGCGCTCCTGTGCGTGGTGGAAGGTGAAGCCGTGGGCGGAGGCCGCGGCTGCGCATCGGCTCATCGCGATGGGGACTCGCAGCCACACGGCAACCTTACCTTCCGATTTCCATCGGGCCAACGAGTCTGCAGTCAAGAGGACAGGACCATGGAATAAATGAAAGAATGGGTGAGTTAAGGTGCAATGTTTGCACCCCACAGTTTGCAGCGAAAGGCAGATTAGTACGTAACTCATGACATTAAATGTCTTTTGAAGGGCCGAACTGTACAAGATGCAAAGATCTTTTGATCCCGATTCGAATTTGGTGCTTTCGGGCAAGCAGCCAACGGGATTAAACCTAATGAATAAATTGCCTAATAATGGACAGACTGTTGGACTATTTTGAAGTTCACTTCTGATACCACAATTATTAAATTATTCAAACAGGTACTGAAATTAAGACTCGTGACTGGATGGCAGACCTGTTTTAAGGTACAGTGTTGTGCTCAGCTCCTGCCTACGTCACCAAATTGTTCTTAGTAAAAGGTAAATTATGTCTGTCATCTAGCAGTCAATGTAACTCATGACGATTATCAACCTATAAGAAATAATGAATGAGAGATTGACTGAGCTTTCCGATGCGCAACATGTTCTGACACCAATTTCTGAAGTTGCATAACATCCAGTACATACACCTTTCCAATTATTGACAGATCGACACTTCAATCATTTTGAAATGAGCAAAAACAAACCTGTCAATAAGTCAGCAAAAGCACTTTCGCTAATGTCCTCTGGTAGACCAACGGCAGCCAGGTCTACCGTTACTCCCCCAAACCGGTCTACTTGGCCGGCCAGACCTGCGGCACCCTGTCCTCGCTGCAGCTGATTGACAACTACCCGGCACGTGAACGCACGGGAGGAACACCACTTCTGACAAAGTCCAGCCACTCGAAATTTGCAAAGTAGGGCTGATGCAGCCATGTTATCGTGTTGTTGGGTCACTTTTACTTGCTTTTAAAAGCCCTTTTAATGCCAACTCGCCGACTTCCGCTGTTGAAGTTGCGTAATTACCGTAAAGCATCATTGAAGAAGGGCGATTGTTAGGCAACTTCAAAACTGACGTCATTTATCGGAGTCAGCTAATCATGTGTTGCTATTAGTGACTCACCCACCGCAAACTAGTTATTGGCAAAGGATAAAACACCTACCATCAACATTCAAATGCTTGGTAAGCACGCAGTTTTAAGCGTTATTCGATTCACTGCAATATAAAATAGCTTTTTTGAAGAAGTAAAGAGACGGTCGCTAATTTGGGTATGCATTGTTTTTGTTGCATTACGGTAAAAGGGGCGGCAGTCAACTTTAAACCCGGACGCAATCCTTACCCCGGTGTTTACGCATGCATTTACTTTCACGTGTGTCCGATTTTTTCTTATTATTATGTCTTCGAAGAAAAATAAAAACAAATCCAAGCGGATCAACGAAGGAGACGACTCCTGTTCCTCGAGCAACTTGGAGACTTCCGGTTACGAAGAAAGTAAAAGCAACAACGCGTTCACTGCCATCGAATTTGTTGAAAAAGGTAATAATTACACACCGGCTTGAAACATGAAGAGAAAATGCATGAATGTTGTCTGAATCTGGGTTACTTGAGAGATGTTAACGCAGAACCACAGAACTGCCAACAACCAAGACACCATGCAGCTTGTATGGTGATGCTTTCCACATGAATTATTTTGCAAGGTGTTTGTTTTCTTCTTGCGTTTTACAGCTGATGACAAAACGCCCAAAAGTTGCAGATGCTTGCTTGCGCAACTGAGCATCAACTCATTGAAGTCGGCCGGCGTCAGCATCGGCAGACCCGTCCTCCTCACAAGTCAAACGGGACGACAGGAGGTAGTCTTATTATCCTACAAAGCAGCCTTTTTCCTTACACATTTAAATTGTATTCATGCAATAGTTGACTTCACTCCTTGTAAAATTCTGTCTTAATTCTTGGTACATTTTAATCTCATCTCAAAGTTACATCTCCCTTCATCAAACTAAAAATTCATTCTGGTAATTTTTTCATTTATTAATCATAAAATTACAATTGTTTCCTCATAAGATTAAGCCAATTTATAGAAATATGTCCTTTTCACCTACAGATATTTTATTCTCTTAAAGTAGAGTAGAATATAAACTGCTCTTTATTTTTTCTGATATTAGAATAAAAATAGACCTTTCTGATATATTGAAATGTAATATTTGTAATAACATTAATAAATTACAATTTCTGTTAAGGCACCCCTTGCCATAAAAGTCTATATTCAATTTAATGAGCCAGCATTTCGTGTTTTTGTCCACGTTCAGATATAAACATCCTAGAAGGGGGATCCTCCCATCTGTGGTCTTTTCTCAAGGTTTCTCATTTTCCCCAGTAGGAATTTTTTTGAGTTTTCCCTTGCCCTCAATTCTGCACATGTGAAGCCCTATGAAACTTGTCTGTGATTTAGGGCTATATAAACAAACTTGACATGTCTTTTCTCATAAATTCCAAACCAAAGTCTTTGATTATTCTGAGTTTTCTTTCTTTTAAAATGATTCATTAAAAATAATTTATTTCAGAGTTTCTTTCTTCTAGTTATGACGTTTATTTGAATATTTATTGTTTGGTTTTTTTCTTGTTGAAATCACTGCTCTTTGTTCTCATCTCCTCTGCATTTTCTCTGATCTTCCATTTTGTGTTTTGTCCTTGTTGACAGGTGTGTGTGGGATGGCCTGTGGCCGCGTTCCCCAGTGGCAAAGTGGGCCTCCCCAAGTGTGCACAGAGCAACCTAAAAGTGAAATGTGGCGATGTGGTGATGCTTCAGCCTGTGACGGGTCCTGTACTTCAAGCCCAGGAAGTAATTTTCTCTGCCAGGTTAGCTTCTTTTCAAGACCACTCCTTCCAAAGAGAAAAAATATATATTTTTTTCTTTTTTCTTTTTTTTACAATTTAGAACAGCTTCTAGGTGTTTTTTTAAATCATATCAGACATTCTGACAAATTGCTATTTTCTGTTACCATATTACCATGACAACAAGGCAGCGTGAGAGAAAGTGAGAGACTGCCATCTGTTGTCATGTTTGTGTAACTGCAGCTGTCACGTTGAATCCATTTTTCCTCTTAGGTCTGTTGATGATGAGAAATTAAATACGGACGAGTTCAGGAGCTTCTTGCTGAATTCGTTAAGTAAGTTTGCAACACTTAGGATTGAACATAATTGAACTTTTTAGTCTCAGATCGGGGAGAATTATATCTATAACGTGAACAATTATTAACAAAATAGTTTTAAGCACAGTGTCAAACAGTTTAAAGGTCCCTTCACAGACTTCATTGAACGTCTGTTTTGTGTTTTATTTTCTTTAAAATTGCACCTTTTTCCATAAAATCTGGACTTTAATCTCGTAATATTCAAGTATTGAATATATTCCATGTAATAAACAATGGCATTTTTTTTGTACAATTTCAAATGTTTTTTTTTCTCTCAAAATGTACATACGAGTTCAATTTTAGTCTCTTAATATTCAACCTTTCTATGAAATGATAGGAAGAGCCTTCAATGTGGAGATTTCATGTCTTTCTTTCCTCCCCAGTTGGAAGCATTGTTCTTCCCGGCAACATTGTGTCCCTCACGTACTTTGGCCGGCCATGCAGTCTTTACGTGGAAAGTGTACGAGGAGAAGACGGCAGTGCCTGCCGGAGGCCATCTCTCCCTCCTCCTGGTCCTCCCTATGACACAGAGGAGCCGTCGGAACTGAACTCCACCCCCACCGACCTGTCCCTCCAACTCGGTCTGCTCGCCTTAGATGATACAAGGGGTCCTCCAGGGACCCCTGCTGCCAGCACACCGCACCGACCCACTTCTTGCCTCCCTCCCCTCTCCCCGGCATCTCCCATTGTGAACCATATCGACCCCCCTGTTGTCTGTGAGACGACCACTACCAGCTTGGAGGGTTCCTTTAGCACAGAATATACTCCGCAAATCCCTGTAGCACCCTCTACTGGTTTTTCGAGTACTGACACCTTCTACAGTTTCGCCTCTACGACCAAGATTAGTTTTCCAGTTAAAGCCAAGCAGAAGGATGCCGAAGCCAAAAGAGCAAAAGTGACATACAGCATGATCGGCGGGCTGAGCAGACAATTGAATGTCATCAGAGAGACCATAGAGCTGCCTCTAAAACATCCACAACTCTTCTCCAATTATGGTATGTAATGACAATTTAAACAAAAGTATTATATTCTGTTCATAAGCAGATTTCAAAACAACTAATTGCTAGAATGTGAAGTTATGAAAATAAAACAAAACTCTCACATTGCATAAAAGAAAAAGACACAATTACCGTAATTTTCGGACTATAAGTCGCGGTTTTTTTTCATAGTTTGGGTGGGGGGGCGACTTATACTCAGGAGCGATTTATATACATATATATGGATTTTTTTCACTTTTTTGGGCATTTTATGGCTGGTGCGACTTATACTCCGGTGCGACTTATAGTCCGAAAATTACGGTAAATGTTTCTTTCTGAAGGTTTTGTAATTTTTTGTTATTGTTTTACTTGTGTAATATTGATAATTTTCATGAAAAAAAGTATGCCATTGTTTTAATCCCAATTTTTTTATTGAATATATTTCTTTCACAAAATTCCAACTTTTTTATTTTTTTTATTTAAATTTTTTAATTCCTATTTGCCCTTGCTGAATTCCTACATCAAATTTTTGTCTTCACCAGGGATCCCTGCTCCCCGAGGAGTTCTTCTTTATGGACCTCCCGGCACGGGAAAGACCATGATTGGACGAGCCATCGCCAACGAGGTGGGCGCTCACATGACGGTGATCAATGGGCCAGAAATCATGAGCAAGTAAGGCTCATGCTAAGCGAATGCCAAACTCCCTGTCGTTACTATCATATCATCTGAGTGGGCTGGTCATTTTCTTCTTCAGGTTCTATGGTGAAACTGAGGAGAAGCTGAGGCAAATATTTACGGAGGCAGCAAAAAGGTAACTTTTAGGCGGTGCGTTTAACGGTACACAGGTAGGACTGTTTTCACTTTTTGCAATTTGTCTGCATCAATTTGTGATGGGCATTATCACCCCTACAGGACTGGAGTAGAATTGCCATTTCTTTTTAGGTGTGTTAAGGGTTATATTGACAATGTTTTTACTTTTTTGTATATATTGTATTATATTTTTACTTTATTCTCATAACATTTCTTAATCGTTTACTTTATTTGTTTATTATTTTTCCTGATGAAATAATGAAGTCTCTTCATGTGTTTATTTCCCTAATATTAAATGTTTTCATACAATTTTGTTTTCATCATATAATACTTAATAATTTCCGTTTTCTTTATGTAATTTTCTAATCTAATTCTTGTAGTCTTGAATATTGTTATGATGCATTGTAACTTTTGCATAGAACCCAGCAGACGTTCTGAAAATGTTACCGAAAGCGTTTCTCCTTGTTTGACAGGACGCCTTCCATCATCTTCATCGACGAGCTGGATGCTCTTTGTCCCAAACGAGAGGGCGCGCAGAACGAGGTGGAGAAACGAGTGGTGGCGTCCCTCCTGACTCTCATGGATGGAATCGGATCCGTAAGTATCCTTTCAAGACCGGGTCCCAACCCTGCACTTTTAGCTTGTCCTCCCACTGATGTACACTGACACTTTCAGGCATGTATCGTGAGGCCATTGTTTGGCACATGTTGTAGTTTGGACTGCTTAAGACATCATGCCGGTTTGTTGGACTCGATCGCACGCATGCACGCACACACACAATAGAGTTCTCGGGTCACTGCGACCGGACGATTATCAGCTAGGAGTAGTTGTTTTCAGAGGTGCTATAAGACTTCCTGTCCAGAGGATCAAGGTTATGCACATGGTTGATCTGTTGGACAAATCACTTCCTCCGCCTCCTCCTTCATTCCTGCCTTCATTACGGCTTACTGGGGTGGAATCTCAGCCAAAGGAGGAGCACTCATCCTCCTCATTTAGCAATCAAGACATTCAGACACGCAAAGCAGTGAGTCAAGGCAACAGTTCAACCTTTTCTTTTTCATAACATTTTGCAGCATCATGAGCGCTTTATTGTAAAGTTACACTTATAAAAGAGAAATTGTTTGAAATATTTTTTCGATACATCAAAATTTAATTTCACCTTAGAAAAAGGTTTCGGTAAGCACTGATTTTAATTAGATTACATTGGATAAGCGGTGTTGATGGATAAATGGATTTAGAAAGTGTAGTATGTGCATATAATTGAATATGAAAAACTTTTTTGTTTAGGAGAAATGCGAATCATTCCATTGTAATATTTATTATTACGTAATAATAGTGTTTATATTACTTTTTGTTCAAGCTATACAGAATTTAATCCATTGGAACCTATCAGTGTTGCTCTGTGGCTTGTTGTCAGGATTTTAAGACTCTCCCTCTTGCTCTAAAATTATACATACATATATTTTTGCCACATTTACATCACTTGAACCCCTATTGATTATTATTGTATTTGCATTTTTAGAATAATTCTTGATTCTGTCTAGGAGGGCCACTCAGGACAGCTTCTGGTTTTAGGGGCCACTAATCGGCCCCATGCTCTTGATCCGGCATTGAGGCGACCTGGACGTTTTGACAAGGAGCTGGAGGTACCTGATGGAAAAGTCAAATGCATATTTCTCCTCAAATTGTACCCACTGCATTCTCTCCGTTTATATCAATATAGAAGTGCAATGTTTTTTGGGAGTTCTTTAAGGCCACCTCTATTGTAAATATGCTCATTGCAATGCCAAGTGTAATGTAAAATTATCTATAAATACAAAACATTCCCGATTTATGCAAATATCGCTTCCTATTGTACCGGTACGAGGACGCAATGGTATGGTCACTAACCGCAATACCCACCGACAGGTTGGAATTCCCGGTCCTGCCGAACGTGCCGACATTCTACACAAGCATCTAAGCTCTATCCCATGCGACGCAACCACGCAGGAAGTGGAACGGCTGGCTGACGCCGCTCACGGATATGTTGGCGCCGACCTTGTTGCTGTTTGCAAAGAAGCTGGTAAGGATAGTCACAAGTGATTTTCAAAAATATATATATATATCATATCTATAGATTTTCTTTTTATTCTTATATTTTTTTTATATTGAATTGAAATACAGCTTTCTAGTTATAACATTATTTCAGGTCAAATTGTGGTGGACTAAGTCAGATTTTACACGACTATTCCGACATTATGACTGACTACCACCCCACCAATGAAAAGTGAATATTGGTCACCTGTGTCATTTTAAATGACTTTCATGCAGGTGTACCTAATGGTCTGACCACGGTTCCATCTCTTGACCTCACCTTTTTTTGTGCTGTAGCGCCTCCAAACCATAATCACTGCTGGCATCCTCCTTCCAGAATGACTTGTGTTTTAAATTTCGTGTGTTGATATTGACATAAAAGGAAGTTGGGGGTTTCCGTGGTATTCCAATCCCAAAGACATAAACCACCAAAACCACGTCCTCTTCCTTCTCCTCATCCTCCCCCTCCTCACCCACAACTCTTCACACACACCCAAATGACACACATTCTGACTTGGTATATGTGTGTATGCGTCCTGGGTGGTCCGTGAGCACGTTTTTGCTGTAAATTGGCGTGACTGGCAGGTTTTCAAGGATCTAGGTACAGGTCTGGATACAGTCGAGGTATTTATTTTGGGATAAATGGAAGCAGGCTGCAGACTGCAGGTGGATGGTTGCATTTTTGGGACAAGTCATGGAGTTGCTTGATTCAACTGTGGACTCAGTTAGCTGGCCATATTTCATTCTCTACATCTTGTTGTCTTCGCACATAAATGAGCTTCTAAATTGAAGAGCGTAAATGATATACTGCTCAAGAAGAAGAACATTGAATCAAATCAGACCCTCCTAGATATAAGCCGCTGTTTTTATTTTATTTTTTTGAAATTATTATTTCAAGATAGTGCATCAGGAATAAGAAATTAGAAGATGTTGCATTGAAAATTTTAAGCCGTCATGTGGTCTTCTGGTGTCTAGCTGGATGGACTCAATTCCAGGCATGTGTGTGCATGCGTGCACGCGCTTGTTTAGTTTGTGCCACATCCAGGCCCCGCTGTTTACAAGCATCTGTAAATAGGGAAAGCCCACCAAAACAAAAAATAGGGTGGCCATAACATTGATTATGAGCAATAATAAACAGAAAGATTTACTTCCCTCTCTTTACAACTGAAAGTAATTTGCTCCCACCCCACCCCCCTCCCAAATGATTTGGCTAACATGCTTCAGTTAAAACAGTTAAACGGCGGAAAGGAAATTAAAAGGCAGATGTATGCAGGAGGAGCTCGATTTGGCCTACATTGCGCTCTTGGGTATGTCAAACAATTAGATGAGAAACTCACAAATATTTGTAAATAATACTAAATACAGCCGGTTTTTCAGGAGAAAGCAGATGATGTCTTTTGTAAATACCGCACAGGTATTCCGGAAGCCCGAGCAAGTCATGAATACGTTCCGGCGGTTGTGCGATGGCATAACGCCCAAAATATTCTGCAATTTACTCGAGAGACGCTGTCCCTCCACATGCTCTTGAGAAATAGAAACACATTCAACCCTGAACATAAATATTGACATCGCTTGACAACCATTAGTCAAGTCACACAAAAGTCTTGGATTGTTTTTTTATATTAAATTAAAATCACATCAATACTAGGGAATTGAAAAAACTTACGTATATTACATAAATAATAAAAAAATACTTCTCACAAATGTTAGACCAAAACTGGGAAATATTATAAGAAAAAAATGATCAAATATTAAATAAAAAAAATGCAAAATAGGGGGTACTAAAAAACATTAGTGAACAGTAAAAATTTAGAAAAAATATTAGATGAAGAGCACAAATCCAGTCTTAATTGGTCCGAAAATTGTGAATGAACTCCAGTCTATAGGGTCTATACTTTGGACCGTATCAGTGGATAAACACAACTCAAGAATGTCACCTTTTACTATTGGGCAATCCTAATAGAGCTTGTGACGAGATTGACGGATGCCTGCAGGGCAGCGGAAACTCAATTCAACAATGTGACTCCAACATTTTTGGCTTTCGGGATCTTCTCTCTCCTGAGTGCTTTTGGCCTTCTCAGAGCACACATTTGGTTTGGTTATGAAAACATCCGATGGGAAGGAAGACAGGCAGAGGGGAGGAAAAAAAAAGGGGGGGGGGGCAGCGACAGCACAACACACTTTAATTTGAACCTTATGTGCACTCCCAATTCTTTCCAGAGATTGAGTGGGATCAGAATATGCAAGAAAAGACATTTGCAAAACAAATGGTCCAACTTTATAAGTACAGAGTTGGTTATTAATCATTATAATTTTTCTCGGTCACAGGTAGCAAAATGTCCTAGTAATTATCTGATCGTATTTAAGCCAATGAAAATATTGGATCTGCTAAGTTATCTAGTACTATTGCTGTAGTAGGGCGCACGGTGTTGCACTGGTTAGCACATCCGCCTCACAGTGCAGAGGTTCTGGGTTCGATTCTGGCTCCGGCCTCTCTGTGTGGAGTTCATGTTCTCCCCGTGCCTGCATGGGTTTCATCCGGGCACTCTGGTTTCCTCCCACATCCACAAAACATGCATGGTAGGGAACATTTCCCAAATGTGTTTGTGATGGCAACGTCTTCTCTGGGGCGGAGGCCGCTACCGCTACTACCGCCACTGTCTCAGCGCCGGGATCTGCCGCCTTGGGGGGTTAAGTGCACATGTTGTGCGTTGGGGCCGGTACGCCACATCTCCCGCCTCACTCCGGCTTCTTTCCACATCCTGCCTCGCCATCTCGCTTCCACTCAGACCAGATGTTTTTTGTGCAAGCTAAGCAATGTTAGCGTCGTTTGAGTGATGAGATGCGGCACCCTTGGGGGGGGATCTCGTACTCGATTGGAAGAAACACGCTGACCCCAACTTGACTTGTTGACAAACCTGCGTTCATTGTGTTTGTCGCCACGTTTCCCTCACCTCAAGCTGGAAATTGCAAACAGGATGCAGCCCCCCTCCCGGTGACTGCATGCTGGCTCCCGGCCCGTCCGTACCACTTCAACATTTGCCACACCGAGAACCCCGCTGCCTCTGAGCAGGAAGGCGCACACATGCGCTGGAAATGGTTGTCGCTAATATACGGTTAGCCAACTGTGGGGTTGAAACGCAGTTGCAGGATGGCTTTGGAACTACTAATCATTGCCCACGTGCAGGGTTTAATTCTGAGTTATAAAACGGGCCTGCTTTCTTTAGTTAAGAATTTTCCTTTCCTTATCTCGCGTTGTTTCCTGTTCGTTTAGTACCAACCAGTGGTGGGGCAATGAGGCCTCCTGTGCTGCTCGTATCGATCCGAAGCACTAACCTACCGTATTTTCTGGACTAGAATTCGCAGTTTTTTTTATAGTTTATACTCAGGAACGACTTGTGTGGGAAATTATTTACACATTTCACATGTTATTTTCACACTAAACCGCATGAGGGCGCTCTAGCCCTGTGGAATAATTGGAACTGCAACTGACGATGAGTAAGCCACGTAGAAAAGAAAGTGCTACATCTTCTACCTCAGGAGTTAGCATAGTTGTTTAGAACTGACACAGAGGATGAAGATTTAGTTGGATTTAATGATTTGGAGTGACACGGATGGTTCGATAAACTTGTTAGCATGTTATTTATGCTATAGTTATCTGAATAACTCTTAATATGTTATGTCAAGCACATTCTCAGTTGCTTGATTTTGTGCCATGTAACGTTAGCATACCGTACAATTATTCAGCCTGTTGTTGCTTCTATTCTATATTTATTTTAAATTGCCAAGATGACATGTCTGTTCTTGGTGTGGTGTTTTAGCAAATAAATTTCCCCCAAAAATGCAACTTATACTCCAGTGTGACTATATATCTTTTTCTTCTTTATCATGCATATGGCTAGTGCGATTTGTATTCCGTAGTGACTTATAGTCCGGAAAATACGGTACATCTATTACCAAATACTGGAGATGTTCAATGAACTTGTCGTCATTTATACCTAATAGTCGATTCCTTTCACTTTGTAGCATTTCTCCCAGTTCTACTCCTTCCCGTACGTGTTCAGCATGTTCGATTTTTTTTGTGCAGTCGAATTTCAGCCTCTGTTGCCATGTCAATTAAATTGTTGCAATTAAAAATGATTGATTAAAGGACTAGCCTTCAAACAAAACTCTTAACGAGGTTGAATTCATGAGCATGCACGCACGCACACACACACACACACACACACACACACACACACACACACACACACACACACACACACACACACACACACACCACGCACACACACACACCACATATAAATTGGGCTGTACGCATTTGCCCACATCCTGTCATGACTGAAAAAAAAGACTATTTTTCTCGTTGGTTTTCAACCCTTTCTTGGAATTGTAGAGTGCTAACCTTGAGCCGGTTTGGCGTGTCCTCAGGTATGCAACCTGGCAAATCCATCGGGTTCTGCATCAAACAAAAAAGCCAGTAGCATATGAAATAAATAAGAATCAAGTTCAGATCTGAGACAGACTGTTTAAATATTGCCGGAATTTTGGTTTGCACCATGCAGATACGGGGACATTTACGTTATACCAATAACTAGTTTGACAAACGTGCCAACAAATAGAAAAAAAAAACCCAGAGTGACACATAAATTGTCATAAATCATTAATCATGCCCATAACTTGCTACCTGTCGACCTGGTTGACCCCCGACTGCGTATGACTGATGGAATGCTGCTGAATTTTTTTTCGAGTGTGAAATCATTGTCTCTTTAAAACCTCACAATCCATCTGCAACGTCAACTTCATAGCAACCGCGAACTATCATAAATATAAGTGTACGCCGACGTTTATGCCGGGGCGGTAAATACCGCACTATCCGAGACTTGAAATAGTTCCACCGTGAAACAAACTGCGCGTTCTTGTCCATCGTGAACGTTTGAAATAACTTCTTTTGCTTTCATGGAATTTTCCAGCCAAGAGTTGTCTCTTTTGTGCTAATAAAAACCTTTTCCTGCGAATAAATACGTTCTTTCTTCCCGACATCCTCTGCTTTGTGCGTGAAAACTCACTCATCGCCTCGCTAGTTTCTTCTTAAGCGCTTTCCCGTGACATCTTTTGTGTGGCGAACAAAGGCTGAGTTTTGATAGTGACACATCAATGTTTTGCCTGTCTCCTCCCGGCTTTAATGCTGATGTCTCCTATTCAAACCTCATGCGCTTCCCACTTATGTCAAAAAGGGGGAATTAGCCTTCATTTGGTTTGAATTTGCCCGGCGTGTACGGTCGCATCGCGCAGCCGCCCAAATGCTTTTGAGTTTAAATTGGATTAAATGTTGGAGCCGGGATGAAATGCCTCGAGTCACAACGTCGTAAACAAGTCCCACTTCCTTGCCGTTGCTCTTACTTTGTCAGGTTAATGGCCCGCTGTATTTGAAGGCAACAATTCAAATCTTTTTTTCCAGTCTTTGCTTTTAATTAAATTGGTATTTAAAGAATCCTCTTCCATTATGAGGCCATGAAATGAATACAACAACTAAAAACTAGTAACAGTGCCTCTCTTTCCGGGGCTTTAAAAGTGACCTGACCAGTGAGTTCTAACGATGCTTTTTATATCTCCAGTAGACTTGATTATTGTATCTGTCTTTTGATTGAACTCACTCCAAACAGCAGCAGCTCATTCAGAATACTGCAGCTCGGGTTGTGACCAGAACAAAAGGATCAGAATATATTACTCCAGATCTAAAGCCTTTACACTAGCTTCCAGTGAGCTGTAGATTTGCCTTTAAAGTTCTGCGACTGGTCTTGTAAATCTCTGAAGGGTGTAGCGTGTGATTACATTGAAGAAATGGAAAATAAACTGAGTTCAACCCTGGGGTCTCCAGACTAGGGTCAATTAGTGGAGCCCAACGTTCAAAGCAAACATGCTGAAGCAGCATTTAGCGGTTATGCTGCATGCAAAGGAATAAGCTGCCTGCCAACCAAAGTGCAGTCAACACTAATCGTCTTTTCTGCAGGTTTAAATGCATTGAGACGAGCGATCGGAGCATCCGACAACCCGTCAGACCAGCAGCTGATGGGCAACGTGACCGTCACTTTGTCCGACTTGCAGTGGGCCATGTCAATGGTGAAGCCCAGTGCCATGAGGGAGGTCTCCATCGATGTTCCCAAGGTAGCGTAAGCCTTTGATTTCAAGTGGAACCCAAATCAAAAATGCTCTAATATGTTCCTTGTGCCCCCGCTGAGTTGTGTTCGGACTTAAACACAATACTCTGATTAATATTGTGTCATGAAATATGAAGCACTTTAATACAGCTTCTTTCAGGGTTCGGTCATGTGAGGGTACTTTAATGTCAACTTCCATCAAAAATAGGGGGCAATGCCGAATAAAAGGTCAGCTCAGAAAATGGATGAAACCGGAGGGATTAATAGGCTTTGTTCTTATTCCATAAACAACAACAAAATGTGGCACCCCGCAGTCAAAATAATTACTTTGGATTAGTACAAAGGTTTCATAGGCTTTCGGAGAGAGGTGTCAAACTTGAGACCAGCTGAAAAATTGCCGTCTTACACCCTTCCAATTTTGTTTTATTTCAATACATTTGTTAATGAATTTGTCATGACGCCAAAAGCACATTGCTAGCTAACTATAATATTCACTAGCCAAAGGCTGAGCTGCACTAAATTTTTTTTACAGAGTAGCTTGAGACTCGAGCCTTTTTAGGTTTTTTAATTAAAAAAAAAAATATGGCTCGTGCTAACACAGTTCGGCGCGGAGGTTTGGCTTCCCGGTTGAAGTTGAAAGGAGGAATTTCTCATTGACTAGTTAGCTTTCATTGACAAAAACAAAACAATGAATCAGAGAATCGTGAACTCGACTATGCGGTGATGACTTTCCCTCAACCATTTGAATTGATATCCAATATGTACCACAAGATGACCTTAAATCACACAACTCTCAAATGCTTTCAATTATAAAAAAAAAGCGATTCTAAGTGTAAATAACCTCCCCTGAAAGAAGCAGGGAAAGAAAGCCAGTGAGTGTTGCAGTGGCAAGACGAAGGATGTTTTGACATTGCATGTGTAGGACCTAATGGACAGGAAGAAGGTTAACATCATCCTCCGTTGGTAATTCAAAGCAGATGGGCTCACCGAGGGTTCCTGCCAGACGGCAACATAAAAAAACAGAAAAGAAAATGAAGACGATATGTCCGTCCTATCATGTGCACACCGCACCGCCTTTTTGCCACACTGTTCACATCCAGCGATGTTCACTCCTTGCGGCGAGTTCCTGGAACTGGAAAGTGACCCCCAGCCCTCCTCCTTGGCAGCCCAGCTGAAAAGCTAGCCGCAGAGCTCCGGACTTGATTATATCCACATGAGTGAAAACATTTGTTTCGAATCCCTTTTATATAAGAAACTTCCAGCGGAGGCCCCAATCAATGCATGCCTCGAGTTCCTCAGAAGACCTCTCCAATCACGTACGGAGGTACTTGTGCCTTACTAATTCATAATGAATTCATCAGCATCCTTTGGACCAATGACAGCACAGCGCTACAGTGGTTAGCACATCTGGCTTGCAGGCGAGAGGTTCTTGGTTCAGTTATCCTCCAAAATCAGTTGGGATAGCTTCCTCCATGACCCGAATCAGGACAAGCGCAATGCAAAATGGATGTGAGGCTTTCAGCAAAGTTGAGCAGTTGGCCACCAATGAGAATGCCCGTTGTAAGCAAAAAATTGGATGGAAAATATGAGAAGTATTTATGCGCATTATGTGCCTTTAAGAAGTGTGGCCTTATAAGTTAGATTGAAAGAAAATCAATTGTGGGGGAACAATGTCCACTGAGAATCTCGCATAGGTTGAAAACTAATCGAGATGTCATCTGTACAAAAAGCTGTTTCATTCCGGCTCTTGAACTTATTTCACCCTTTGTGAGCCCATCAAAGCACCAACTCCTCTTGTAAAGTTCAGAAAACAACAGTAAAAGGTAATAAGGGGTCTTCAAACTTCAGAACGGGTGAGCGAGGTGTGAGTCAAAGCGTCAACCTTGTAATTCCACCAATTAATTCTAGCGTGCTGGCCATGCGACCGTTAAAATCTTCAGAGCAAGAATGCCACGTAAAGCCCTGAGAGGAGTGATTTGCGTTTCGCTGAGTAACACGTCTTGTGGGCCAACGCACGCCAGCCTACATGTCGTAAAAACCAACATGCAACGTGGGGCTTCTTGCACTATGCTGCACCTGTAGTGGAAAGAGATGCCTTTTCTGTCCCAGTAGGTGGCAGCAGAGGGAAAGGGTTGATATAATTGAATACCAGAAGAAATAGGCAAAATGTATGGGGACAAGACAGAATCACTTCATTGACCAAAAATTTATGCAAGATATTGTCGACGGTCGAAATGATTGGAAAATGATTGTTAAATATTAAGTTGTATCGAAGCCATTTTCTGTAATTATTGCAATATTGCAGATTTGCAATAGCATTGAGAAAATTTGCTAGACATTGTAACGTAACATTTATCATGCTGTCACCAAGTTGTGTAGATATGATTATCTATTGTCAAATGACTATCGTGCTGCTATTGGCGCTTGTGGAAAAATATGGCAAAATATTTTGATTGATTATTGCCCAATTGCTTTATTGGGTTACTGTTGGAATGGCAGGAAAACTCTCACAAATGGCATACATTATTGAAAGTTTGTCGGGGACCTCGAGCAGTAAAAGCCAAAAGTAAGTACTTATTACGATGTCATATCGTTTCCAACCAAAAATCTATTATCGTGCATTTGCGTCATCAAGATACTCTTGGTATCTTTTGGAAAATATTGTGCTTGCATTCACCGCAGTATGTCTGCTTTTCTGCTTTTATCTTTCATCTTTTTTTCAATCACGGCTATCTAAACAAGCATTCTGGCTTTCCGGCCAATCTCTCTCTCATGGTCTCCTCGCTCTCCTTCTTCCGCCCCCTTTTTGGTGCTGTCCATAAATTGCTTGGTATTTACAGTATGTGGCCAGACGCCAGATTTCCATGAGGTGCTTGGTTCCCCGGAGACGGCGCCGGTGGCCTGGGATGTGTTACCTCTGTATGATGGAGGATGTTGCTGGTGGAGGGGTGTGATAGAGAGAAGAGAAAACGACAGAGAGGGAGGAATAGTTAAAAGGAGCTCGAGATGACTTAATAATGAGAAGAGACTGTCAACAGCGTTAACATTTCTAACTGTCATACAGTAGATGAATAATGGGTGCCAAAATCATTTAATTGCCTGTAGTATATTACCAAACTGTCACTCTAAAACACTTTATCGTTCAAAATGGACTGATTTGGAATGTCGTGTAAACGTTTGAAAAAAATGTCTGGCTTATATGTTGCAGCTTTACAACCTGTAAGAATACAAAATACCGTAATTTTCGGACTATAAGTCGCAGTTTTTTTTCATAGTTTGGGTGGGGGGGCGACTTATACTCAGGAGCGACTTATATACATATATATGGGGTTTTTTCACTTTTTTGGGCATTTTATGGCTGGTGCGACTTATACTCCGGTGCGACTTATAGTCCGAACATTACGGTACTCCTTTCTCATTCGCCATTTTAGCTACGTTTCTGCCCAAACAACCGCTGCTAAGGTCATCGTTGCACATTTTCTGCAATTTTGTTCTGCTTTTCTGTTCCTGTCTTGCTCGTAATCCCTTTCCCCTCAAGCATTTATGACTTTGGAAACAGATAAATTTTTCCCCATCTGGGAAACAGGTGGAAAATATAAGCGTTTTGCCAGGAGCATTCTTCTTTTTGTTTTCCATCAGTGGAAACTAGCTTTGGCACTACTATAGCATGTTCATAGTTTTTTTTTTTATTTTTTTTTTAGGGGGCCAGTTTCAGACAACCATTCAATGTGAATGAAGGCAGATGGTGAGAGGTTATGTGAACCGCGCAAGAATGCGCGGTGATTTGAATGAAAACAGGCGAATGCGTTGCACCATGGCGTGGATTTGAAGACGTGAAGAGTAGAATGGATTGCGCGTGGAAGCGTTAGTGCGGGAAGACGCTGGCCTCCCACCCTCGCTCAGACAAGCAGCCGTTGGCTGACTCCAACATCACCTCATAATTCAACCGGAATTATCAGTTCCTCGCGTCCTTCCAAATATTCCCTTCAGTGCTTCAAACGCGTTTGTCCGTCCGGAATAATTTATCACCATTGGCTTTGTCTGAGAGGTCTTCAATGAGACTGGCTTCTGCATAAAGTTATGTTTTTGTGAAGGATTTCAAGTCGGGCTGAGCGATTTTTTTCAAATAATCTACCTACGACCCTCCCTCCCTCACTATTACAATTGCAATTTAACCTGTGATTTTTCTTCCAAGGTCCCCTTCCCATATATTGTTTTAACAAACACAAGCTATAAATTGATCTTTACGACAATTAACAATATCTATCTCTATATCATTGCCTGTTAGCATTAAGCTAAACAGATGTTCTTAAGGAGAGTGGTGTTATTATCTTTTCATTTGACTCTAAACTTCAACTGGCAGTGCTAATAACCAGCTTGACATTTTTTTTTTAAGAATTGTTCATGATGTACCAAGTTAGTTGGGTTGAGTTCATTGCCACCATACAGCACTCACATTTCAGTTTTTAAAGCAAAGTTTTGCCCCAAAGGTCTCTCATATCTTTGAAATCTCGTAAGTCAGCTCACTTGTCTGTTCAGGTTGTAATTCTTCTGAAGACCAATATCCCTGACCCCAATACAGGTCCGCTGGGCTGATGTCGGAGGTATGGAGGATGTGAAGCTGAAACTGAAGCAAGCTGTGGAGTGGCCCCTGAGGCACCCCGATGCCTTCACTCGCATGGGCATCCAACCACCAAAGGGGGTCTTGCTGTATGGACCGCCAGGCTGCTCCAAGACTATGATAGCCAAGGCCCTGGCCAATGAAAGTGGCCTCAACTTTCTGGCTATCAAAGTGAGTTTGCCTTTATTGGCAAAAATTGGATTGTTGTTTGCGGTCACTTCCAAACACTTAAAATTAGGTCAAATACAGCAAAAACAAAAACTCCTAATTAGTCTGTAATTTTCATCTGAATGTCTGAATGTTTATTCAGGTCAAAGTTCGACGAACAAGAAAAATGTACATGCCGCAAACAATATTGTGTCATGTGTCAAATCAAAAACTTGGAACTCATCATTTCCTCAATTTATTTCCATGAGATGGCACATTGACGCGTTTTTTTTTTTTTTAATGTAAAACATCAATGACCACTCTCAAATAAATCACAGCAGTACAAAATCAGGTACGTAAATCGGGACCTAATAAGTTTGTTTTTGTTTTAAACTAATGTATTGATTTCAAATCATGTTCGTGTGTTTAAGCCACTATGCATCCATCAATATTATCCCGACACGGGCTTAACATGTCCATCAACGTCTTAGAGAAAAGGTTTCCCCTTGATGACCCCGGGAGGGGCATCTCGCTGCCTTACTTCCTGTGCCAAGAGCTCCCTTGTGTGACCCTTGACCCCGTGTTTGTCCATTTTCATTCATCACCCCTACCACTGTCACCTCAGCCTTCCTCCCTGCCGCCATTCATTCACCGCATCCTGACAGAGACGGATGGACCAAATTGTCGAGTTGTTGATCAGTGATTGTCTTTCAAAGTGGTTGCCATGCGAGACGGGAAGTCGCAGCTGCATGAGGAAATGCTAACGCTAATTCAGTAGCCCAAAAAAAGTCTTGGGTGAAGGCAAAACTGAAGTTGAGCATTTAATTTTCATTTGTACATGAAGAACATATGACATAAACATGTAGAGATAAGATAATAAGATTTGTAAAAAGAAAATGACAGTTTTAAACTCAATTTATTTAACCCAAAACAAAACCTTTTGCTTTCTGTAGATTTGTGACTATAAATCGAAAGAAACTGATGTCATTTTGGACTCAGCGTCTCAGCAACCTAAAGTTGCCCAGAATCCATTAAAATATCTTTGCCCCCCCGGAAAAAAAGATGCTGCCTCGTATTATCAGATGCTCAAAAACACCAAAACACACACGACGTCAGTCACCACGTACGGACGGGCTTCGACTCTGCCACCGAGAGTCAGCCGATACACACTTAACTGCAGTTGACAAACAGGCTGCGACGTAAAATGTCCTCTCCTGTGTTGAAAGGGTGAACTACAGAGGAAGGAAATTCTCCCCGGGAGTCTAAATGAACGTTTATCTGCTTAATCTACATAAGCCGAGCAAGAGAAGTAGAAGCACATCTAAAAAATGAACTACTATTGAATATATCAAAGTTGACCAACAGTTTAACCTCCGCTAAGAGTTGAAGTGCTGACATTGGAAGGAGTCAATCTATTTAAGAGGGTTGATGAGAAGGAGAGCAGAGTGGAGATGCAGACTGTCACATTATGTTCGCTTCTTGGGTTAGCACAAGCCAACTAAAACCAGTGCACAATTCTGATACATTACCATGTTAATGAGTGCCTCTAACCCAGTGGAATGCTTTTGGCAGTCTCAAAATGATGATTCAAATATCTATGAAAAAGTTTGCTAATGTCCCCCATTGTTGACTTTTCAGGGTCCCGAATTGTTGAGCAAGTACGTTGGCGAGTCTGAAAGAGCCGTGAGAGAGGTGTGTCCCATTTTTCACTTTGTATTCGACCTGTAACAGAAGAAATAACATTTTCCCGCCTCTGACTTTGACGCACCTCGGTAAATGCGAGATGCTGGCACAGTTCGTACTGTAACTGTGAACAGTGTTGTTCATTTGATTATTTTTAGCGCTTGATGTCAGATGACGCCATCAAGTGACGCATTTCCTGTTTACGCTCGCTGCCAGCTGAGGACGATCTCCATTCAGCATCTATTTTAAAGTCCCCTTTTCCTCCTCTCCTGTCTTTGTTGCCACCTCGCAGGTGTTTCGGAAGGCCAGAGCCGTCGCTCCCTCCATCGTCTTCTTTGACGAGATCGACGCCCTGGCCAGCGAAAGAGGAAGGTAACTGTGCTATTAATAAGTATAAAACGTGCAGTATTGTTGACCTCTGAGTCAACAGACTTCTTCATTGTCTGGGCCGTGACAAATGCTCTTAGCCGTTCTCTTTGTGGCCTGTCCGACACAGTGGACGCTCTTTCTTTAATGGGATGGCGCATCTGTGGTGTGGAGGAAATAGGATGGCGGAGGTAGTTGAGGGGGTTGGCTCGACAGACGACATGCACCGGAGGCACACAAACGTTTCATTGTCTCCCGTACCTTGCAGATGGGGGCGGAGGGAGGCCAAATATGTGTGATTTTTCTTTCTGTCTGTTTGTCCGTCCAAATGATCAATCCACATATTCCATCCATCTCTTCTCAAATTTAATGGTTAAAAAAACTCACCTTTCTTGACCAAATGTGTGATTCCGTCTCCAGATATGGGAGCAAAAACAGGAAGTAAATATTAACATTTAATTAAAGTATTGAATAATTATAGATCATTTGAAACCATAGAAACGTTTGGTGAGCAAAGCTATGATTTCAGACTGTCCCCTGACATGAGTCCGATACAATGATAAACAGATGGATGGATGGATACATGGATGGACAGATAATGGGTAGCTGTGTATGAATACAAGTAGGTAAATAATGGAAAACGGCTGACCAGCCTAAAGCAACCCACTATTAAAGAACATTGATTTATCCCTCATCCGCCAAGGTTATTTATCCGCGTGCACTTTCTGCCATGTTTAATCAATAAAGTGGCTCGTGCAGCCCCTCCCTGGGACTTTCAAAACTGTTGACACAGGAGGACCACCTCTGTCTGACTCGTGGCGCGTGCGCGTCCGCGTCCATTCCCTACACCGACACGAAAAAAAATGAGAAGCACCTGTAAATCTGTCAGCCGACCTGCCACGAGTCCAAACTCGTGGGATGAATTGAGCAAGGCAAGCCAGATGGAGCTAAGGGGGAATGTAAAAACACACAAAAAAATAGCACACAAAGGTGACAAACGTTACACAAGACTGTACAGATGTAGCCAATGAATATTGTCATGAGGACAATCTTTTTCACTCTGAAATATTTTAAGCATAAAAAAAAAAAATTTAAACACATTTTACAAAATAAACACCTACAGTATTATATACACGATTATCTATCGTGAATGTACAAAAATGAATGTAAGGGAAAACTACAAAAATAAAGGTTTTGGAAAATAGAAATTCCAAACATTTAAAAATCAAAATATTTAAAACCAAATAATACAATAATAAAAATAAAATGAAAAGCAATGTCAACATTAAGCAGTGGTTTTCAAAAGAAAGACCTTCAATAACTTTATAAAAATTTGTAAAATAAATACACTCAATCTAAATAGTGCAGACAGTATTAAGTATAATAAAAAAATCACGGAGAACAAAAATATAAAGATAGATACATATTAAATAATATCTTAATTAAAAAAGCTAACTGAAGCAAATATTGAAACATGATACATAAGAATGTGCCCTGTGATTGGCTGGCAACCGGTTCAGGGTGTCCCCCGCCTACTGCCCGATGACGGCTGGGATAGGCTCCAGCACTCCCGCGACCCCCGTGGGGACTAAGCGGTTCAGAAAATGGATGGATGGATGGATACATAAGAATGTAGGTAAAAATGCAAAATGGGAAAGTTTCTCACGTTTTAAATAGAACAAAAATAGGAATAAAAATAAACAACAAAAAATAGAATACCTTCCCACTCCACCCCCAAAAAAGAAAATTAAACTCAATTAAAAAATATATATTTTCTTGTAAATAAATTTAAAATATCGATTTGGGATCTTTTTGACTCATCAAAAGGCTACAAATAAAAACGTGGCCATAGACATCTATGTTCTGGTGCCTTTTGATGACATCATTGGCTGTGTATGCTCAACTTTTGCTGCCAACGGGTATATTTGCCCCCTTTTCTTATGAAAGAAGCTGTTAAGACTGCACAAACGAAGGCTTTCAAATGAGTAGTGTGAGTTTTTTAAGACGAATATTAGCAATTAGAGGTGATGGATGTCACTTCCTCTTGCAGGGAATTTGCCTGCTCTACCATCCATCCATCACGCGTGTCTTTTCTGGGCACGTTTGTTGTTTCAACACTTGTTTACTTCTTCTAACCTACTCCATCACTTCACTTCAGAGGAGGCAAAAGTACTCACACTTTGTACTTAAGTCGAGTGACTTGTGTAAAATCGACTTGTAAATTCAATTGCTTTCGATTGCGCCTGTCTCATTTAAGTTCTCGCAGATATGATTGTATCTTAAAATGTTGTGCATTATTTTAATCTCCACCTATTCAGTTTTTTAACAGTTGATCGGGCAAGTAGCCACAAGGTGGCGCATATTTCTCGCAAACTCTTCAAAGTTCAGCTGCTTTGAGTAGAAATTGCAAAAGTACAAATTCTCAAATGTACTTTGTTAGTGAGCATGTTTTTCAAGCGATGAAGTAAAAAAGAACTGAAGTAGTGTGTGAAGATTATCTTCGAACTGCGTATATGGCTGTCTTCGGAATTAACCAAACACATTCAAGCTCTTGTTAAATGGGAATCGGCAAAAATTTGTCACAAGTTTTAGTCCTCCAAATACTCGGCTGTTCGAGTAGGCTTTTCCTGACATAAAGGGAAAAAAAGGGAAATAATAAAAATAAATACAAACTTGAAAGAAAATGACATTTAATATTTAAAAAAAAATCATACAATTGAAGAAAAACATAAAAAGGAAAGTTAGTTAAAGTAATAAAAAAATTAAAGCTAAAAAAAGTGACAAGCCTTTTTGACAGTTATAAGGCTTGAGAAAAATAACTAAGTAAATTACAGGTACCTGAAAAATGTATAACAGTATTTTGTACTCCGTTACTTCCCACCACTGCTTCACATTCAGTTGATTTTCCCTCCACTCACATCCATCGTTCATCACATCCTGTCATTTACTCTCATTTTCCGCCATGTTCTCCATCACCCCCCTCTCCAGCTCTTCGGGATCGGGCGGCGTGGGCGACAGGGTCCTGGCGCAGCTCCTGACAGAGATGGACGGCATCGAGCAGCTCGGCGACGTCACTGTGCTGGCCGCCACCAACCGTCCGGACATGATTGATAAGGTAAACACACGCCAGACTCTCCTTTGGTCTGTGATTGATAAGGACCCCCACAACCCCCCTGCCGCGCACCCCCAACCCCAACCCCTGTCCGTCCTCGCTTCCCCCTCCGCCACTGTTATACATGATTGATGAGGTTAAAGGTGCCTCTCTTCACTCTCCCTTTGGGACGCTGTCATTGCTTTGTTTGCTGCGCATAAATACAACAACACATTGCATTTACTTTGTTTGGCTCTCATGAGAAATGATTCAACATAAACTCTGTGACAGCTGCTATTCTAAAATAGATTCCATTTTACACCCAATACCCATTGTGAAAATGCAAAAATACATACCTGCAAATAAGTAAAAATCATTAAAACAGTTTAGAAATCACACCTAAAAAGTACCTGCAATTTTAAATTAAAAAAAAATCTTTAACATATTCAATACATAATTTTTAAAAACTAATATTTCAAAAATGTCTATTGCGACTCTGTTTTTTATTGGTAGTCTTAATCTTGAAGCAAGACTTCAAACTCTTCAACCAGTGAAGAGAGTTATTTGATTTTTTTTTTTCCCTCTAGCTGCATTTACACACATATGATTAACCAATTTAGCATTATTGTACAATGCCCAGGAAGCAACTCTCTCACACACAGAAGGGAGTGTAGAAGTGACTCATGAACTGTATGATAGATGATCTAAACGTTGACGTTGTTTCCGGCCTCTGTTCCAATCAACTCCAGCATCTTGATTTTAGTCACTTGAAGATGATTAGTAGGACTTGTCCTTTTTGGTGGCCTCTCTGAGAGGCACATCTCCACCTTCCTCTCTTTTATCTCCTCCTCTTCCCCGTCGACAAAAAGCTTTCTTTGCTCTCTTATCCGCCCATCTCTGGCCTAATGAAATTTCCTGAGTGCTGATCAAAGGAGGCGTCTGGGCCTTTTCAAAGGCACACAGGAAGGAGAGTGTCCTGCTGCTCCTTAAAGGGCAGACGGCTCGTCTATTTTTTGGTCTCTTTGGCTCTGGGCCACCGCAAATACTTTTGCATGGATGATAGGAGGAAGCGTTTCCTCGGAAAATAGAAGATGGAACAGCCTTCCGTATACATGGCAATGCGCTGGGTGTAGTCGTTGACGCAGTCAGGAGATCCCGGTTCAAATCTCGGACCAGTTTGATTTCTGGGAAAGAGCAGGGTGTCTATTTTAAGACAGCATTTATTGGTCTTGACGACCCAATAAAGTGAAGTCGGGTAAACAAGCAAAGACTGAGGGCTACGTAGTACTCAATTGTGGCGTTGTAGCCTTAAATTGCTCCCGTCATTTTCCATTTCTTAAACACACACCTAAAATTGTCTTCAGTCAGTCCACGGGCATCGCTACTTTTGAGTACCTCATTGTTCGCTGTGAGTGCATGCACATCATGCTCCAAAATAATTGGTAAAAAAAAAAAGCTGATGATTTTGGCGTTTTTTTGTTTTAAAGGACATCCATCCATCCATTTTCTGTACCGCTTTATCCCCACGGGTGTCGCGGGCTTGCCGGAGCCTATCCCAGCTGTCATCGGGCAGTAGGCGGGGGACACCCTGAACCGGTTGCCAGCCAATCGCAGGGCACACAGAGACGAGCAACCATCCGCACACGCACTCGCACCTAGGGGCAATTTGGAGCGCTCAATCGGCCTACCAAGCATGTGTTTGGGGACGTGGGAGGAAACCGGAGTGCCCGGAGAAAACCCACGCGGACACGGGGAGAACATGCAAACTCCACACAGGGAGGGCCGGAGGTGGAATCGAACCCGCACCCTCCTTACTGTGAGGCGGACGTGCTAGCCAGTGCGCCACCGAGCCGCCTTTAAAGGACATTAGTATTGTAAAACAGTAAAACATTCTGCCTGTGATTAATTTCTATTGTTGTAAGCATTAAGGGACCAAAAAACAAGTTATTTTTATCAATTATCGGAAATTTATTCTGCTAACTATCGGAATTGGCATCAGTCTAAAATAAAAATACTATATCAGTCAATCCCTACAATGTACATATTTTTTATGTATAAGGGGATGACCACTTTTGGGTTGGCCACAATGGAAATAGTGTAGTGATTGACTAAATCCACTCCAACCTCGTTGGGTTTCCCTTTATGGGGAATGGATCCATCTCAACAGTGGCGGAGTGACAACAGCTTCCTTCTTCTTGACAAGCAGCCACTCTCTCATTTCCAATTTCTTTTGTAGCTTTCAAACTGAGAAACACCCAGTTTCCATTTGCCAATACGTAGTGGGGGGGGGGGACTCTATTAGGTAAGGTAGGCTGCTCAGGCTTTTTGTTGCTGCCTTGGACAGATGGGAAGCCCCATGCATCTCCCCTCCACGAGTGGGCCTCTCAGGAAGTGGTCTCCCAGGCAGCTGAGAAATCACATCACCCCCCCCCCCCCTTGCCCACCATCTGAGTGAGTGCATTGCTCATAAATGGACTCCCATAGTCACTTATGTTGCGGTGGAAAACTGTCAACGCAAGACAGAGCTTTATGAAATGAATGTTAACTGATCCAATGTCGAGTCATGCGGATGTGGAACACACTATTTTTGCCCTTGGCGTACGCACACTCACTCACACACACACACACACACACACACAAGCGTGCACACACCACAGCAGGCACGGGTGGTCATTCCAATGCAAATGGCAGGATATGACGGGGTGAAAGGGGGGGGGCAGTGAAGATGAATGGAGGATGTAGGGGTGTCAATGCAGTCATTGTCAGCTGTTGGTGGTGGAGATGAGGCTCTAGGGGGTCTCAGCTGTTTGAGGGGGGGGGGGGGTGTGAAGGGGAGGGGAGGGTGCTGAAAGAGGAAACGAGTAGAGGGTAAGTCATTGATTCCAGTGTGATTCCAGATCTGTTGTCCATCACTCAAGTGCCCCTGCAGAAGAGTGAAGTCCACTGTTTTAAATGATGATGAATGATCATGTGATTAGTCAAGAAGATTCCATTTACTCACACTTGGGATTTCCAGTTTGGGTATTCAATCAGGTTTGGGGTTGTCACGTGATCTTTGAAAACAGTGTTTCACGTTGGGATTTAAAGACAGGTTTAGGAGTTCAAAGAGGGTTAAGTTGGAGTTTCAAGCCAGAATTTAAAGTTCAAATCAGGGTTTCAAAGCTGTTATGGTTTCAAACACGCATTATGGTTTCAAATTGGAATTTTGAGACAGAATTGCAGTTTTAAATTTGAGTTTCGAGGTGGTTTCAAGAAAAGTTCAGGGTCTCAAATGAGAGTTTCCAGTCATTTTTATATTTTATTTTTTATAAACTGGAGTTTAAAGACAGATTTAGGGTAGCAGTTTTAAATAAGGACTGGCTAAGTGTTTCAAATTCTGATTTCAACTAATCCTTTGAATAGGCCTGCCAAATAGTGAGTTTACATTTACTCTTCAACCCTTCAAAGTGCTAAATGCTGGCAGCCTGGCCGTGCCAACTGTATTATCCAAATGGATCAATACAGTTTTGGCAGATTCCCCCAGGTTCAACTTTGTCGACCTTGTGACGCACAAAGCGGAAAACGTGAGCGTGGCCCATATACGGTGTGACTAACACATCTGAATCAAACACAGAAAGACACAGAGGAGAACAGCCCGTTCTCTCGCTTCCTGACAGATAAAACAAAATGTTCCGTTTCATGTTGTTTATTCCACATCTGCTGGAAATCAGGCGCAGGGAAGCATTGCGCCGTTGTGCGTTCTTTGGCAGCGAAAGCAAAAATAAATAGCCAATCAATCGGCGGGAATTTCAGGCATGTGCTTTTCCGCCCGGGGGATTTGATTTTAATTGAAGGCCGCTCTGCCAATTAATCATTTTGCCGCTTGTTCCCTCCAATGAATGTGGTGGCTTTTTAGCCGCGGTCGGAAGTGGAAAGACGTGCGAGGCGGCCGCATTCCCCAAACCGACTTGCGAGAACTTCAAACTAGGTTACATGACGAATAGAAATTGATTTTTCTGTTTGTTTCTTTTGAGAATTTGAGCGTTACACATTCAGACGACAATGTTTCTTCGGGTTTCAGAGAAGGTTTTCGAGAAAGTGTTTAACCAGTTTTAACTACATGACCCCCCCCACCCCACCCCCCAAAAATGCTCTGCTGCTTTACTGTTTCAGTGATCTGGCAATTTGTTTTAGAACCTCGCTATCAGGAGGCTCAAGTCCGATTACGGCTTTGCAGATTACTCGCAGATGTTTTTGTTTTTCCTTTGTTGTTGTTTTGGACCAAAAGTGACCAATTTCTCAGATCGCGGAGGGAGACAAACAGAAGCCACACAAGTGGGCCTGATACAAAGAATACGCTCTCTTCAAAGATGAACTCTCTGCATTTGAGATAAGACGCCAAGCGAATGGCTGTAATTCCAGGCGGCAGTCTGATAACCATACTTTTAATCTTAATCTCTTAATCTGAAACATGAATTCACATAATGAGGTTTCAAGTAAGGCTAACCGTTAAAGACCGGTTTAAACTCTCAATTTAGGGTTTCTAGGATGGGCTAGGACTTGATTATTTGATCTTTTCAAAAAATGGTTTCAAAACAGGGTTAAGGATTTTGACACCAGGTTAGGTTTGCACGTTTTAAGTTTCAAGTCTGGGTTATGGTTTCAAATTGTATTTTCAAGACAGGATTAGGGTTTTAAAATGGAGTTGGACCATTGCCCTGCAGTGTACTTTACACACAGGAGAGGGCGCCAAACCTGACTTGCAAGCCTTGTCACAGTTTTTCCTTGGTCCCTTCATAATCTTCATGTATGTACCCCCTAAATTTCATAAGAATTACAAAGTTGTCTATTTTATTAGTTGCAAAACTCACAACTTGTGTCATTTGAAAGTCAAGGTATCACTGTCATAATTTACTGCTCATTCTTTTGTGGACTCCGCTTTGTGAACTTGACTGCTTGTATGTGTGTTATTTGTGCACGTGCCAACCATTTGATTATGAATGAGTCTAAATTCAGATTTGGAGCAGAACTTTCCTATCACTTGGAGTTTTTCCCGCGGTGTTTATCCCGTTGATGCCGAGGACGCGGGCTCGGTTCGATACAGCGTTGGCCGGGTGCTGCCGGGAGTTGAAAACAAGCGCCCCGCAACCATAAAGGTGCACATTGATTCTGAGCAGCCTGAACATCTGCCAGTATCACCCCACACCGTGCCCCCACCCCGAGCCGGTGTGGACGTTGGCTAATTGCAATCACGCTCCAATTGCACCCCCGTGTGATTATGGGGCAGCTTGGTAAATATTCGGATATTAGCTCAAGTGGCGCTTTGACTTCCTTCTTTGCATTCAAAGCACACGTGAGTGATTGCCGCTACGCCGGTTTGCATCTCCCCTCTTCATCACTGGCGTTTCCCACCTCGGGGCCAGGGAGAAACTCGTGTGACCTTTTAGAGTCTGTTAGCATTTCCCCCCCCCAAAAAAACTGTTTTCTATGAGGCAGAATGATTTGGCAAAATAAACAATCTGCATTTTTTTTATTTCTTCATTATTGCGATTGTGATTTAATGATGTTTCAAGGTCCTCTGACATGTAAAATGTTTTTATACAAAAACAAAGTCAACAAATCGACCACATTTCCAGTGGTGATGTTAAGTAATCGCTGTCTTCCAGTGTTGAAATTACAATTTAATAGCAATTAGTCAAAGATTATTATCATGCCAAGTCAAGCATATATCGAAGGAATGACTTCTGTGAAACTCAAGTTAAATATCCCGGAGCGAAACGTATGCGTGTAACGTGCACTCGGCGTAATTGCTATTCAGGAAGGAATGCCCCGGGAAGCGTCTGACATGAATCATCCAAATTCTGCTGCGTTCATTTAATTTTGGCGTAAAGCTCCGCCTTCAATGCCGCCTTCTATTTCCTAGAGGTGGGATTATATGTCACATATCTATTGGCGTGATATAAACTTATCTGTTATTTTTTATAACTAGAGAACAAATCTGTTAACTGAATGATTCAAATGCTTGTGAAGTATTTTCGTGAGTCGGAGGAGACGTGCAGTATTACGTTGCCTCAAGTTTGAAAGTTGGGATGTTTATAAATAGTAGGTGAAAATTGTTAGGTCAGAGAGTTAGTAATTACTTGGTCAAAGAAACTGGTCAAATACAAAGGTATGGACCAGTTGATTTAATTTTTACCTATTAAACTGCTTAGACAGCTCATTGATTTCATTATGCATCAGTCGTGGCTCGAATATCTTTGGAAAAAAGATGATGTGCTTATGCGACGTGAAAGTCATTCATTCATTCATTCATCATTCATTTTTTTTGGTTGGGGGGGTCACTTTGAGCGCACGTTTTGGTGACATGTTGAACCGTTTTAATCAATTACATGTTATATTAGCAATCAAACATGACTTTGCTGTGTAGTTGTGTTATGATGTTACGCAACAGTGTATAACAGCCAGGTAATGTATCGGCTTGAACAATGCTGTGTCCGGTAACTCAAGCAAGATGGCGTCTTTTTTTTTTTTGCCTGACAAGTCGTCATTTTGGAGCTGAGACCAAATGTGCAAGTCATAAGCAAGTGTCGGGTCTCCAAGTCGTAGCTTGGCCATTTTGTACTTGCTTTCTTGGCCTAATAGTATCACATCGTTGGCTTCTGCCGTAAAGGCTTCAAAGGGAACGTGCTGTCCTGCTCGAGATTGGTTGTCAATGCATTTTTCAGCATTGCTCCGAACTGAACACAATGTTCTCTATGTCCACCGCCAGCATCTGAGCTCTTACCGAGCATTCCAAAGTCATCATTTTGTTAGGATGCAATAAAGAAAGTGTTGTGGCGCAAGTTAATCTACATTGGCAAGACAAATCCCCAAAAATCGCGTGTGTGTGTGTGTGTGTGTGTGTGTGTGTGTGTGTGTGTGTGTGTGTGTGTGTGTGTGTGTGTGTGTGTGTGTGTGTGTGTGTGTGTGTGTGTGTGTGTGTGTGTGTGTGTGTGTGTGTGTGTGTGTGTGTGTGTGTGTGTGTGTGTGTGTGTGTGTGTGTGTGTGTGTGTGTGTTTGCAAGCAAGTAATTGGATATGGATGATCTCTGGGAAGTTGTGTGTCTCACAGGATGGAGGATCCCCAGGCTAGTATCAAACTTCAAGAGCTGTATTAGGATCAGTTTACTTTTGTGTGCGTGTGTGTGTGTGTGTGCGTGTGCGTGTGTCTGTGTCTGTGTATGTGTGTGTGTGCACGTGTTTCTGTGTGTGTGTGCACGTGTTTGTGTGTGTGTTATTGTGTGGATCGGTGAATCAACACCGACTTAAGTTATATAGAATCGGTGCAACTAAAATTGTGATTTATGATTCAGATCAAACAAAGTTTTAATTCTTGTGCCTTTATTCAAAAACAGAGGATTTCAAACTGACAGTGGTGAAAGTGTACAAATATAAACAAATTATCATTTTTACCGGTTTGGGTCGTAACATCTGTCAGAAAAGGCTAAAGTTTGTCTACTTTCACGGATGAGAACGTAAATCTGTTCTGTACTACTGATACACTGGGATTACTCTGATTTGGACAATTTTAAGATGAGTAAGGTTTCCAATCGATTATCAAAAATAATTTTTGATAAGTTTGATAATTGGTTAGTTGTCTATTAAACGTTGCAGCTCTACAATTTGTTGTATTCAAAGCAATTGTCACTGACGCCGAAGTGTCTGGTTTAAAAGTGACAAACCGGTAAAGACGGAATTTTCTGTGACTTCTTGGAACTTTGCCAGATCTTTGCGTGAAAGAGACAATATTAGTGCTCCAATGGGATCCCAAAAGTACATATTTCCATGCACAACTCAAACGATTCACCATATTTTTTATATTTGTTTTTTTGCTGTGTACTTGTGTTTCTGTGTGCGTGTGTGTGTGCGTGCATGCGTTATAAAAGGAGGAAATGAGAGCTCTTTGTGTTACCTGGCAGACAATCCTCCGGCATGTGTCGTCTTGCCTTTTGGCAAGCCGAGACCACCGGCGTCCTTGGAATGCTCTCCGTTCAGGAAATCTCGTTTATTCTCATGAAAGGCAGCTCCCCTCCTGCAATAATGCTCCAAAAATGACATTTTTCCACCCCCAAGAATGTTTATTCCAGGTTAGCTTTGGAACGCTAGTAGAGCGTGCTGTTCTATCAAGTGACAACGGGTGTAGGGTAGGGGTTCTCAAAATTTGCAGGGCTCCATTTATAAGAGAATGTTTATTCAAAGGTCCCCCAAATAATTTCACAGGGATTCTGGGAAAGATCTCTGTACTCTAAAAAAGCGAAACAAACAAAATGGATAGATAGCTAGATAGATAGATAGATAGATAGATAGATAGATAGATAGATAGATAGATAGATAGATAGATAGATAGATAGATAGATAGATAGATAGATAGATAGATAGATAGATAGATAAGCAATGGCATTTGGGGTAATGTCAAATTTATGTAATACTTCTATCAGAATTTTTAATTGGAACAAAGCTAATGTTGCTAGAATTACTTGGTTTCATGTGTTGTTTTTTTAAAACATGATTTGACATCATTCAAATTGTTTCGTGGACTTCCAAGTTACATCTCGCGTACCCAGGTTTGAGAATCACGGGCAGTGTGTATATCGTACAACAGTACGCATTAACCTCATTATCTGTCCTCTTCAACAACAAGGAGCCATCTTTGCCCACATCCGGACACACTCACACCGAATAGAAGGTGGCTGGGGAGCAGCTGGCGGGGCCAACAAATAATACCCTCTTTGTACCTTCCCAATATCCCCTGCCGAAGCCCCCCGAGCTCGTCTCTCTCTGCGCTTCAGGCTTCCCAAACGCCACATTAAGGGCTGCTTACAAGTGTAAAAGCTTTACGTCTTTGAGGGGGGGATTTGAAATGGTAGTTTGCCGACTAGAACCAGTAACGTTTCGACATTGTCTCCTTTTAGGTCTTTGTTTGATAAAAAAAGTTTGTGAGAAGTCTATTTCCACGTTTGGGGGACATACCAAACAAACGGGATATCATTCAAGGTCCAGGGGTACCTCGACTTATGAGTGAGCCATATTTATCAAAACTCCATACCTTATTCTTCTTAAAGCCTGTTAGCTTAATGCTAAGACAATGCAAAACACCATAGATGGGCTACCGACACTAGCGTCAACGTTGTTGTACTAATTCGTAACCCTTCGAGAATTCAACACAAACTGTGCAGCGCTCCACGTGGCTATGATAAGAACACATACAGGCATATGTTCTTTATCCTCTTTGCATTCCACTAATAACACTGCATCTTTGTGTTACTTGAAATATTGTACTACGCCTGGCACTGAAGCTTGAAATCATGAGGCACGAATGGTTAAAGCCTGATGATATTACTGTACGTCTTTGATACCACTTATTTTTCAGACTGATATCAATACGAGTATTTTCTCTTGATTACTCACAGATAGAGTACCGATTGGCTTAAGTATGGCTGGCTGGTATTAGCAGCCTCCATTAGTATCCGATACCTGTATCGGCGCAATTCCTAATATTGGTACTCACTTTTTCCTAATGTTTTTTTAAATAAAGTAATCTAGGCCTACCGTAGAGTACTATTCTGTTAAAATTGTTACATAATTCTTTGTAGGTGTTTTGAGGGGGCTCTGATGGATCCATTTTATTTGCATTAATTTTAATGGGGGGTCAATGATTTGAGATACAAGTGAAACTTGGTGACGGAACTAATTAAATTCACAAGTCAGGTCATCACGATATTTTTGTATGTAGGAGTGAACGCTGCCTCGACATATATCTATAGTAGCTCGTTCGCAATTTCTACTTAGTGTTGATAATGTATCTGTTGCATGATTCTTCTACGTAAACACTTGGCGGACAGCGAGTAGGAAAGCCATTATTTTGTTTCCACGCTTTTCCAGATTCAAAGACTTATTAGAGCGACCCTGGTGGAGAGAAAACAACAGCAACAACAAAGCAGGACAGAAACACTGCGAAGGTCTTTGAGGCCTCTCCGGCCCCCCTGTTGCTTCTTGGCAGAAGCCTCACTTAATTTCCTCTTTCACAATGATGAATGGCCGTGTGAGAGGGGGAGCTGTTTGCTGGAGCTTATGCTTCGTCCTATATTCACGTGTGTCATCCCCAAGTCATTTACGGCAGTCGGGAAAATGAAAAATAGCATTGTATCAAAAAATGTTATACAGAAAACAAACATGTCCGTATAAGTAAATTGGTTTAAAAGGTTTACTACTGTAGGCTACATTGCAACAAGTACAATCACATTAGCAGCAATTGTAGTCTTGTATATCTGCCTTTAAGGGGCATGACCAAGTAAGCAACTTCAGGAAGATGGTTGGTTAATCTTTTTGCATTTACACGAGTTGTGGCCTACAGCAGATCCTTGCGGCTTGCAAGTGTTTTTCGTTTGATTACTTGTCCTGTTCAAAAAAACATCAGAAAGAGAATTGGCTGTTGTCATTGTTTTGTTATGCTCATTTTATACTGCACCCACATGCCACAAGATGCCGCCATAACACTAGCGAATAGGAAAGTAGTAATTGATGTCACAATTGTATATTAAAGTGATACACCCCGACTGATCTTTGTATGCCAAGAGGAGAGCGAGTTTGTCCGGATGGTGTGAGTCCAGAGGCCCGCAGACATCCACCGTAGTGAATCAACACCAGTGGATGATTCGGGGTGGGGTCTCATGCTTGGTCAAGGGGGTACTCCGATGTCAAAGGGCCGCGGGGAGGTAGTGGCCTAAGTCCACCACTGTCCTTCAGGCCACATCCCCAAACTAATCTCCTTTATCTTCCTCCTCTTCCTCCTCCTTGTGGTGATGGCCTCGGGGAGATGTGTGGATAAGCCCTGCTCTGATCCACCCCTTCACCCCCACACACACACAACCCTCCACCCACACCCCCCTCCCTCCGCGGCCCTCGGAGCTGGCCGGCCTTCTCTTTTGGCTTTCCCCGCTTCCTTCCTTCCTCAGCTCCTCCACTAATAGCTCCCTTGTTCCCGACTAGTCGGGGGGCTGCCAGCTGAGCGGTCATTCGTGGAAGATTCATTCTCGGCATGCTAATTGTAAACAGACAGAGAGAGCGAGTGAGAGAGAGTGAACGAGAGAGAGAAAGAGTGAGACGAGAATGGAGGAGCGATCAAATCCCTCTATTTCCTCCCCTCGCGCATATCTGCGCCATCTTTATGGCTTATCCGGTTGCTGCTTTGCGAGCCTGCCTCCCTTCTCATCTAGCCGCATTAAATCACTCCGGAGTTACCGCGCACCAAACGTTGCGTTGAATTACTCGACTCACTCAAATGCTTGCCTTTGGGTTCCATTTGTGAAGATTTATTCTTCTAGTCAATAAGATGCTTTTTAGGGCACTCTAGCACTTGCTTCATTTCCCCCAAATGGCAGTTTTTATCCAACTAGCTGGTCAGCCCTAAAGTGTCAAGTTAGCTTGCCGTGTCACTATACGTTCGAATAGTATTCTCCACTTTACTGCAATGATCCTGCTGCACATATATCCTTACTGAGAGGTGAATGCATTTGTTGGCAAGTCTTTGTATGCAACAATTATCTCTTGGTGCTGTAGTAGATTTTTTTGTCTTTCAAACTGATTTGTAACAGGATTTCTGGGTATCGTTTCTGGACGCTGGTACTCCATAGTTTCTACTTTCTTGCAGTGCTCTGTGTTCTTGCTTCCCACTTGTTGGATTGGATGAAATTAATTTGCTTATTACTGTAATAAGTGAATGCAGGAATGCACTGCATTAGTGCCGCAGTGTTAGACATCCTCTGTCTCCATTTGGAAGTAAATACAGAAGAGCCTATTTCGACAATTCATAGTCTCCACTTTGCTGCAGTACTTTTTTTTGGCAGATTTTTTTATTCAGGACTGCATGCTTAGTTTTTGTTTGTTGTCGGAGCAGCACCTGAGCACGCAAAGAACATGTGTTTGTGTGCGGTAAGAAGATAGCATGACACATTTGCGGCCGGAATTATTAGATTTGTTTAAATACAAAGTCGTGGTGTATATAGTGTTTCCACATGTCCATGGAAAATAAGGAAATAGCAATTCAAGGCCAAACAATCCTAATTAGGTCCAGCACCTCGATAACATCAATAACATCGTGTTGCGCAGAAATCTGTCAAATGATTTTTGTGTAATTTTGCTGTAAAACAAATATGGCTCATTCCAAGCGTTTCCTAGGTTGTGATCAACAAACGGCAAAGCTCATTCGACAATCCAAGCTGTTAACGTCTCAAAGCAATAACCCTGCCAGTCTGCTCGGCAACATCAGCGCAAACACATTCTGTCAAAACTATAACTTTTTACAACTCTGTCTTTCTCTAATTGAAGGGCTCAAGCCACTCTGCAGTGTTGTGTGGAAATGTTTTTTTTTTTTTTGTTTATACCTAAAAAAAAATCACATCCTGGTGGAGATCAGAGGCAAAATAACTCATTTATAACATCTGAGAGGACCTCATTTTTGAGTCAATGGTCGTATTCTTTTAGCAGGCAGAATTCCATGCATTTACTACATAAAAAAAAACTTCTTTAGAACCAACTCGGGATGTTTTAAAGATGCCTATTAAGGAAAAAAAAGCAGCCTGGCCTCCAGCACGCACAGCATGTCCTCAAACATATAGTTAGCGTACAGGCTTTTCCTGTGGTTAATTCCTGTGCCAATACCGATTTATTCCCTTTTTAAAAGCAGAAAAAAGGTCCAAAACTAAAAAAAGGAACGGCTTGACTATTCTCTGCGTCGAAAACCTTCACTTTGCGCCTTGATTATGGTGTATGGTTTCTGTCAAAGATAAACAAAGCACGCTAAATGCGGCGCGGCCAACTGGTCCGATCCCCGAATGAGGGGGCGACGCGGAGAAAGCAATTAGGAAGACGGAAGCCACTAATTAGAAGCTGCGTGCCCAGCAGACTGCATCCATTTTGTTTTCATCAGCAATAATTGAAGAGCCGGCTTTGCTGTGCCAGCCCGCATTCCAGGGCAGCTGCTTTGCGGGAGGCTGCACTGTTGCGTCGTCCCTCCCGTTCCACCTCGTTCTTACGATATTTAAAACGATAGTAAGATAGATGGTTGAATTGATGTTTTCTGCAAGATTTGCACAAATGATTCGGCTTCCTGGATTGATTTCCGTGGGATTGCAGCCAACGCGTTTTGTGGATTGCGACCGTGGGGGAATTGCACTACGGTATGCCGGAGTGGTTTGAGTGGTTAACCGACTTGCTTTGGGGAAACGTTGAGCACCTGAGGGAAGCCACAAGGCTCATTTCCACATTAATGTTGTATATTTGGGAGAGTGACTGCTTGACATTGTTCCATTACTGTAAGATGAGGTTGCGCAAAGCAAACCCAAAAAATACAACCATATATTCTGCTTTTTATTCCCGCTATTCAAAACAGTTTTGGGGTTGTTTTGACAACATTTCAGTCGCATACTTTTGTCAAAATACCCCAAAGATGAAGAATTATAGAACACTTCACCAGTGGTAAAGTCTGAATACTTTATTACATGACCCAAGTAGATGGAACAACAAAGAATGCAAAACGTCAGCGATGGCTTGACAAATAGTTTTGCGGTTATTCTCTTTTATTTGTCATAGTGCCTCTGCATGCTATTGCTTTAGGCTGTATTTCAGCTGTCGAAAGTGGCTCTTGATTTTCATCCAGCCAAGCTGATCTTGTCAAGGGCAGAGAAACTTTGTCTGTTGGGTGGGTGGATCTTAATATGTAAATTAGGTTCACTATTATGTCACAGTTGGGCCTGGGAATTGTATTTTCAGAAATGAACAGATAAAACATTCACTTGGATGTTTGAAACTTAGCAATGGCTTTGAGTGTCAGAAAACAGAAACAAAAACACAAACTGGAGACTGGAAGCATCCATGTAAATTTACATGGACAAAACACTTGTTGGGAATTTTACCTTTCACCCTCTTCTTAGAAAACAGCACTTTGTGCAAAATGGCCTGAATTGTTAGTTGGACTAAAGAGGTCAAATAAAGGTCAGCCGTAAAGCTTACTTTGCATTTCAGGTCTCTCCTGAAATGTCTCCCTGAAATCCCCAAATCCCTACTAAGTATAGAAAAGTGACACACACCAGATGCATGAGAAGTTTATTGTCCTGTTCTCTTGCAATACACAAGTGTGTCCTCCATCTTCCTGTCATTGCTTCCTTCCCAGTCACAATGGTCGCGACAAGGGGAAATAGCTCAAACCCCCCCCATAGCCTCTAATGCTTTTTCCAGACCGCCACGAATGCTTGAAGGGGGGGTGGGTCTGACCTTTGTCAAAGTGAATGTTCCCCGCCTGCCCTCCACCTTGGAGTTCGGGAAATGTACAAAACAGGATAGCGCAACATATTTCTTAGGTCAACCCCTTTTTTCCATTTGGTTGAGAGAGCAAGAGATAAACTCTTGGGAATTCAATGACATCATCAGCCAAGTTTGCTGTTGGTTTTCCCCATGCAGTCATTAGAAGAGGTCTTCAGTTCACGACGACGTTCCGTTCGTACGACGGCGATGTAACGCAAATTTGTCATAAAGCGGTATCGTCTTTGAAGAAATGACTACAGTATCGATATTTATTCCACATCATGAATGTAAAAGATGAAAAACAGTCCATCCAATTGCTCATTTGGTATTGATTGAAAATCACTTTTGAAATGTTGAGATAGTTGCCGAATCTTATCAGATTGTTATTAGTTGGGTTTTGTTTTGTTGTATCTTAAAGATGACATTCAGAATCATGAAACCATGTGAGTGTTTTAAATACAGTGTAATTGTCTTTGTGTAATGTTTCCTTTAAGAGTGACTTGAAACATCGTTTTTGAAGTCTTGCTCAATCGCATCTGCCAAACTGCTGCTTTATATGGAGTGAATTGAGTTTGCTCTAAGATTAAGTACATTTTCCACATCATTGTCGCCTACAAACTCTGAAACGGAAAAATAAAAAACCAAGTCTGTCGCTGCCTCTTGTCATAAAAGAAAGAACAAGCAGTCAATGGATATGTGTCGTGACCCGGCCTCTATAAATACATACATGGTGGGCCCGAAAGCCGCAGAACACGCCACAAGAAAGAAAGGCTCCTTGCAGTGGAAGAAGGTAGCGGCCACTTTGAGCCCGTCTCAAATCAGCGCAAAACACATGTTGCCCGTGTTATGGTTAGAATTAGCATCCCGGATGTGGGCTTCATCCCGTTGGCCTCGGGGCACAATCAAGTCCATCTCAAATTAGTGGGCTCTTTCGCTCTCTCGCTTTCCGGAAGACAGATAATTCGCCCTTGATTGTGCAGCAGGAGGAGGGGGGATGGGAAAAGCAAACATGGCCAGAATGAGCCCGTATGTTGGGCCAGGCTGAAAATACAGACAGGTGCAACCAACGGACAGCCATTGCCATTAAATGCATCAATACTGAAAGTATACTGCAGAAATTGAAATTGACTCTCTTATTAACCAATGCTCAGAAGCCATCTTAGCATGTTAAGAAAGAGCACAACAAACCCCTAAGTCACTAAGAGCAAGAGTAACCTCGACATGTGTGTAGCTGTGCTCTTAAGCCCTGAATGCTGCGGCAGAGAGAGAGTGAAGGCCTTCTGCCCATTAATTACAGAGCGGCCCTTCAGCCGTTAGCCCGGACCGCCTCAACATGCACAGCACATCCGACCCGCGGGAGAACACTTGCTTCCTTGAGGCCCAAATAGCAACACAAAGCCCGTTTGCTTGCTGCTCAATTTTCTTTGTGCAACTTTGCCTCTCAAATTGCAGCAAGCAAAATGAACACAAAGCGTGCAAAAGTATTTGGACGTGGACTGTTATAAAGTGCTACAAGTCGTCACCGTATCTCTCGGGCCCTCCTTTTAGCTTTCACCGAATGCTTCAGCGAATATTGTTCAGTCTTCTGCAACAACTCTTGTTTTGACAATTTTGCTGGGTCTCTTATGTGAAAGAAGCTAGTTTCAGTTGTTTTATCACAGCAATGATAGCATTGCATCAGGAAACACTGCTTTAGGAACTTGTTCTTGACCTCCATTTTTTCATCAATACGTAGCCACCTATGGGTTGGAAACTGTACAGTTGGCTATTTGCATAGCGGTGGCGTAAAGCAGGCCAAATATTTTCTGGTGAGGAAAATTCTGCTTCATCCTGCTCTGCGATAACTCAAAGGCTGGGAAATGTTTTCCTTAATGATCCATTGAGCATGTTTTCCCAATATGATTGTTGATTTTTAACCACAGAACTAGTCATTAGTATGCATGCCACGCATCAATCTGGTTTCTATGGACTTCTTCGGTGCCGGGTGTTTACTGCTTGCTGTGGAACAATGGCTGTTTGTGGCTTGGGCGGAAAATTCACACATCCTCCTTCACTTCATCCGTCTCTCGGCGTACGCCTCGGCCTCTCCGAGCAGGCTTTTAGCGAGATCGCCAGTCAATACAGGAAGCCAACGCATTCATCCTTCTCCCTGAAAACACACCTCCAAGTTGCGAGTCTCATTCCATCAGTCCTCCGCAATCCCGTGGGTTTAGCCCCCATCTGGCATCAGAATTTTTGTTTTTGGGTGGGGGGGGTGTCTGTGTCTGTGCTATTGCGGCTAATTCCTACACACTAAAGCATTCCCGTCTGTCCGTGGCCCATCGAGACAAGATGGTCACCAGGTGTCTTCCTGTCTTCAAAGTGTTGGTGTCGTTAATCATGCCCCGGCCCCATTTTTGCGCCGCCTGCACATGTGTTTTATTTTCCTCGGGCCCTACACACCGCACATACGTACGTCCATACGCTGCCCCTGTATATTTTTGGATTGTCTGTGGCCCAGCTGCATTTCCTGTGGGGTTTATGTACAGTTTGGATGAGATTGAAACCACATTGGTGAAGAAGAGAACGATATGAATGCCACCTTAATGAAGTCACCGTGATCCCATTACAGACATGGTTGGTTTATAAGGAAGATGCACTGCGCCTCCAGACAGTTATTGTTTCTCAAACCTGGTTCCTTGTGTCCCTGGGGGTCCGGGGATCATTTTTAAAAAGCACATATGCAGACCAGCATGCCAGTGAAACGTATACAATAAACCAGGTACTCCTTTCTACCTTAGGTTAAAATATGTGATGTTTGATGATTTTTCTTGAAACAAGAGGTGTATTATTACGCAAGTAATTTTTTTGAGGGCATGAGTTTGAGAATATACTGATGATCTATTTTTTTTCCCAATCATGGTGTCGTTTCCTAATGAAAAATGTAAAGTTGTTTTTTGGAAATTCACTTTTGACAATACGTCTTCATTCTCTCTGGCTAACGGTCCAGCAAACAGGAATGGCGTTACGCTTTACAGGAGTAATGTACATTTTCCGGCTATATTATTATTTAGGTTGAACTCCGAATTAAAGGCATTGGAAAATTGAGTTTCCTCTGTAAATTCACAAGCTGATAAACAGGAAGTTGTAAGAGCATAATAGCCGACGCCCTCGGCGACCTTGTGACGCGGATGAAAGGATTTGTGTGCGTTCTGGGGGGAAGCTCGTAGAAATGTCACCAATACGCATATCCTCAGTGTGAACTCCCTGAATGTCTGTCAAGGCCACTGCAGCCATAGACTTGACTTGGCACCAGAGCCAGTTTCATTAGCCCTGCAGAGGGTTGCACTCCCAGTGCCCTCACTGACGTAAAACGAGCAGAAAAAGCACCAAGAGAGGTGAAGGGGTCTGTGGTTTATTTCTGTTCATTTAAATTGTCAAGGAATAGATTGGAAGGAGGTGCATGATGCAGATGCCAAATCAGTAATGCTTTCCTCCAGCCTGGGAGCGGGCCTGAACGCTGTACTGGCACTCTGGAAGAGGAAGTTCCAAGTCTTGGGAGTTCCACACATCCTGTTTTTTCTCACACCACCTAGAAACCTTACCATTTTTTGACTACCTCGGAAGCTGGAACATTTGCAGAACTACTTGCTTCTAGTATTCTATTTCACGCAAAACTGCAGTTGTTTGGAACTTTCTGATGACCAGTTTTCTGATACCCCCCTTTCACGCACCCGCCGTCCTGCCTGTGGTACTACTTCAGAATTTGCACGTCGACAGAACCTTTGACACAGAGCAGTAATTCCGTTTTTGTTTTCCCACTGCAATACATGAGGAAATATCCCGCATTGATTTGATAATACTTTGGAGGCCGGTAAATTTGGGACTTGAGTTCAGTTCCTTATTTGGTGTCACACAGAACAGTGACCACAGTTTTACAGATATAAGCCAAGAAAATTGACGTTTCTCAAATGTTTTAAGCTGCACATCCTTGTCAATAACCCAATACAGCCATTTACAGCGACAGTGGAAGGACCAAAGAATAAAAATAGCCTTGACAGTCCATGTCAAAAGGGCTTCAGTTGGAATTCAAACTTTTTCCTGAACCTTTTAGGCCATCCAACCCTTTTAAAATCCTGACAGTCCTTTCCCCCCTATTTACTCTAAATTACCGAGATTTTTCAGCTCAACCTTTAGAGGCCCCCCTTTAAAGGCTGGGAAACACTGCCCTAAATAAAGCTATAAAAAAGCAACACAACAAAGCTGTTTATAGCCAACAAATGCATCATGTTTATGAGTTGGGTTTTTTTTGTTGCAGGGGAAAACAATCAAGAATGTAGGGTGAGAAATACCAGACAGCCTTGACCCAAAAAAAAAAGTTTGGGAATCCCTGTACTAGAATGTCATTTACGTCACTCAATCATGTTCCCATCACTATTATTCAATATTCCATGGTAACACAATGTTCGCTGTGTGAGCAGCCGAGCCCTCTCCCCTCTTCCTCCTCCTCCTCCTCCTCCTCCTCCTCCTCCTCCTCCTCCTCCTCCTCCTCTGGGAGCTGATAGAAAAGGAAGTTTGTCAGGGGTAGCTACGCTCCTTTGGTTGCTGCTATTTAGGACAACAGGAAAGGGTTTGTGTCTGTCTCTGTCATCCTGCTCCTCCGCTTCCTTCTTGGCCTGCTGTGTTTATTCACCGTCACTCTCAAACACTCCAGCTGCATTTCAGCCCTCTCGACCCGATTGGTCTCTCTCTGACCCTGATCGCTGTCGGGTATTTTTTGTCTGTGGGAACACTGTGGCTCCTCTAGTTTGGAATATGTTTTTGTGCAGCCTTTTGGTTTGGTATTTTCCAAATGAAATAATTACCAATATGCTATCAAGGGTGGTTGTTCATCTGATCAAGACATTTTGTGTAATTTTATGTCCAACTTTGTGGGAGCAATTTGAGAAAATGAACTTTTTTGTTTTTAATCCTCTAACAAAGGCATGCTTGGGAGAATCCATATCTCAAGTCTCAGCCAATACCAGCTCATTTTACGGACGTTCTTCTCGGCCGATAGATCAATATTCCCACAGACAGCTTCTAAAATATTATGGCTTGTTGCGTTTGCTGGAAAAAAAAGAATTATCTCACAAAAGAGCTGCAACATTGTCCCAGTAAATGTAAACAAAACTCCTGTTTGTCACCAGTAGGAATTCCCATTTGGGCATTCAAATGCACTGTTGTGACCTCTGCAGCTTGGGGAAAGGCCCTTTTCTGTTCCCAGTGAGCAAAGCAAGGTCACAAAAATTCCCACAGTCCGAAATCTTGCCTAAGGTCTTCCCCAGAATGTTGTATTTGAGACGGCTGGGAAATATCTGGCTAACAGCTACAAAATGTTCCCATCAAATGTTAACAAAATTCCTGTGATGTCTGATGACCTTCTGATTTCGACCGGCATTCCATTTATCAGAGACATAACAGCTTCTTCCCATGGAGTTAATGAGTTCATCTTGTCCTATTTTGTTTTCAATAGTGTTCTTTTCCTTTCCTTTCCTAAAAAAATTATGTTCTTTTCTTTACCTCTTCTAGTTTTGTCAAACTTGTGATACGAGTTCATCACAAATGAATTTATCTTTTATGGTAAAGGGTTGAGTTCTTTTTTTTTTCTTTTGAGATCATTACCACCTGAATTGAGTGGAAGACCAAGATCATTTTTTTTAAAGTCCGGAAGAAGATGGCAGTTTGATGTCGGAACTATCCATCCATAGGTAAAAAAGGACCCAAAAAAAAAATCAACTATTGAATATAAAAAAAAGTCGAGATGAACTCATTACATGTGGAAGTATCACGGCAGTATGCCGTCGAAACTCGTAGAAGTAAAAACAATATATAAAAAAAGACCTAGGTTGTCTTAAAAAAAAGAAAAAAAAACAACCCATGTCGCGGTTCTGGATGTCAGTACCAATCATCCCGAGCAAAAAAACAAAAAAGTCAAAAATACCAGCTTTGACTAGCATTGTGAAAGGGTCTTCTGATGTTACTTTTGAAGCCGAGTAATTCATAAGTCGACTTCACCCATCCTGTTTCATGTCTTTTTGTGCCTTTCACACAAAGCAACAAATGATAAAGTGACAAACAGTGTCAGAGTCAGTCTCTCAACTTTTTTTCAATGGGCCTACTGTCCTAATACTGTTGACCATATTGTGACTCTCATGCCTGAAAATAAATGTAAGGAGGTGTGTGGCATTCATCTGGCTTCCCTTAGCTGCCCTATAAAGTCCTAAATGGTGCGTGTGTGGGGGGGCTCAACTTTTAACCCTGACGTATAGACCCTGTAGGCCCACTTCAAAGAGTGAGGACATCAAACAAACCCGGAGCGCTGTCGATGGTCAGCGAGGATAAAAAAAAAATCCCATTTGTCACCCCAAAGACTGATATGCACTTTATCTCTATTAAGCTACTGGGGGGATAAAGGGATGAGCGGGGGTTTGCATTCCGCAGTCTACATAAATATGAACCGTTATGTCATAAGGAAGGACTCCCGCCCCCTATATTCGATAAAGTCGCCATCTGTCTATGTGCGTTATTCCTTCCCTGACCTGATCTCTCAGCACACACACACACACCCCAGTCCCATCACCGGCACCAGCACCACCCCCTAGTCCTGACGCTAGCTTGTCTGAGTGGCCCTCTGCCATGCATTCCTCCCTTCCCTGTTTGGCCTCTGTCTCAGGAAGTGGCCCAATTAGTGGATAAACACCATGGAGGGGGTGGGGAGTGGGTGAGGGGGGCGGGCTTGTCGCCAGGGTGGGGGTACCAATTAGGACTCCTGGGTCTAGACCTTAGCATTGCATCTCAACCCTGTATCATTTCCATAATACACTCCAATGCAGAAGGAAAGTGGTTACACGTGTGGATAACTGAACGTTGGTCTCAGGTTGGGCTATGGTCCACTGAATTGGGGGTCCAAGGAAAATGTGAATTGAATTATTGTCGTAAGTACAACTGAGGGCAGGTGCACGGAATGAACAAATATGAACCAATGACTGTTCTAGCTTAGAAAATGAAAGTTCTGATTAGAGGCATTAAAATGAATCGATGAACCGACAGCCAATTATCAAAGTAATCGACACCATAAGAGCTGACTGATTTAAGCGAATAATAATAAATATGATACCCCGCGCCCCCAAGCAAAAACATTTGAATTAGTGGAACAAATAAAAGATGGGAGAAGGCCAGATATGACCCGAGGGCCATACTTTGCCCACCCCTGCTCTATATTTTGACATACTTGACTTTGCCACTTTTCATTGATAGCACCGCTGCTGGCTAAAAAGCGACCACCGTATGATTGAAACAAACCCTAATGCCCCATCACCTTGGTTTATTTTTGCTCCTCCCCTCAAGTCGCCATGTCGAAATGCATGGTGGCATTTTAGTGGCAGCTAACGCTAACTGTGCGCAGCGCATGGACAAACTCAGGAAGCACTTAGCTTGACGTATGACACCACCATGACCTCCGGGATGAAAACACAGCAATGTGAAAACTTAACAAACAGCAGAGCTCTGCTCAATATGGCTCCCGACTTCCAGGTTAAGTCACAGGAATCAATCAGTGACAACCCACAAGAGGAACTAGTGCCCTGGTCATACGATATAGAGCAATGGTCTCCAATGACCGGTACGCGGACCATTTAGGACAAGGCTACTTATATAAAATAAAACTATTTTATTTTAAAAAGTGAATGCTATGTCCATCCGTCTATGTTGGACTCTGGACACATGTCAAGTTGCGATGTGTCGGCCGCCTAGAGTTACGCTGCTATTCAACTCCCAAAATAGCAATATGTGGCGAGTGGCTGTTATACATTTATACATTTTCATGAACTTTAGATTTTTTGTGTGGTGACTTATAGAAGCACATTTCAGGACAACGTAGCTAATACGTACATTTACACAAAAATGCAGTTTCACGTTTATTTTTAGTTAGCATCTAAAAAAAACTACCCAGTTTTTGTTCCTGCTCACATCATTTTTGTAAACTAATCTTTTCCAATAGTCATATGCTTGCTCCTCAATGTTGTGTACTTTCGTCTTTGTCAGCAACACTACCTATTTTGGCTTGTTCCTATTTTTTCTTTGTTCCACATTTCTACATTATAGGGCTTTTTTATTTTGTACAAAAGTCTCTTTTTACAGTAGATTCAGATATACTATGCTTGCTCCACAACGTTGTGTTTATGTTTTTATTGTTTTGTGATGGTACGGTACCATTACATTTCTGAAAAGAAACCATTTGTTTTGCATAACGTCTTTGAGACTAAACTATGGATAGAAATCACTTGACTTTGGATCAAGGCTAGGCGCAGTCATTAATGTGAACGGGTCCACAGCAGAAATACAACCCTGGAGGGAATTGTGGTTGTCTCCGCACGAGCTGTCCAAAACCATATCGTCTGGCCCCAGTGCTTAAACAGCACGCCATCCATTTTGAATTAAAGCAGCGTTACCTCTGCACGAGTCGCTTGTTTGATTGAGCAAGACCCCCTGCCGCCGACCCACCTCTGCCATATTCCAGTTATTTCCACTGGCAAATATGCACTCTGCATTCCACCCCAAGGAATGGCGTTGTTCACCATTCCCGGGAAGAGTCACTCAAGCAACAGTGCAATTACAGTCGCCGTATCCCCAAAACTCGCAGGGAACCCGTGGTTGAAGGAAGAAATGTTACTCGATAGGTACAAATTATATGTGTAGAGTCGACGTTTAGATGCAAGGGCCACTTTCGGCTTTGGTAGAGGAGTCGTAAGCCATATTTCAGCTCCGGGGATTCGACGCTAATGCGCCTCCTGAAAAGTATTTGCAGTCTTATCGAGCTGGCAGTCAAGAGACAGGATATGCGCTGCTTTTTTTCTTTTTCCGCAGTTGGCGGGACTTGAGAGTAGCATTTTGCGGCGGTGCGGAGCAGTATTCCATATGGCTGTCATCGTGGATGAATTACTGCAAGCGCTCCCCCGACGCGGAATTGGAAAAGCAGTCTTAGGGCACATTTTCTACACACTGATGTACAAAGTAGTTTGTTGTGCATATGGCGGAGGCTATACCTAGGAAAAACAGCAAGTCAAAAGTGCTCGACAGTGAAACGGCTGAAGTCAAACACCTTTTGAACAAATTATTTGTACAGTGGAACCTCGAACTGGCGAAAGAGGTCGTTAGAGACGACTGACTGTGTGATATTGAAGTACTTTTTTCTTGGCCTAACAACGCCCAATATATATTGCACAATAAGTCTTCGTAGTATAAATAGGTAGAATAAATACACATTGGTGGGATTATTTTTTTAATCATAAAACTATAAGGATAAGTGACGTTTTCATCTTGTATTAGTGGATAATTCATTTGAAATAAATTTGACTTATTCTATTACTTTTTCTTATGGTGTGTGTGCGTGCGTGTGTGTGTGTTTTGTGTAGGTGTGTGCGCACATGTGCTATGACAACAGACAACCCATCGCAGTCTTCAGAGTGGCTATTTGTCTGTCAAACTTAATCTCGGCACGCAGTTCGACTGGAGGTGGCTTTTACCGTCTGTCAGGCAACAGAGGAAAGAAGTTGGGGGGGGGGAATCCGGAATGGAGTGGGTATTTCAGTGGGTGGAAAGTGCCGCATACCATAAATAGCTTGACTTTCACAACTAGGAATCCCATTTTCAGTGGGAGGCATGTTTTTTTGTCAGGTCGGGTTTTTTGGCCCTTCTGCAGGAAATGACTATTTACGTTGATGTGTAATTTGGGCGAACTGGCCGCACGACGTGTGTCGGTGCAATTGAGATAGTATAATACTTTTACGGCCTTTGGCTTCCATGCTCCCATTGACACCCTCAAAACACCAGCAGAGGCTTTTGGGGGTTAACCCTCACACCCCCTTCTTCCCCTACAAGGCCACAAGGTGCCATATGAGCCTCCGGTATTTATCTAACCAATCACCAGCTGCAGTCACACTTCTCCACCTGGGAATATTTGTTGTGCCTATATTTTAGTTTTTACAGTGTACATATGCACATAAACTGCAGTCTTCTCGGTGAAGATGTTTTCCAGGTGCCTAGAATACGAGGGAGTTACAGTAATGGGGAGGGAGGGCTTCTCCGGGCTCTGTAAAGGTCGTAGGTTATAAATACTCGATAGCAACAGTATCACGCTCTTCCTGAAGGCTCCCAGGCTATCTTCAATTCCCTCCACAGGCTCCCGCCCCCTGCCTCCCCTCCTGTTTGCTTGCGCTCCAAGCAGCCGTTGGCTTCCTGTATAAACAGGAAGTTGGTTGGCAAAAAGGATGTCTGGTGGGCTGCAATCGTCGCAGGGTTTTTCCTTTTTTTTTTTTATTCGGGCGACGTGTGCATTCCACTGATAAGCTCCTTTTAACTGTCATTTTAAAGTGGAATCAGACTTCTGGCAGTTTGCATACCAAAAAAGTTACAGCAGCTGTGGTTAAAAATGAAAACGCCGCCAAGACAGGCCGCTGTAAATGACAAACACAGTACGAAGGGACCCAAAAGTCTGAAATGACCCAACAGTTGAGTTGCTGCTTGTTTTCTTTTTTATGTTACATCATTAAATTTTGTGATGCCCATCTGTCTAATATGCGTAATTCAAATTTAGTGGCAATTTGAAAATAAATCTCTGATAAATTTGTTTTCAAATACCCCAAAAATGATGGCTTTGAACCAAAATGGCCAGTTTAATTTCTTATTTTACGATGAGTCATTAAACTTTGCTGCTAAACATTGCACACACAATGAGGAAAATTATGTTTTTAATAATTTAGCATCACATTATCTGTCACTGTCTGTAAACAAGGTTATAATTTGGTAGCCATTTGGTGAAATCTCTCGTACAAGTTTGTATTTGAAGTACCTCTGGCTCAAATGACCCTCAAACGTCCACTTCTGAGCAAAATGGCAGACTTCCTTTCTCATTTTCAACATGGCTTTTTGAGACTTTTTGCTCATGTCCTCATGATAGCCATGTCTGCACCATGTATTGACACCTGGAAATGGGTAAAGCGGCCCAAAAATATGTTACAAACCAAAATGACAGACTTCCTGTGTTTTTTTTTTACCCTGGCTTCTTAAGACATTTGGTGGGTCTCCTCATGAAAGACATGCCAACCAAAATTCAGGCTGTTAAGTGAAACTCTCTTCATAAGCTGACTATATTTTTTGTTGTTTTAACGGAAGTGAGCTTTTCTCATTTTATGACAAGTCATCAAACATTCCCACTATTCTCAAGCCTCAATGTTTTGTATTATTATTTTTATTATTGGCCTACCGGTTTTGTTCAAAATTTGTTAACCCTTGTACAGTCTATTGACCAAGTTTGTCTTTAAAGAGCAAGAGAGAAAAGAACAAAATTACCCTCAAATGTCCACTTCAAACCAAATCAGCTGACTTGCTATGTTTTGTCAGTTATTGCTTCTTGAGATATTTTTGAAGGTCTCCTAATGATAGATACGCCCACCAAATTTCATGGTGGCAAGTGACACTCATCTAATTCAAATATACTATTTGCTAGCCATTAGACAAGCCATTGTAGTCTAAAATTTCCGATTTGACCCCAAATAGCACTTTCTGTGTCTTTTCAGGCATAAATTGTTTAGTGGGTATACTCCAGACAGACTCACCTATCAAAATTCATGTTGTTAAGTGAAACTGGCCACAAGCGCTCGTAAAGAAAAGAACTGTTGGATTGTTGAGGAAGGTTTATATTCTCCACTTTAAAACTGTGGTTTCACGTCAAAACGTGTCTAACGCAGCAAAGCCGTGCTAGGGAGCGTGGGGGGGTCAGCCCTCCTGGAGTTTTCCCAAATAGGCCTCAACTTTACATAAATGTTCGTTTATAAATGTAAGTCGCCACACAGAGTGTTGTTTTAACAGGAGTGGCGTTTCCCAGGTCTCAGAGGTGGCGAGCGGAAAGTAAATAGCAGAAGTCCCCCCCCTTTTTTTTGAGAGATGAGGATTTGTAAGAATCCTGTGGACATGCCCCAACATTAGCTGGCACCTCTCCAGAAAACACTCCAGATTTTCATAAGTTGGTCTTTGGGCCAACAAGATCTTTACAACCTGTTGTAGCAATTTAATTGGTGAAATAAATATGAGTAAAATAATAAAAGGCACAATGTATTTATTTATTTATTTATTTATTTATTTATTTATTTATTCCGGGTCATTTGTTTGATGGCTTTCTTCCAAACACAAGTCATGTCCAGAAAAATACAATAGTGTACCTTATACCGTGTCATATTTTGTTTTATTCATTCACTATTTTTTATGATGATATTGTAAAACCCTCAAATAAATTTGATTTATATAAGTTGTCAAATATATTATTTTGTAATATATAGTATCTCAACACATAATACAACAAATTCATACAATTCAAATCTCAGTTCCTAAGTGAAATAATTGCTACAAGATACAAGTACGCATACCATCGCATGCAGCCAAATTGTGAATTTGAGGTTGTACGTGCTTTGGGACGTGTACATGCAGCTCCTGCTCTCAATGCCACTTCCTGCCTGCCATGTGAAAGGTGAGTCAGGAGGGTGGAGGGGATTGGGGGCAAGCAAGTGGTGCACCTCTTTCTCTTCCTGCTCTCTGAAGGAGGAGGAGCACATCCGCGTTTGCCAGGTGTTCCTTTTGTGATCCTCACCTTGCACTCTGGCAGCAAGGCTGCAGTGTGTCGCACTTTCGTGCATGTCTATGTAGTGTGTGAGGAGGAGAAAAAAGGTGTCATTCTTTTACAGTCATTTTGCCCTCAGGCAAGGTGCTCTAAACATGATCTGAATGTTTGTACTGCCAAATATCATGTGTTGTTTTGTTATCAATGATGGAATGGTTACACATAACTACAATACAATGTCAATCAGTACACTTTGAACCTCCCCCAAGGCTCCTAAAGGGGCAACTCGGTAGGTAGGTAGGTAGGTAGGTAGGTAGGTAGGTGCGTAGACATGATCTTGAAACCTAAAGCCGAACTTAAAACCTTAACGCTATCATAAAACTACTTTGAAATCCTCTTGTGAAACCAAATCATGTCTTGAAACAGTCATGTTGAAATCCAAACTTGAAATGGAAAGTTCGAAACCTTAAACCAGATTTGAAACCCTAATTTGAAGCCCTTCCACTTTTTCGAAACCATAATCCAATCTTGAAACCCTAATTCTTGTTTGAAAGCCAAATCTGATTAAAATCCTGAATTTCAAACCCTAGCCTGAAATCTTTATACGCTGAACACCGTCTTTTTTGTCATGTTTGAAAGGCTAACTACTTCTTATAACCTAAACCCTGGAACACTGAATCCTGAATTTGAAATTGTAACCCTGTCATGAAACCCCATCCAAGGTTTGAAAGCCTTACTGGTTTGTAACCCAAACTTGAACCCTTCTTTGAAATCCCAACCATATCGTAAACCCTAACCCTTGTTTGAACCCTTCCCAGGCCCAATTCTACAGTTAAAAAAAAAAAAAAAAAAATCCCTAACCCTGGGTTGAGACCCATTTTTGAAGCCCCCACCTTCTCCTGGGAATTGTGAAAAAAACTCCTTCTCAGTCTTTAAAAGCACTGGCCTGAATGCCTGTTGAGTATGTGCGTGTGTATATTTACCCGGCGCAGGTTCACCACTTTCAAGGGCGCTGTTACGCTTCACAGACAAAGCGCTTTTCCCCAGAACATCAACATACTCCTTATCAAAGTTGTAATCGCAACTGCCTTACACACACACACACACGCACACACACACACTCACTCACACACACTGTACGAAAGCTGCACATTCATGGAATCCCCACACATTGTACCCGTATAACTATAAATATCATTAGCAAAGCATTTTTCTTTTCTTCCGCCTCCCCAATCCAACTTTCTAAATGCCCTAGTCAGGACGTAAATCCAGATAAGAAAGGACAATTAGCTCAGGCACCCTCATAGGAGAGCGTTTTGCACCCCCGAAAGATTCATATCTCTGAGGAGACTCTCAGCTCCAATTGCAAGCAGATGGCAGATGTTTTTCTGGAGTGAATGCCAATTGTTGGCCATTTTAGAGATTCGGTTGTAGGGGGCTTCATCTTAAATGAGCTGGGAGGGATATTAACAACAATAAAAGTACAGGAAGTTTGCTTACCGTTTGAAGACGGAAATGTGATGAAGAGGGATGTGATATCTCCGCCTCAGCCGATTGACGCCAGATGTTTGCGTGAAAGCTTAGGGCATCGAAAGGTTCAGTCAGTCTCGCCCTCAGGTGCCTTTGAATCTTCCCAAATTACTCAAAATTCTGAGATTCATTGATCTTATTTTTATTGTATTAAGTAGATGTTACGCTGTTAAAAAAATATCTTGTTGGTCAAGCGCAGCGCATTTTTTAAAAATAAATTTAAAAATCTGACAGCGTGCCCACAAAGCGCAAAATATGAGCTTGTTGACAGGGTGGACATTTTTAGCCGAATGTTAACCCATGGTGGCCATTTGCTGAGCAACATGATTTAGTTAGCCAGCTGACTTAGACAGTTAAGAAAATATTTCTTAAAGGTTTTTCTCCAAATTGATATTTCTGTACGACAGAGTGGGACAATGTTAAGATCGTAAAAAAATAAAGTGCAAAATTACTTGTTCAAATCCATTTCCGATTATTTTTCAATGCCATTTATCCAAAATGGTGGCATAAAAAATTCCAGCTGTTGCTGGCAATGTTAAAGGGGCCACCCGCACCCGTATTCGTGTCCGAACCCTCACTGCTGAGCGCCACAAATGGAAACATTTGTTGCTTCATATTATTTTGAAAGCTAAATCTATCTAGAGGTCAGTGATCTCCAGAAGTACATTTTGGTTGTTTTGCACTCGTTGCAAAGTCCTACTGTTGAACTGGCGAAGGCGAGGCATGTTGTTGGAAGAAGCAAAGACTTTCAGTTTTGCGCTTTGTTGATATGGAGATGGAGCAGTTGACAGCATGTGAATAGACCTGTTTATCTATCTTTAGAAAGGCAAGCTTGTTGTGTCCGTGCCAAAAGGGAATCACCGAGATCCGGAGTTGTTACACAACCTGAGGCGTGGCGTTCTGGCGGAGAGAAGACGTGCCACTAGGTTGACTCTGTGGAGTGATAAAGAAGCAGCAAAAAAAATTTCAATGTTCAATGTTTTCTTTGCAATTGCTCACTTGTCCTGTCATAGCCGTAATGGAAGAATCTGAGTCAAATCAAATTTAGCATTTTTTACAGTTAACCCCCCTGCCGAGTCACATTATACAATTCACAAATTCATCTATTTGTGTTTGTTTTTTTTTGCCCTTGGGAACCTATTCTTAGCACTTTGATGGAAACTGCACCTATTTGCAGCATTGAACACTAAAGATGGCGGAATACCTGTCGGCAGATTAAATATGACAACATAGGCATGTATTCGTTATCCTTTGGAAGAACAATTAATACAGCTGAACTGAGGATCTGAGAACCATCTCGGTGCATATCTGTATGTATTCATTATATTGCCCCCAGGTGGCTAAAGTGTGCATACCAGAAGGAGCAGGACATTGTCCAATGAATAGAAGCAAAAAGTGGCAACAATTCTAATTACTGTCAGGATGTCATTACTGTATGTTTTTAAAAAGTGCAATATTGGACAGCGTTTCTCCAACCCCCCCTAACCCCCCCCCCCATTAACTCACTTTCCAATATGATCGTCGACTTTGCACCTCCATTCCGTTTTGATGCCATTTAGAGAAGTGCAATTTGGTGTAAAAGGAGGGGGAAACGTTGAAACTTTTATCTCGCTGAGTTTTACATTTCATATCTTGAATAAATGTACACATTGATTGTATCTGTTTTAGTCCTGCAATTTGCTCTGAGAAAATCCTAACACCAAAGTGGACTTGGCGTTGAAAGCCTGGCAGCGCAAAGTCTTATAAAAACATTGTGCTAAGCGCGCTAGCCGCAAGATGATGATTCTTATTAAGCAGCTTGTTCTTCAACCGCCGTGACGGGAGCGTGCAGGCGGTCACGTCTGGCAGTCTCCGTCCGGCTAGTGCGATTCAATTACGGGGGGCCGGCATTTTTACTGTAACACAAATACAGAAATAGATTTCTGCTGCCGCTGTTTGCTGGGCAGTGTTGGGTTTCACTGCGCCCATGCCAAGGTCAGGAGACTGAAAAAAAAAACAAGACGAGGATATAGAATACGACTTGTGAAGATAGGATTGCACCTCGTGCCAGTATTACATTGATTACTTTCTCAGTGTATTTTTTTATGGCGTTATTGTGTTACATTTCGTTTTTATTACATTTGGATGGGTCCGCTTTGTTTGACTGAACGCGCCCTGCCCACCAAGGCACGACAGCAAGTGCACTTCTACAGTTGTTGCTTGTTGTTTTTTTTTCTTGACACGTATTACTCTGTACTTTATACTTTGTACTTTATAATGGAAGAAATTTCACTTAATTTCTCTATCTCTCATGCCACTAATGTGGTCGAGAATTATGTTGTGAGCGTCGCCAGAGAAACATTCAGTCCTGGCCCAAAAGCATCAATTAGCACCGGTGCCGCCTCCCCTCAGTCCACACACCCACTTAAAGCGCCCACCCCCTTCCGGTCACATAACTTAAGGTATTCGGAACTCAAGAGGACACCAATTTGACCAGATTCCACTTTCTCAAATTGCAGGAAAACACACTTAACCGATGGGCCCTCCCGACATGAGAGGAGCCATTGTTGCCCCCGTGTGCCCAGCCTCCTCCTCCCCTCACCTTCCTGTAGCCCGTCTCCCCGGCGTGTCACATAACAAGCTAAGAGCACACCTTTTTTTTTTTTTCCACATGGGCCCTTAACAGGAGAGCCTTTGACAAGCTTGGCCATGTAAAGGGGTGGGGGGCTCTTTGGGCATCTAAAGGGGCCATTCTCCAAGGTCAGGATCTACCAGGGGGGGAAAGTGTGTAAATGATACCTGATGGCCTGTAAAAAGATCATTTGATAGACGGACATGCTCTTTAAGGCTGCGACTGACAACTGTTCGTCTAAACTGCCCACTGTCACTTTGACGTCTCACTTTAGGCCCTTCACATTTTACCTGGGAAGAACAGTGGAATAGTGGTTGGCACAGCTGCATCTGTTCTCTCTATGCTTGTTCAGGCCGAAACCAAGAAGTCGATTTTAAAAAAATTCAAGTATGTAAAGGCTTTGAAAAGGTACACGATCAACATAAGACATACATTATTATAATTTATTAAACAGGTTATTTCTTTTCATTTCATTTATCATTGTTTTAGCAAATATTGAGCTATTTCTCATTCGTAATTTTGGGGGGGGAGCATTGGAACGAAATTTCATTTCATATTATTTGATTTTCTTACTTTTTTTTTTAATTCTAAAGCTTGGCTTTATTTTGTAGGCCTCTGTTATTAAATTTGTCGTGGTTCTTACTGATCGCTCCGGTTGCCCATCCCTCCATCATCGCTGCGAGACATTCCTCAAGCCAGCGGCCAGGAAGCGCGGCGTGTAATTTACGCTGTCTGAAAGAATTATTCAGTCCTGCGAATATGGTGAGGGACGTTCTCTGCTAGGAACAAAAAAAGAGAAAAAGAAGTCGGTGTATAAATCACCAAAAGGATAGCCCAGGAGGAGCTGTGTGATTGGTGTCCATGAGGCCACGCCTTCAGGCCCAGCTGAACATTTTCTCTGTTACAACACATCCCGCTCGCTGCTTCCTTCCTGCCTCGCCCGTTGACTTTTAATACCTGCCTGTCATGTTTTCTTTCAGTACCCCCGCCCTTCCTCGGCCTCATCCTCCTTTTTTTTTTCTCGCCAGCCTCTCGTCGTGCATCTAGTAATTACCGCAGCTTTTGAGAAAAGCCTTTCATTCAAGTAATTACAGCCCCCCCCCCCCTCCTCCCCAGTGTAACACAATAAAATGGCTTCCCCTCCAGAGGAAAGGGGAAGTTCGGGGGTTACTGTGTATTTACCCCCCTCCTGGTTGAATGCTTCATAATACAAGAGGAGGCCGGAGCAAGTATGGAAATGACGAGCAGCTTTTGGTTTAGACTTACAACCTTGTGTTCACCTCAAAGGGCACCTTAAAAAATTCCTGAGGCCCTCGTGTGTATTTCATTGTAAAACAGGAGCAATTGGTTGTAAAATTTGTGGCTCCGAGGAAAAGGTCGACTGTTGTGTTTGGCTTGATTGGTTGTGTCAGGCTTTCAGGCATGAGCATGTTTGGATTTCATCATGTAAAATATCCACGAATCCAAAAATTTGAAAACTGCTGACATGAACAGGTGGTGTTAAAATGGCTTTGGTTTGCACTTTAGGGCAGTCCCACCTGTTGCCCCTGGTCGTAACCGACAATCACCATAGCAACAATTTGCGCCACCATTTCATGGGATCGTAAGAGGAAGTGTCCTATCCATGTCAGTCTGCAGGCAGGATCCGGGCCGTGCCTTGTGTTGACAGATGATCCGATTCCCATTCAGACGGCTCGGGTGTCGGCCTCGCTCGTCGGCGATGTAGAAAAGCAACCTCTTGTCTGAAAGCCTCCCGAGTCCTCTGCTCTTCTCCCGTTTCCTGTCTTCATTTCGTGCTCCTTTGCGGCAAGTTCTTGCCAAAATGCATGAAAGGCTGCTTTAAATGGATTTGGACCAAAAATGTGCAAGAAGGAATTGAGTTTGTGAGGAATTTTGATGCAACCTCTTGCAACACAACATCGGAAAAATAGACGCCGACTACGGGGAAACGGTTTAAGTCTTCTCATGCGACAAAAAGCTTTTTTTTTCTGCGGCGGCAGATTGGGTTACCACAGTGGAGGCACTGAGGCGACACGGAGAGAGGGTGACCTTGTCTATGAGGAAACCTGACACAGGTTTTCACATGCTGGGTGGGGAATTTTTCTTTTTTCCTGTTTTGTCCCTCCTCAAACCCTTACGTCCCGAGTCTTGTATATATCTCCGTGGCACATCTCGCATCCAGCTCATATCATGTGCTTCTTGATAGTAAGATGTTCCAAAATGTTGACATGTCTTTCATCTCGTTTTCCTCTTTCTGACACACACACACAAACACACACACACACACACACACACAAAGATAAACACATCGTCCCCCACCCAGCCGGGTCCCAGTTCAGGATGAGAGTAAACAAAAACCAATGTTTAGATTTCACGGAAGTGGAAACGGATCCGGCCGAGTCGTTGTGTCACTCAGCAGCACTGATGTTTATGTTGGTGTGTGCATGTGTGTGCACGCGTGTGACAGCTATCAAAAAGAGACTTTAGTTTTCTTTTATTTTCACGTGATGCTGTATGAGATGCACTTAAGACTGACATCTACTACGTCTTACGGTCTAATGATGATTGCCGTGGTGTAGACATAGCATTTCAAATGATCAAAAAAAGAACTGCTCTGTTTGACTTCATTGTTCTTAACAGATTGAGTCATAATTAATCAACTAAATATTTTATCCTATTAATGTATGTTTTAACCTAATAGCATAATCACCCAAGTTAAAATAACTTAATTAATTACTTTTTCAAGTAATTAAGTAATTTCACCACATTAATACTAAAAACAACTCGTGTGCTTGGTAAAAAAATGTTTGTTAAAATATTTGGCAAACATTTTCTTTGCAAAAATGGTTTTGTTTAAAATATTTACAATATTTTTAAAATGTTAGCTGTATTTGTCGAAACGATCTTTAATCCTTTACAAATAAATAAATAATCAACCGATCAGTTAAAAGCTTCTGTCAAATTGAACAAAATCATGACCAAAGTTAGGAAAAGAAAATAAATTAATGAAAACAAATATTACAAAAATCTTGATACTGTGAGAGCAGAGTGTTAGCATAACTTAAGTATTTAGTAGGTTTAGCATATTGTTAGACTAAATATGCTTGGGCTCTATTTCCCATACAATACTGTACAATTCCATTTGCTTACCTTGGAGTTGACCAAGTTGTGCCTGTCCATTTAGCTGCTGTGATTGGCCAGCCTGCTCTTCCCTACTGCGCTGTGATTGGACGGCCAGCATTGAGGGTTTGCGGCTTAGCTCGAGCTCAATTAATAAAGAATGTGCGTTTTGTGCGGCGTTGGCCAGGCACCCTTGCGTTGATTCCACACCAGTCCAGTCAGGAATGTGCAGGGTGCCCACAGGAACCGGGAGACGTTCACACTGAAGGCCAGTTTCCCTGAAAACCAAGTGGAGAACTGTGGACAGCTCTCAGGAAACAGCTCTTTGTAAAGCAAACATACATGTGTTTTATGGCAGACACTTTGCTGCTGCTGCCTGTATTTTTATTTTTTTTTATATATATATAATGATGATGGCCTCCTAAGATTCCACTTTTCAACATGGCTTCGCTCTCATTTCCTCTGCCTTCCTTCACCCTTCAGTAATAATAATCATGCATTTTCTCTCCAGACGTTTCTATTGCTTTAGTCGCTTTGACGCATCTGGGGACTTAATTACGTAGCATTTAGCTACAAATTTGTTCAAACATATTTGCAAGTTCATTCGAATTTGTGAGTGCATTTTTGCAAGTCAAAATATTTTTGCTCAACATTGGGAGCTCCACACTTCCGTACACTCATGTCACACGCTTGCTTAGCAGGCAACATGGTGCATTCAGGGTGCTTTCACAACATGGGAACTTGCAAACACACACCGCGCCGTTTGGAACATTTATTGTTTTGCTGTTTTGAGCATTTTGAATGTCAAAATGTTTTGGGAAAGTTTAGATGATACTTGAAGGACCTCTAAAAAGCCATTTGACATGTGAAAGGAACATGGGTGCATGTCGGTACTAGTCGTCCATTTTATAGAATGTGATCAAATGATGGGGAGCCTCGGGGAGAGTTCAACACACGCGTCATTAGCGTAATTTGCTCATCCCGTCAAAGTCGTTTCAATCAAAGCTTCGGTTCTTCCGTTTTTTTCTGCTGTGTGGGTTTTCACGTGTGCGCGATAGCAGAAAGGTAACTGCATGTTTAGGATTCGTATTTTCTTTGTTTTACTTTTCAGTCTGCAGCCAGCTTGGCGTTGTAAATGAAGAGATCTTTTTCCATTGTCTGCCTTGATAAAGTAACTGAGTGGATTTAATAAAATTTGCCTTTGGGGTATGGCATCTTGTTGAGAAAATTAGGTACTTCGAGTACTTCGAGTACTACTTTGTTCAGTGTAAAGTTCTGGTCAGCTTCCATTGCCAAGAATTTGCGGTGGTCCTTCTCTCTCTCTCGTGACTCATCGAGGCCTCTGAGGTTTGCCGCCGGCCAGGTTAGGAATACGCACGTCTACGGCAAAGTCCACTGGCCACAAGCCAGAAGCTGTAAACATGGACAGTGTTTCCTAAAGCAGTGAAACTTGGGTCCACCAAATATTTCTCATAAATGATGTCATACCATTTTTCAAATTGTGTGCATAATATACATCTTGGAAGAGGCACACAAACAGATGAATTACTCCTCTGCTTTGAGCCAATTACAAGCTCTAATATGATTGTGAAACACCACTTGAATTTGACTCCCTTGCGTGAATGAAGAACAAAAAAAATACTTTTTCATTCCTATTTTGGGGTACACGTGGTGGTTACGTCATTCCTGTGGGGGGGTCCAGTGAAGTCTTTTCATATACATAGCCCTCAACTTTAGTCTTAAAGGGCTTTACAAGCCCACAATTGACAAATATTAACGACAACCCCTGAACCCTTAAGAGGGAAACATACAACTATGACAAGTCCTGGTGTCTTGGTTGCGCCATAGAGGAGGAAGACACTTAAAAAGTATTTGTAAACACGTGTAGCTGAAGGGAGGGTTAGAATTCCCTCGCCAGCAACAATTGGAAGCCGAAGATTCCCTGCATTCCGCATTGTGCAATGAGGTCTTGAGGGTCTTCCGAGGCAGGAAGTCATCTTTCATGAGGGACTATTTGGAATGCCTGGAATGACCGCCGTTGTTCTTTGCCTTTTTGCGCAGAACCCAGTGCAAGCAAGGCATTTCACACAATGACCAAACATCTTACCGAAATCAGATGATGTAATATGTAAAATAGTCATTAATCAAAACAGTTTGGAAGTTAAGAGACTGCGCCATGGAGATTTTGGAGCTGGGCGTCTGGAAGCTTCTTCCGAAGCTTCTCTTGGATGTTTTGCTGTTGAGAACCAAACAAGGTCCTGCTGGGTCCCCTGATTTGAATATACTATTCAGTGATGGAGTCCCAAGCTTGAACTATTTTGGAGTTTGGCTCATTTCTTACTCCCTAATCACTGTGTGCTCATCTTAAATAATCTTGAATAAGATTTATTTTGTTCCACGACCAGACGTAACATAGAAAATAAATGAAATGCTTTTAATCCCTTCCAGAGTTTGGTTTTTGATGAAGAAAAAAACCCCACTGCAACTCTAATCAGGCCACTGTTAGTCTTCTTCTTCTAAAAAAAAAAAAAGGCCGATAAAATTCACCCTTTATTCACATGTGCACCGTTGATTGCCGTGGCACAATTTCAATTTTTTGACAGGGACAGTGTACATCAATGAACATTTCTGAAGCTGTACTAGCTAGATGTATTAGCAAACAAATAAATACATTACAATAGTATCATTTAGTTTGAAATGTTTTGTTTTCCTTATATAAAAAGAAATTCTCATTCCACAACTGATTAATTTGTCACGTGGGCAAAGTCCTACCAACGAATTGTGCATTTGTTTCTTGCTCTATCTGGGAGCATCTGCCAGAGCGAGGTTAGCGGGTTTACGCTGACCGTCGTGCCAGAGAGCACGACTGAGGAAGTGCCCCCGGCTGGTCACCATCCCCAAGTGCCCCCGACCTCACCTCCTGCACACAAAGACACCGGCAATGCTCACTAATGTGCGGGAAGAGCCGTGACCAATTAGACAGAGTGGGGTTGTTATTGCCCTTCACAAAGAGGTTGTGTTTGGCCCGCCTGTTATGGTGCGAATTTTGTTTGCGGTTAGCATGTTTTGCCTCACAGTTATGAGTTTCTGCCCTTGAATCTCAGTTTGGGCCAGTTGTGTGTGACAGTTACGGGAGTATTTGCAGACTCTATGCAGACCTAGCTTCTTCTGGTTTGTTTATTTCGTCGTTTTCAAGTGTTGGGTGATGATCATTCCTGCCATCGACAGGGCTAGAGCAGAAATGCCCCACTTGAGATTTGTAGATTTTTGTACTGGATTGTGTTTTTGGTTTTGATGTGACTCTACTTGAAAATGGCGGCTCTTTCCCCTCCCTAGCTTCCAAGAAAGTCAGCATGAGGCCGCCTTATGTAAATCAGCTGTGACCTCACAATTGTGGCCACTAAGAGAGAAGGAATGACTTTAATTTTCGTTATTGTTCGGTCTTGGCAGAATTGTAAGGTTCTCCAACTTGCCGAGTTTGTGATCAACACCTATGTTCTATCCACAATTGGTGTCTGACAACCACAGCCGGCAGTGGAAGAATCCCAAGACCTGAAAAACAAGAAGATTTCCTCCGCTGATAGGCTGCTCCTTTTGTCAACGCCGGGCCACGCTGCGGTTCCCTGAGGCGAACTTCTTGTGTTCCAGCCTCTCGTGTTCCGCGTGCAAATACAGGAAAAACGGCAGATAAAAGGCTGGAAAAGTGTCCATCACGCCCTGTGAAATGGAAATTGCTTATCCAGAGGGGGAATGAGGAAACCGTAGACAAAAGGCTGCCGATTGCGTCCTGCCTGCTTTGCACGCAGGGAGGATTTCAAGGAGAACAACCGAGCCTGATGTTTTCGTTGAAAGAGGGCATATTATGTAAAATTGACTTTCTAGTCGCTCGTATACAAATATTTGGGTCTCTGGAGTGTCTGTCCTGCCATCAAGTAAGACATTAAGCGACAGCATTTCTAAAAATATCTCTGGGCAAACCTGCAACTCACTTATGGACCCAAAGTAATGACTTACAATTGACATATTTGGTATCTTATTTTCTTAGCCAACATCCTAACTTGCTGAGCTTGAGTTGTTTCCGTACAAACACGATGCATGACGATGAAGCGTGTCAGCGAGAGAGCAAAAAAAAAAAAAAAGAAAATCCTGGTTTGGCCTTGCTGATCACTCCTGACGTGACCTCCCGCGTGTCTCGTGGAGTGGAGCGTCGCGGTGGGCCGGCAAGTCTGGGCCTCTGCGAGGGGCTCCATCGTACAAGAACAACAATGAAACTGTCAGCGCCAATTGATGCCTATTTTCCTGTGGAGTCCGCATCGAGTTCAAGATGTTTGACAAAAACAATTCACAGTGTCTATTTCCTAAAATGGACAGATTGCGGATCAGGAGCTAGCACACTTGCCACGCTTGGAAATCTAACCAAGATCTCAAATCAAGATAAAATATACTTGTTCTTTGTCTGCCAAAATTCTTTTTATCAGGCTGTTTTTGTAAAAGCATTTCTCATTCTTTAAGCATTTTCTTCTGAAAAACATTCACTTATTAGGCCTTGTTGGTATTTTTCCCCATACTCCTTTTGGAATTAGTACTTTTTGTCATGTTGTTTTTTAAGCCCGGGCTTTACTGTGCATGGTTGAGTGGAGCTGTCGGAGACGGGACACACTTGTCTGTCCATCTGCTTGTCTGCATTGGAGGGGCGCTCGCCACTTACCGACCTTTGACAAGGGAGACAGCCGCTACTTAGTAACTGTTTTGGGGTCACACAGAAGCGATCTATAGGAAGTAGAGCGACAGTCGGGTAACGTCGTCTTGACGACGGCTCAAGTGGGCTAACTAGTTCGCTTTAGCCCAGGACTGTAGTTCATTCTTCAGTCTGCTTATAATGCCATATCTTCTCGAGAATTTTTTGTGGCTCTATTACCAAGATCATGTCATGGCTCTGGAGACTGAAAGAATTCAAAGAATTGAACGACATTTTTGGGTTGGCGATAAACAATAACTCGCTAACTTTACATTTCCCACCCTCTCTTTCCGTCACGCAGGCTCTGATGCGCCCGGGTCGTCTCGACCGAATTGTCTACGTTCCTCTACCAGATGCTGCGACTCGACGAGAAATATTTCGCCTCCAGTTTGTGAACATGCCTGTGGCCCAAAATGTGTCTCTGGATGACCTGGTGACTTGCACGGACAAGTACTCTGGAGCCGAGGTGAGTTTGTTGAGTGTACGAGGCAGATCTGTCGCAACCAAAATGGCGGCCTCGCTGACATACACGGCATGAGGGTGGTGTCTATTGTATGTATCTCGATCACGAGTTCCCGGTAGTCAACTGCGGTGTGCTTTTCAAGTTACGTGTCATTGTGCCTTTCCAGAATGTCGCGAGGCCGTCTCATGATCTGGCTGCTGACCGTGACCGAAAGGTTGCACAAATACTTCATTGTGCGATGGACTGGTCTCCTCCTATTCCATGTGACTCCTTTTCATAGAATTGCAGCAACTAAGTCTGACTTAGTTGTTGTAGTTGTTGTCACGGTTTTCTATGCTCCCTGTAGACGTGTTCTGATAAAAAGTTCAAGGCACACCAAACTACGAATGTTGGAGCTAGTGCCAGTAGCCCATTGTTATCATTTGGTTGACCGGGTTAACATTAGCATAGCATTATTTTACGAATGCGAATATATTGCTTACCTTGGAGCAGACAAATATGTCTGTTTTTGAGGTATTTAGTGAGTCCAGCAGGTTTTGGGGTGGGTTCTAGTGGCAGAATGAATCAAGGCTATATTCATCCAGGTTAGTTTAGTTTTAGGTTTTTTTGTAAACTTAATATGTGGATGTCTGTCGTAGATCTACCAGGTCCTGCATTACCTGGGTTCATTTTGAAAACCTTTCCGTTCATCCTCTTTCTGTGAAAGTCAGTCAGCTTCAGAATGACTGTAGTAAGTCAACCTAAACAGAGTTTATCAGTGCATATCCTGCATGAAGAAGGCCAAAGCGGCCGTACACCTGGAGGAGGTATGCGGCCCCCCTGCTATTGAGTGTTGTGTTTGACATAGGGGTCTCTGCCCTGGTGTCTCATCTGTGGAATGGGTGCTTTGTCGTTACTTGCAGATTTTCCAGTGGAGCCCCAGAGACATTCAAAGACAAGACACGTTTGTATATTAATTTTGAAATAGCTGTAGTCATAGAGCATATATGATTGGATTTCTAGAGAGGAAGCTTGGATGGGCTCAAAAATAGCCGTTTCAAGACAAAATGCCTGCTTGAGACTTTTCCTTGCATCCAGGTATAATTGGCATGGCCACCCAATTTTATGTCGACTGGTGAAGCTGGTGTCCGGGGCTTATTTCTTTCCACTGGGTGCTAATGAGTGAGAAACAGCTGATTCCGAGTAAAAGCGCCAAATTTTGGACATGGGTCCTTGAGACTTAAAACACAATCTCACGTCGATTGGTAAAATTCAGGCTGACACTTATGGAGTGATATGGCCAATTCAAAGCAATATGACCCCATCTTCCGGTTCAGTTTCTGACATTGCTTTTCCATCCATCCTGTTGTGAGAGATGTAGCCATCAACACATGGGGGAGGACGTTTTTCTCATCACAGTGCTTGTGGGCTTCTCAAACTCACCTGTCTTTCTCCCTACTTGCCGCCTCTGCTTGCCTGTGCTAACTTTCCTTCGAAACCTCCCCAAACATGGCCACAGGCTCCTCTTCCTCAAAACAGGGGTGACATTTGATAGTGTAAAAGGCGCGTTGTCAGCAATAACCCCCAAAGGAAAGGTGTGATGGTGCTTAACTCCAGTTGTTTTGTGTTTGCGGTTGGGGGAAAACACCTACGGGATTCATTGCATACAGTAGGATCAGATCAAAGTCTACTGACAGCCAAGTAAAGCTCCATGGATGTTAACATGCTAAAGCTAATGTACACTATTTAATAAACAGTAACGTTTTTCCAGTTTCAAAGTGGGTCAATTTGAGCTGCCACATAAGTGTTGCTTTTAAAAATGACAATAGCACCTTTTATAATGACACACACACACAATTCAGTTCAACCCCCACACAGATAGTTTCCGCTTCACACCTGTTTATTCGGTTACTCACTTTCTTGTGATTTACAAGCTTGTATTTGTCACGACAAAGGTTCTTATCATTTAAAAAAAGGGATCTGTGAATGTCCCTGACACTCTTTGACAAACAGTAGCTGTGTATGCATTTAATTGTACCGTTGGGCAACGACTACAATGAAAGATAAACAGCTTCAGAGGAATGCACGGCTATAAAGAGGACAGTTGCACAACAAGGAACTAGTCAAAAGTTCGGGTGTATACACACACACACGCACATTATTATATGCATATATATTCACTTTGCGGGAGATTCGTCATAAATGCGAACAACAACCCTGTTGCCGTACTGTAAAATATTGTCACCGTTTTATTTTTAAACCTCGAGACAAATGTTATTTTCTAAGACGAATGTCAAGAAAGAAAGAGCAGAATAAACCAAATAGATTAATTAAAACATTAAGATTTTCCAATTCAAATCAGTTTTTGTTACACCCTTAATATATTACAAAATGTAAAAAATATATACACATTTTTTATTTATTATTAGAAAATGAAAACACAAGGCACAGCATAGCGTATATTCATTTTAAGAATTTTTAAAAAAAAATTCTCTGAGTAATTCCAGCTGTCAAGCTTGGTCACGGAAACAATCAAATTCTTAAGTCAAGCTCTGTACAAATTTTTATCCTGAACTTTGCCAAAAGCGTCACGATATCTAAATTTCAGTGGAATTAGTAGTATTTCTTTTGCTGACCATGATTCAAAGCAACACTTGTAGCCTTGGCGGAGATATTAAGCATGTCATTTGTACTGGCTGTCGTGTTCAGTCATCTCACATTCTCCGTGTGTGTCGACGTGCACTTTGGTTCTTGTGAAAGGGGCGGAGGGGAGAAAAAAAAGCACATTTCACTGGTGCACATCACACAGGTGGACTTATACACACCTAGACATTAACACACACACACAGGTCACTTGAGTGTGGGTGTGTTTGGTAAATATGCCATCCCTGAATTCCCAGCTCGACGGAGAATGCCGAGCTTTCATTCGTCTGATTAAGGGGCGAGGACAAATATGCCCTTAAAGGCGAGGCCCGCCTATACCTCCTTACACACACACACACACACACACACACCTACACACGCACACACACACACACACTTAACTTTGTGTAACCCCCAACACAGGTGCTACCCCACACGGGTCTTTCCAAAACATACAACCAATCACATCGCCAATTTGAACTTTTTTTGGGTGTAGCTTTGAAAGGTTTACACTAAATCTTCTGCTAGTCTGTCTCCATTCTTACGAGTTCATTTTGCTATATGACTCAATATACTTTTTATTGGCTTCTTCTTTGGTGGCATAGCTTCATGCCGTCACACTTTCATCATCATGCACACACACACACACACACACACACACACACACACACACACACACACACACACACACACACACAGTCACGCACACACACACAGTCACGCATGCGGCCTCTTCTCTCTCCACTCTGTATATTTTTATTTCTTTTCTTTTTTTTTTGCAGTGGGTTTCTATTTGTGTTGGAGCAGCAGGCCATGCAGATGCTTCCTCTTTGGCTTTTTCTGGAGGATCAAACCTTTTTTTTATTTTTGGCTGGCCGGCCATGTGTTCTATCCGTTCAGATATTATTTAATAACTGCAGGATGTGATTTCTATACTGAGTGGTGCCTGAGCACGATTGAATGACTTGATTGGTAGGATTTGCAGGCTGAGCAGTTGTGTTATTTTATGATATTTTTTGTTCACGTTACGGTTCAATAACATCCAAAATTTCGGTTTCTTTGTGTGTCTTAGCACGAAGGAATTGACAATAAAGCTGCCTCTGCCTCTGAAAAAGAAGTTCTGACTTCAACTGGATTTCTGATCCAACACCCCTAGTGATACCCAAAACAAGGAGGAACATGCCCAAAGTGGGCGCTATGCAAACACACCTGACAATATTGTAGCCTTAAAGCTTGGGACTTGCTGCAAATTCAAAAGTTAAGACTTGAGACTTGCACATACGCGACTTCCTCCCACTTTCCTCCGTCCTCTCTCCTGTAAATGTGAGCGATTGTGTGTGAGGGGTGAGGCAGGCAGCGGGGGGGAGGACTGGACGTCGCCGGCTGGAGACACAAGGGCGGATTGATAGTAAACACACACACACTCATATGCGCAGAGTGGATGTGCTGCCCACAGGCCCTTCATTAAGGCTGTCTGATACGCTCACTGAGCGCCTTTGTTGCTGGAGGAAGCCAGAAAAGTACACCAGACTGATTTGAGCCCTCATGTACTATGTGTTGCCTGACGTGATTAGCCGGCTCACTTTTTTATTTTCTTAGCAGCCCCAAGGGATGGGTTTATTTTTGGACAGGTAGGGCAGGGACTATCTTAATGTAGCATAAAACTGCAGGGGTGGTGCAGCTCCAGCAGCAGCTCCATAAAAACTAAGACAGCAACTTCATCGTAGTTTAGCGTAGCAGCTACTACAAAAAAAGTTGCAAGTTCAGTGCAATATGACTGTGACAAATAAGAAACCAGAGGAATTGAAGCCTACGCAGTGACACAGATGGACGGCGTAACATTTCAACGTTGTGACAGGGAAGGACATTTGAACGGGGTTATGGCACGGGCAGGTGCGCGCCCTGACACCAGTGCGCCTCGCGGCCATCAGCGCTGCCCCGGACGCACAGCGACAGCCTTTCTGCTCCGCTGCTCAACGGCATGCGTGCACACACATTCCCGCTTTGAGCCGCCACTGCGCCCCTAAATCACCACGCTCGAGCGCACGCTCTATGTACTTACTCCGCGTGTGCGTGTGTGCGTGAAGTTATGTACGACCGTAGGCCGGCCGGCCGATGTATGGGCGGTCCCGTTGGCCTCATCGGACAAAGCGACGCTTCAGTGAGCGCGGGTCAGAAATGGAAAGGAATCAAAATGGTAAGACGAGACCCTATAAAAGGAGGAATGAGTACAAAGTAGGGTTACACAAACATACCTGACAAGATTGCAACTTTACAATACACGGGAGAAAATATTCACGGTGTATATACATTTTAAAAACCTTTTTACTTACCGAGCTGCCGTTGCTTCTACTCTCCTTCCTTTCTTCATTCTTTTTTCCTTCTTTCCATTCTTACCTACTTCCTTCTTCACATTCTTTCCTTTCTATCGTCCATCCTTCCTTTCTTTATTCCTTCCTTCCTCTCTTCCTTCCTTCCTTCCTTCCTTCCTTCCGTCCTTTCTTCTCTCCTTCCCTTCCTACCTTCCTTCTTTATTTCCTACTGCCTTCCTTCCTACTGCCTTCCTTCCTGCCTTCCTCAAATAAATAATCCTAGAGTAACAAAAAATTGTAATAATGATCCACATGACGAGTGTGTGATTGAAAATGGCTAAATGTGCTGACAGGCCAAATAAATTCTCTAAGTCTCGCTTTTTACCATTTTTTTTCATTGCAATAGAGATTGATTTTTCATTCCCGTGGCATGAAATACGTCGACAATCACTTAAAGGTCTTGATGCAGTGCAGCAGGCCGATGTGCTCCCGTAAGCTCCTGGCTTTGCAAAAGCAAAGCAAATGAGGGGCAGGGCTAATCATCAAGAGGCTCTCAGTTCTGAGATTTGCTGACTCAAGACCCAAAACGTTGGCCCGATAGAGAGACTACGGCGGTGTGTTTTTTTTAATGACGAAGCAGAAACGAGCCACGTGAACAATAAGCGCCTCTGTGCTGGTTTGAGTTAAACACTAAACGCCTATGACCGACGCCTCGATCGTCACTGAATCTTGCTCTTGACAGCATTCAACTTGCAACCCCATTGGCTCTTTCAGTCAGGCGGAAACAAGCTTGACAGACAAATAATTGGCAGAAAAACATCTCTTACATGACGCCAGTTTACAATGGTACCAACATACGAGATTCTGACCTTACAAGTAAGTGGTCAATTAAAAGTAGGTGGTCAAGCGGACAGTGACACCGGGATTTCATCAAAGCAGCTTGGAGTCTAGTTACTTTTAAGATCAGTGAAGTAACTAAGTTACTTTTTTATGTTTTTAAATTGCTTATTTTTCTTTACAATAATATGGACTAATTGAAGTGCAAAGAAGATATTGTCTTGACTTTGCTTATACAAGGAAGCTCCATCAAACCTTTTCTCCCCTCAAATGAGATACAGACTCGCTCTATCCATGGACTTTTAAGTTCAGAATTTGAGTAACTTGTTAAGAAAATCTTTTCCTGTTTAGGGATGTTGCGGTGAAAAACTGGATCACTTGGTTCTACACGTCCCGGTCTCCTGCTGGCATACGCATTGCCATCATTGTTTGGAATCATTATTACTGACAGTTTACTGACCCCCCACCACCACCGCCAAATTGTTGGAATGATGGGAAATTCACGCTTGAAATGAACCCGGCCTCGTGTGTTTACCCTTCCTAAATCATGTCGCTGGAAACAGAAGACGAAGGGATGGGAGGGCGCAGTAGACCTCACATCCTGACATCTGCGAAGCACCTGTCCCAAAACACGTGTGCTGTGCTAGCCTGGCTCGGGTGCATTCAAGGGAGCAAACAAAACAGATTTGAACCCCCTTGGAGCTTTCAACAACAAGCCTATACAACCTGTCTTTAGTTGATTCATAACTATCACTTGACCAATGTTTTTGGTGTGCTTGACCCTGGTCGCGTTTTTTTTCTTGGCTCTCGTCCTCTCTGGAACAGTGTTTGCGATCTTAACGAGGCTAAAAAAAAAAAATGGAAGCTGGCTTCTCGTCTGACGAAATTATGACAAAAGGGCATTTTTTAAAATTCCTATACTATTTAAGGTTGCACTTGTTAATTGATTGGCAGTACGATTTTGAGGGGGTACGTGGAAAGATGTCTCCCATGTAAGGGTTTCCTGGACCACCAAAGGTTTGAGAGCCCCTGTCCAAAATGCGTATAATTCCAAGCAAAGAGGCTGTGTTTGCACTTGAGACACGGCCACATCCCAAATGTTGCCTCAACACATATTTGAGTGACGGGGGGCTGCTTTGGAAGCAGACGTAATCCCGTTAGATCAAGTCCACCTCCAGAGGACACCGGTAGAATGCTATGCTCGAGAGAGGAGCTCAAGTCCAAGCTCAGAAGTCAGATACAAGCAATCAATGTTTTCGGGAGAGACATGGTGACCGATGTCATAACATTTCTTTCTTTCCTAAAGATTTTTCAATGAAATTAAAAAAAAAAGGAAAAAAAAACTCGCACCAAACTTCATTTCGTCTATCAATTTGATCAAATCTTCACAAATGTTTCATTACAAAAATATGCTGTTAATTTAGAAAATTTGCAACATTTTTCTTTAAATGTAGTTTTATTCTCAGAAAATTACAACTTTGATCTCATACCTTTATTTCTCTAAAAAGTGCGCAATTTTATTCTCAAAAATGTATTTAGTGAGACAAATTAGTTAACTTCGCAGTTGAAGCCCACCCAAAAAGGTTTGTAATTTCCTATTGATGCCACAAGAGGGTGGCAAAGCACTATTTTCTTATGTTAGACACGGCTATGGCTTGACTAAATACAAATCCGCCGCTCACTTTAACATAGTTGCTTTGCCAAGATGCCACAAGATGGGGCCAAAACAATGTTTTTACTTTAGACAAGGCTTTAGCGTGAGCACAAAACAGCATTTTGTCCATTTACGTTGTATTTTTTTGTGCGCCATGACCTGAGTCATCACTATTTAAAGCATCTCTTTTATCAAATTGACATAAATTCATCAGATTGTTTTAAATAGATAAATTGCCTCAGGATCAGACTTAGCACAATACGAAGGTGTCCTGTCACAGTTTTCTTATATGCTTGCTGAGCTATACACTTTATTTCCATTGTGTCACTAACATTAATGGGCCTCTCACTGCTGCCCATGTGACTGTGCATGTATGTGTGTGACGATGTGCGTGTCTGCTTCCTGTCTCAGATAACAGCAGTATGCCGAGAGGCTGCCCTGCTGGCCCTGCAGGAGGACATGGAGGCTGAGCACGTGGACGCCAGGCACTTCCAGAGTGCCCTCGCCGCCGTGAGGCCACGCGTCCCCGACGCTCTGGTCCAGTCCTACGTCGCCTATCAGCAGCAGCACGCCACCGCCACCCCGCCCTCTTTTCTGCCCCCGCTATGATGTCTTATTATTGCTTTTCATCATGTGCCTCTGAGTTATCCATCATGTATAATACATCATGCAGCAGTCAAATATAATTGCAGTCAACATTAATTGTAAACATTTCAGAATCATGGATTCGTTTTTTAACATTCAGTAAACTATACTGAGTGCACAAAAGCAGATTATCATCATTTTGGATATTCCAATAAATGCATTTGAGTTTTTGGATTAGTTTTGTCTTTTGTTTTTAAGCAATGTTCACACAAAAAATGCATTTTTGGGGTCCGCAGGTTGCCAAATTTAACGAATTGAACCCCAACCCTGTTTATACCAAATACATGTACTTTAAAAAGAAAAGCAAAACAAAAAACATGCATATCAGATGCATACATGATGAAGATGCTCTTGTAAATTGGGGAGGGGGGGGGTCAAATGGATGCAAATAAAATTTTAGTTAGGCATCTCTATTTTACACTTTTAAAATTCTTGCACATGCAACTTTATAAATCTTTAAATAAATGAATATTCAAATTAGTTAAAAAAAACTAAAGAAGTCAATAATTTCTGATACAACTAAAGGAGTCGAGAATGTGGTGTTTCTTTTCGCCGGTTTGTGTTTTGTCCAAGGAGCATTTCCGTTCAGTGAGCCTTAATGGTGACACTGGCGGCCATCTGTCGCGCGCTCAAAGCCGCAACACCAACTCCATCAGCCACTAAACACTCACTAACTCTTTATGTATTCTTTTATGTTTCTGTGCGCGCGCGCGCATGTGTGTGTGTGTGTGTGTGTGTGTGTGTGTGTGTGTGTGTGTGTGTGTGTGTGTGTCGAGGCCGCGAAGCATACGGGAGGCCCATTCTTCTGTCCTGTATGGATTGTTCCATTTGAATGGCAGGCCCATTGACTTTGTATTGAACTTCCCCTTTTCTCATGGATCCGGATGTAGCGCATCCGCGACACCAATCAAAGCAGACAGTCGGGTACACGAGTGGGGGAGGGGCCGAGCAGAACGGTGGAGGCGGGGGGGGGGGGGGGGGGGGGGGGGGGGGGGGCGCTTTTCCTACTCCCCTACCCCCACCCACCGCTTCTTTTTTTTAAGGTGGACCGGAACTGATGTGAGCAGTGGACTTTCCACAGGGAAACGAAATCGTTCAAATTGTACACGTGCGTAAAACTACAGAAATATTGTGTTGCATAGTTACAGGTACTCAAATAAATCATTACGTTACTCAAGGGTAGTGAATTCTATTTCGTGTTTTAGGGTGGACTAGACAGATGGAAAGATAGAGACAGATGATTTCTCCATTATTCTGTTTTTGTGCAAATTAATAAATGTAATTTAAGGATTTTCAATGTCAATTAAGCCCTGTGTATTATGTATCTAACTTTTGTGTTTAAATGACAAATCGGGTGTTGTTTAAATCCAAGATAACCTAATAAGTGTTGAGTAATGATGGATTCTGCAAGGGTCTCTTCGCAACACGTTTTCACAACATGTTCTAGTACAGTAAGCTCCCCTGATGAGTCCGTCTTACCAAAAATGACAAAAGCACCGAGAAGGGTCCTAAAATATGTGTTGCGTCACAGTGCGTCACTTGATTATTCACTAAAGCCTCATGAGCGGAAATGGCTGGTCCGCTCGAGTCCGGTCTACCTTAAGGGGCCTCAGCACATCTGCCCAATGAATCAGGAGCGGATGCGATGTATCCTTTTTCAGGGGCCTCAATGGCCAGTGGGAGGTGTCTTGTGCTGCAGCAAACACCGCGGCCCCCCCCGCCGGCCTCATTCATTCAGTGCTCACAGGCCCGCAGAGCACCAAGCAAGCGGCCAAAGCCAGTCTTGACGCCTCAAAGCGAACGTACGCCGCAGGAGCATCAGCTTCGGATCTAACTCCCGAGCGCTCACTTTTGTCGCCTTTTGCGCTCACTTTTCCTCAACTTCCACGCAAGGACTCCGACTCGGCTCGGTCCTAACTGGAGATCGGCTTGCTTCTTGTCCGTGTAAAAATTGTGCAGCTGTGCGTATATGTGGAAGGGCTTTGGATTTACGCGCTTTTTTGTGTGTTGTTGTTTACGCACCGGACCTTTACCTAAAAACAAAGGAATTAACGTCGCACGCTCTTGGATTAGCAGGCTGCGAATGTTCCGCGTTCAACTCGCGTGGGGGACAACGCGCTTCCTTTCTGGATGGACTCTCGGTAGGCTTGATGGATTCGACCCTATGGACGCTTGCATATAGGTAAATAACCGCTTTAAAGTCATTTTCCACGCAATTTTGCGGCGCGCTCTGGGGATTAATGCACCTTTAAAACGCTTTTGCACCACTTTTAAGACTTTTGTATTGGGTTTTGACGCATTTAAAAGCGCAGAAAATGACGCTGAAGGGAGGTTTTTTTTTCTTAGTGGAGGTTCCACGCGTGCATGTATGCGTCTCTCCCTGGCTACCCCACCACCACCCTCCGGCGCTTGTTTTCATTCATAACTTTTCCTGTTTGCATGTAACGCAGGCTTTAGGTGCAAATTGACTTTGCAAATGTTTGACAAAAAAATGCGGAGTGGACACGTGCATATTAACGCCAAGTGTAAAAAAATCACAACAGTTTTTTGAAACCATCAAAAAGTGCGTGTAGTTTATCGGTGGCGAAAATAAGGAGCGTGGGCCATTGATGGCATGTCTAAAAATGTCACAATTGTTGGAGAAAAAAACTTTCTCAGATCGTCGAATAATAAATACGTTGTTTGTGTTTTGGATGGTTTATTTTATGTAAAAACTTTGTTAAAAAAGCATTTAAAGTTTCCACTGACATTTTCAAAGGTTTTTTTCAGAACTCGCTTTGACCTTGAGGCTTTTTGTTGTTGTTTTCTCTCCACCATTTCCTTCAAAAGCCTTCTTTTCCCTACTTTCTCGTGGGGGTGCGCGTGAGAATACTAAGCGAGGCGGCTCATTTAGTCGCTGTCCTCATTTCGTGGCTGCGCTCGCATTTAAATGTTAACTAGTCATAGAGATGTAAATGAGCGAGGGGAAGTGTTTGCTCGCGGGCCCCCGTTGGAGTTTTTGCAATGCGTGCGTATTGGGGCGGGGGGCGTCTTGTTTCTTAGTCGATTTCTGGTGAACTATAAGTACTATTGTGGTGATAAATGGATTCCCAGAAGAGAAATTTGCTGTTCTAGTAGTCTACAATGATAGCAATACAAGCAAAAGTAGGCATGCTGAACTACTAATATTCAATAACATATAGGCCATAATTCCAGTATGGTCCTAAAGTTTGCGGGGGGGACAACCAAAATGTTGACACTATGGAATACGGAATGTAACATTGGCGTTTCTTGAAAATGTTTTAATAAGTGTAATATGTAATATTGTAGTGAGTAAGTGTAATATTGATATATTTCTATATGTCCTAGTGGTAGCTTTTTGGGCCCTCAAGGACACCATACAAAGTGTAGTAGTAATACAGCGTGAGTAGAACATGCTGAAGAGGGTAGACGACTATATAATTTGCTATTGTGCCAGATGGGTAAATTTGAGCATTCAATGAATCACTGGTTACTTATTGTTTTAACCATCGATGTTTCTATGCTTCTGGTTTTTACTTCATACAGCCCACTTTGTATGCAACTATTGTTGTGTTTAAAGTGCTCAACATCAAAAGTTGAGTTGAGTTATACATGTATATCCCAGTCTGTCAGCACAATGTGAAGAAAGCTAACAAATTTCTCCCGTTTGCGCAGGTTTTCCGATGCATGCCAAGTCCACGGTGAATGTCGGAAGTGGTGATCCCCCCAGATGGAGCTCCAAAGTCAACATGGCCCCGGCGGTTCATTAGTGGTGATCCAGCAGCCCTCCCTCGAGAGCCGGCAGAGGTCGGATTACGAGCGGGAGTTCCAGCATGCCGCCATCCTCTCCCTGGACCAGATCAAGGCCATCCGCTCCAGCAACGAGTACACCGAGGGGCCGTCAGTGGCGCGCCGCCCGCCCGTGCCCCGCATGCCGCCGCGGCCACACGACAAGCAGGAGAGGACTCATGAGGTCATCCTGGTCAATGTGAACAACAACTACGAGCACCGGCCGTCCGGAGGGGCGGCTGCGGGTGGCCACCACTGGGGTGGTGGCGGGGGGACCCGAGTGCCGGTTCTGAGCCGTTCTACCAGCACGGGGAGCGCTGCCAGCTCGGGGAGCAACAGCAGCGCCTCCTCCGAGCAGGGACTCCTAGCACGCTCGCCGCCCGTCAGACTCGCCGGCAACTCGCGGCCCGTTCGGACTCAGCCCAAAGCCAAAGGGCCAGTGGTGGACTCCACCTTGGGTTCCCACCTCCACCAGGTGCCGCTCAAGGACAAATCAGATTTCTCAGGCCCCGGGAAAGGGGCGCTACCGCCCGTCGCCGCCGGGCACCAGTTCATCTGCGAACGTTGCGGCAAATGCAAGTGCAGCGAGTGCACGGCGCCCCGCAGCCTGCCCTCGTGCCTGGCATGCAACGGCCAATGCCTGTGCTCAGCGGAGAGCGCGCTGGAGCACGGCACGTGCATGTGCCTAGTCAAGGGGATCTTCTACCACTGCTCCAACGACGACGAGGGGGACTCGTGCGCCGACCACCCCTGCTCGCCATCGCACTCCCACTGCTGCTCACGCTTCCTGTGCATGGGATTAATGTCGGTACTCTTCCCCTGCCTGCTGTGCTACCCGCCGGTCAAGGGCTGCCTGAAGGCGTGCCAGGGATGCTATGACCGGGTGCGGAGGCCCGGCTGCCGATGCAAGAACTCCAACACTGTGTATTGCAAACTGGAGAGCTGGGCCCCGCAGAACCAGGAGAAGCCCTCCTGATTGCGCCCACTGATCCCAACGAGCACCACCGCGGACAGTAAGGACAGCAGCAAAATCTAGCAAGCACCTCCCACCCGTCTTCCCTTGAAGAAAAACCACTCGATTTGAAAAATGCTTTTTCTGGTTCAGGACCGGGTTTTTACACACCAGTGTTTTGCCTTAACCGCTCCCACGTCCTTCCTCGAGTCTCTGTTTTCCGTATTGTTTTTCTTTCTGTTTTTTTCCTGTGAAGGAGTGTCTTCTCAGAGCAGGGTTTCTCAAACAAAATTTGACATAAGGGGGTTTGACCCCCAAGAAAGAAGTTGGAGCCCATTCTTGGCCCCGACTGTCATTGTGCTCATGTTTACCAGGGTTTCTCTAACTCAACCCCCTTTGTAATGACAATTCAAATCAGACAAATGCAAAAGAACACAACTCGAATTTGACATTTGGGGACCATCCCCTAAAAATGGGATCCATTCTCTGCCTCTGACACTCAGTTTGTAAATCCCTGCTTATGTTGTGACATGGTTTCTCAAACTCAGCCCCTGGTGATGTCTCCGCAAATTATACCCAGCCCGATACAAAATATAAATTCCTGAATAGAAATTCAAATTTCATATTTAGGACCCATTCTTGGCCCCCGATCCTCAGTTTGAGAACCCCTGCTTGTTTTTAGGGCAATGATGTAGCTGTTACCTCCAGGTATCTTTTTGTTTTGAATTACCAGTTCCTAGACCACACTAAAAACCTCCTTTATGCTTATGTTGCATTAACACAAGCACATCCATCTCATAGTATTTGTTTTTCCTCTCTTTTCTCCACATGGAATATGCTTCTCTCCCCTCATCCTCCCATTTATTTTGTGTACATTGTATGCTCAAAAGAAAAAGAGGAATTCTGGCTATTTTGTTTAAGAAAATCTGTTAAAATTGTTTTTTTGTTGTTGTACAAAAATATTTATTATGTGAAGCTCTATTATTTTATGATATTTATTGCAAGAGACAGTCTTAAAATTTTACTCATGTCAATATAACAAAAATATCAAATACTTACTGAGAAAAAAATTAAAAGGGTGGCACAAAAGAAAACTATGTTAACTTTAATGCAGAAAATATATTAATTAATGAAAACAAACAAGCACTTGTCTGGCTTTTTTTTACTCTCTGAATGTATGTGTTGATGGAATTTTTGCCATTGTGCATGTGACGTTGACATCACCCCCCGCCCCCAGCCCCAACAGGAAGTCACTCAACAAGTCACCACAAGATCCCCACCGTCAGATTCCCAAACTTGCAGGCGCTCTCCATATTGTGCGCGTGTGTGTGTGACCATTACCAGGCCACCTGTTCAAAGATAATAAAACCGGCAGCCATCAATGGCGTGCTTTTACGGCGTAGTTCCTGCACTTAAAGGCAACTCCAACCCCACCCTCACCCTTTCCTTTTTCGCCTACCCATTTGTCGTACTTTTTTTTGTGTGTCAGGGGAATTTATCACTTGGGAAGCCTGCTGACACTCATCCCCCACCGTGGGCCCCCCAGGGGATGAGGTCATTACTTTGAAAATCTGTTGGACAAACTAGGAAGTCCTAAGATGCGTTAACATAGGGGGGCATTTGGCAGAACGTTGTAAAAGTTTTGCAGATAAGAGGGCCGGGAAAGTAAATAAGGGCACAAAAGGAACTATCAGGTTACATAAAGTCTCTGTGTTATGACTTTGTCAGCACTTTAGGTGGGGAAAGACAGCACAGGTACTTTGGGGAAAAAATGAGAGATAAAATAAAAAGAAATATTTCATGCAAGGAGAAAAACCAGCAAGGTGGCTGTTGCTAAGATCGCTGAATATTACTTGTTTCAAATGTTCAAAAAGCATGCTGATTTGTAATTTTGGGCAGGCAACGTTCGGGCAGCTAAACCTTGGGTCCTTTGTGCCTTGTGACATCAGGCAAGTGAGTGAAGGAGGGAGGTTTTAGCTAAAGTTACAAACTAATGTGTTAGCTATCTTATGTGCTTTATGGGTGCTAGTCATGTGTTAAAAGGGACACAATACTCGGTGAACATAAGCACTTTATGATAGCTCCTTTATCGGAAAAATTATGTCGGTACTAATATTCCCACCACTAAAACTATCTGTAGTCATTTAAGGACAATTTGGAGATGAGACAAACTGGTCCAACAACTTTGGGGCCTGTTCTTTTCCCCCGCCCCTTAGCAGGCAAGCATGGTATTGTTTCCTGGCTTGGCTTGTCACGTTCTACGGTCACCTAGTGTCTAAAATGGTGATTCATTGCCACATTACTACTCTTGTTCACTGGAAACTGTGAAAATATTAAAGACAATATTAGCAGAACAATTTCACACCCTGCCATCAATCAGCAGCCAGAGCTTGCTCCATGACACCGGCGGCCTGCAGCAAACTTCTTCGCCCGGCCCCGTGCTGCCAGTCAGCCGGCCGATGTACGTCAATTTCGGATAAATAACTTCGAGACAGCACCCGGAGGACGGCTTGTCGAAGTTAAAAAGTTGGACTTGAAAAGATTGGGAGCAACGGACTTCCAACAAGGAGGCCGACCCTTCAGCTGAGTGTGACCTTTTCGGATAGGCTTGGACTTCAGGGCAAATGTAAGTCAAATGAACCCTTACAGATTTCAATTGAACATATAACGACCTATGAACACTCCATCTCACATAAAGCTTCTCGGATCACATTTTGTTTGTGAATATTGGTAAATAGACAAAATAGACTCTTCTAAGTCAGCCATCGAAAGGTGAATCGTTTTAAGAGATTTTCAGAGTTTCCGCCTACATTTTGGGGCTGGTTGATCTTTGTTATTTTGACATTATATAAGATGTTTGTTATAATAATTGAGACAGTTCTGCAGAATGTATTGCCAAAACGATCAATATTGATTCTAAAAAAATTGATTTGACCAAAACTGGACTAAAATCTTTTTTCATTTTCATCAACTAAAACCATCACGTATTGAAATAACTACAATGTGGCTAAGGCAAGAAAGCATTCTCATCCAGAAGACTAAAAATAAGATTGAAATTAAAATGGTTGTTAAACACGCCACAGTTTTCATCTGCCTCATGTAACTGGCACCCAAGCAAAGACCTCTTATTTTGTCTCACAGCTGCCATAATCCATTATCAGAGAGAGATTGGGGGAAAAAGGTCTCTTTTTATTCTTGCGCGAAAAAAATGATTTGCCATTCTGTACTGTGATAATCCAATTAAAAACAGGGATGTCAAAAGTATCAAAAGTAGTTAGAAGCCAAAATATTGATTCAACGTACAAATTCAAAACTTTCGTTGTTCTCTATATATGCATATTATTTTTTTAAATAAAATTTAGGCCTGATTTTATTGCACTTGATAACAAAATGTTTGAATGACCCCTGAAGGAGGTTCCTTGTTCTGACCAAATGGGCCTAAATGTGCTTTGTGTGTGTGTGTGTGTGTGGGGGGGTGGGGGGGGGGGTGTGGAATGTACCTTCTGTTGGCATAGGAGTGGATTAGTGATTTGTCAGTTTCCTGTCGTCTTTCACTGCGACACAACTCGAGAGCCATTTGGCTCCCTCGCATGCCGGCAAACAATAGGAGGCCACTTTTTTTCCCTCCACTATACTCTTGTAGTGACAGCGTGTTTACTTGATGTTTTCCAGCCTAAGCCAAATAAGGAAGCCGATCTCCAACTTGGCCATGAAGGCAAAAATAGCTTTGGAACCTTTTTCCTATCAGGCGTCATTTCGATGTTTCATAAGTCCACCGAGAACTAAAGCAACGTCAACATAGAATATGATGGATATTGCATATTTTGAAGTATGTTTGAGCTCTTTTCAACATTTCCGGGGAATGGGGAGGGAGGGCTGCATGGTCATAGGTTGCCACCTTTGGCTTATAGTGTTGTCACAGCATTGAGAAAAAAAACTGAAATGCTGCTTTTTCTGGAGGATGATAACAGATGTGTCTGTATTATGTAATATTTTTCATTTTTTCATATTGAATCATTGTAGAAATCAATAAATTAAACAAATATCATCATCTTAAAATTATTTTGATTGATTCAGGCTGAGGGGTGTTGGTCAAACACGGACGCACGATCGGTAGGTGGAAGGTCTCCAAGTGTCCATTTGCATTAACCATCTTGACATCATCCACAAGTGGAGATCTCGCAGTTCCTTTTAATCTCAATGCACTTTACGCACGGCGACCTCTTACTCGGACTCCAGCGAGTCCTTCCACTATATAGGTCGGGTGACTGCTTCAGTTGACCATGTTGGCTGCATTCCAAATTTTTTCTTTATAGTTTGGCTGTAAATATATCAAATTAATTTCTTTCTTAACATGGAAGCAGATTTGGGATTGTACATTTGTAAATGTATTTTCCCTCAATTATTTTAAAATGTTTGTTTTCATTCATTTCTGCCCAATGCAACTAAGCCACTTAGCAGCTGGACTGTTGTTAATCTATGATGTCTAATGATGTGGTGGGGAACATTAAAATATGATGTAACATATTTTTATGATTATTATTATTATATATTATGTGCAAAAAAACATCTTTTGCGGTTTCATTTCCTCGTCAATCACTAACGTCCTACTCATGTGGTGAATGACGCCACTTTTGCAACGTGAAATCTGAGTCACTATTAAGTAATTTGTCGGTGTAAACTGCGCAGCTTGTTTCAGGTTAAATTTAGCAGCGGCGCACGCCCACGTCATGCTTCTTGGTAGTATTTTTTTTTTTAACTACATGATTATCAAGTGAGTCACGGAGGAACCTCCAAGCCACACATCCTACGGGGGCAGTCCTGTTTTTTCCAAGCCGGGGCATGGCTGGAGCACAATGTTCTCTTCCAGTGGTCCTCCTCCACATTGCTGCTTCAGCTTTCCTCAAACTCCTCATATGGTTTCTATTAACCCCCCCCCCTCGCCTCTGCACTCCCTACACTCTTATAAATAGAAATAAGCAATCAGAGGAAGTGTAAGGATTTGGGCCTCTTCTGGACTCCCGAACACAGTGACCCTTGCTAAAAAAAAAAAAAAAAGAAGCTAACTCTGGAGAGGTTTTGGTTTTGGACAAGCTGTGGAAGAAACCTTTGATGTGTTCAGAAACACGTCCAACATCCACTCGGCGTCCGCAGGATAAAAATGACTTTAAAATAGTCCAGAAATCGGCACAGATTTGAATTGTGTCAATCCTGAAATAGTCTCGCCAGGATTTATTAGCATTCAGAATGCAAGGTATTCCAATTGACTTTTGAGATATTTTGAAGAAGGAGACCAGTAATGTTCAAATGTGGATCAAGTTAAAGGATACTACATTTAATGCTAATTCCAACTGACCTCACTGGAGGTTTACAGTTATAAACTGCGACTGCTTCCTGTTTGGATTGTCACCTAGAGCCATCTTTTCTCCTCGGGAGCCATAAAGGGCAGGCCAATGTTTTAGCAGGTGTTGAGGGTTATTCATGATGGAAGTGTTTCATTGAGGCTCCCGGGTACACACCACAAACACCACCAACCGCTGCACACGCCGCCTCCTTAGCACTTCACCACTATTCTGTTTTAGGTGTCAAAACATACAGCTCTCCACTGTGTTGGCCCAGCCCCCTTCCTGTTACTGTGGTTGCCCTTATTTGGGCAAGGATGATCAATGTGCCTCATCAGTGGCTCCTGTTCATCAAGGTCTGGAAAGTCACAAGGTGAGGATCTATCAAAATGGGATCACAGCAGGTTTCAAGGGGATGGATGGATGGATGGATGGATGGATGGATGGATGGATGGATGGATGGATGGATGGATGGATGGATGGATGGATGGATGGATGGATGGATGGATGGATGGATGGATGGATGGACGGGTGGGCGGGCGTATGGGCGGGCCGGCAGATGGATAGATGGGGTTGGGGAGGTTGGTTGGAAAGTGTAACTACCTTTGGTACTCAAAGCTCTTCACACTGCTTCTTCATTTACCTACTGATGACATGCCATCAGCAGCAATTAGGTTCAATGTCTTGCTCAAGGATGCTTCAACATGATCACAATGGATGGAGATCAACACTCCGATCTTTAGGTTGGGAGATGATCGCTACGACTGAGCCACGCCGCCCAAGATTAGCACATGACTCAGTACTCATGACAAGAACAAGGATATTTTTGATTATTCTGAGTTTTCATGATGTTGTGGTCTTATTGTGATTTACTTTGTAGCATGTGGCTTCACCTCAATTCATCTGTGATTGGCTAGTCCAAAATGCTTGCTCATGCACGGCGAGCTAGCTGCTCCTTGTTGGTAACTCGAAGCATTCCAGGCCCTTACAAACCACTTTTGTTCCATTTTTCCTTTTGGTATGTGGAGGCCTTAAAAACAAAACGGTATGATGTCTTGCTTGGATCCATTCAGGAAAAAGAATAATTCCTAAACTGCATACCCCCCCAACCCGCTTTTGCTCCCTTCCTCTGGCTTTTTTTTTTTAGTGGGGATTAGACTTTGCATCCAGACAGACGGTTCCCGTCTGCTGGCTTTTTTCAATTCACTTCCTCCCCTCACAGACAGACCCCCTACCCTCTTGCCACCTCCCCCCCATCCCATTCCCCTTTCCTTGCGTCCCGCCAAGCATCCCCCCCCAACACACCCCTCCTCTGTTATGTGGCTGGAAATAATCTTTTATTGCCCAGTTGTTCGGAAGTGACCTCCTGCCCTTGATTAGATAGGGCCAAGTCCTATCACACGATTTGTTTGAGCGGGCCGGGTGACCCCCCCCCCCAGAGCCCTCCCTACCGCCACACTCATCCATACATCCCCCAGCCCCTGTCGCCCCTACACCACCGGCCCAATCTTTTCTCCAACCCCCTTACGTCCCTCTCTCACTGCCTGGTGATCCTGTATGAGGGGACAACAATAGGGGGCTTTAGTTTTGTCCGGCTCTTCTTGGTTGGGATGCCGTTGGGTTGGAGGGTGTGGTGGCTTGTGGGTGGTGGGGCATCATGAGGGACTTTCTTTTTCTCATCCTTCAACCTCTCACCATGTTGATGACTTTTTTTGTTTTATTTTAGGACAGGTGATTTTAATCTGATTTTTCACAAATACAGTACAAGGCACTTTCATGTCTTTGCATTCTGTGAAATATTTTCGTTGTTTATTGAATGAAAATATCTCAAAAACACACCGATCGATATAAATAAAGTTGAGTCGAGTTTTGTTTTGTTTTGTGACAACCCATTTTATGAGGATAATGTATAAAACCTTAGGTGTTGTACCTTGTCCAAACAAAATGTTTGCAAAAGCGTTTGAAAACACACAAAAAATCTTTTCTTTGAAGTTTTGTTTTAAAAGACCAATACTAACTGCCTTCTACTGCTAACTAACTATAAGAGCAAGGATATTTTTAATTAGTTTAGAACCAAAACCTGGCTCACACTTGGCTAACATGCTAGCATTATCTGTTAGCTCGACTTAAGTGTCTACCCTTCGATTCCCCTCACGGCACTATAACTTTAATTTGGTGTGGCCTGTTGCAATATTGTCTCAATTCAGTCCATAAAAGAAAACTGTCAAATGAATTTTGCATAATTTCACATTGCTTTTGCAAGATATGCCGATGCTACGAAATATCAGAACAAGTTATTGCTTCTTTGAAGAAAACACTCTGGATTTGTAAGTGTAAGTGATAAATAATAAGTATGAGTAATTTATAAGTGCTCCTACCAAACAAGTCCATACACAATGTTTATGCCCTGACATGCTACGTAAACAGTTTTTTAAGTTGGGGGTGCTAGTTTTGTGTCATTGCCTTATGAGGCTCGAACGCCACAACAACAACAAAAACCGTGTCCTGTTTCACATTGGGAGTGAGTTGTTGTTGTGAGAGGTTAGGTTGTGTGTAAATAGGGTTAAAATAGGCAGGATGGCTACTCTGATTACCTGCATAAAGGAGGTGACCTCATGTCACTTGGGCTTCTGTTACTCTGCTACAGACGTAGCATCCAAGACAGCGGTTTACACACTGTGTATCAATGCCAAAAATGGGTCGCAAAGCACTTTTATTCACCTGTGTGTAAAGGAGAAGACCCGCGTTGGAAAGTTTTTACCAAAATCTAACAAATAAACTGTCATTAGAAAAAGGGAGAAAAATAACTTTTGGTGTCATTTGTACAGAACTGATACACATACTGGACAATGGTAGTTTCACACCGCGGTTCTGGTATCAGAAAATTGCCTGAAGGGTAAAGGAAAGTTTCAAGTTTCCATTCCTATCAGCATTTCTCTATCCATGTGTAGAGATGTTTACTTTTCTCCTCGTCTGAAGCCGAATCTGCCTCCGTTACCATCTCTTATTGGACCTCCAAAGCCCCATAATGTGCTGGGTGACTTTGTAACCCTCAGAACTCCCTCCAGGGTCTCCACATCCAAAGCAGGAGTGGGGGGTCCAGAACAGGAATCTGAGGAGTCCCCCTACCACCACCATAGCACCTCCACGCCCCTCCGGATCAAAGAGAAGGGACACAGAGGGGCTTATCTGTTGTTGATTTTAGACTTACGCTCAAGCACGGGCTTCTAGAAATGTGTCAAGGAATTACAGGATTTGATCACTGGAGCTTCATCCCATTCCCAGCCCCCCCCACTCACCTTTTCATTTGTTATTAGAGTCCTTTGAACCTGTGGGTGTCTTTTGTCCATTGGAGGGGTGCTTTAGCAGGGACAGCTAAGCGGAAGAGCACATAGGAACAGCAACGGGGGTCATGTGGGTGTCGTGAGAGATGAGCAGATGTGTTGCGGGAAAAAATCCATTTTCAAATCATTTACTTCAGTTCTTCACCTATTTATGCCAGCGTCAAATAGTGACAGACAAAACAAGGAAATGCTTTCCCATTAGATGTCAGAAGGTACAATTTACCGGTCTACTTACCCATTGCCATTGATGCAAAAGAATAATTGCTTTGTATTCAACTCAACGCACAATTCATACTCAGTACATAAATTACGATGCGATCCACACAATTTAACTTTGTGCCATTTTCGTTTGGTGGTGTGCTGCGATATTCTTCAAAAATTAACTCTATGGAAAAAACCTTCAGGAAACATTGATTTCAGAGCCTTTCAACAAGCGTGGGGCCAAATGTAGTTTTACCCTGACTCAAAGAGTTGCTGGCTACATTTCTAGCGATGTTTATCTATGCCAGTATTAAATAAGACAGACCCAAGAGCTGATAAGAATAATAGACCTATTGCTGTCGCCTGTAGCTTTTTTGGGGGGTCTGCATGTGTTTCATGCAGCCAGCTGCGGAGGAGTTGAAAGGGAAGTGTGCGGTCGCCCGTTGAATATCACACCATGACTCAGGATGCATCAAAAAAGGGAACACTCTGTTCAAACAAAGGAAAGTGCGAGCGCGCCAAAAAGAAAAGAAGAAAAAATGAAACCAGCTGTCCGCCAGCACCTCGTCTTTACGACGAGGCCGAGACGCGTGCTCATAACCGTGTCCGTGTTTGGCCACAATCAAACGCTCAATTGGCCTTTACAGGAACATCAGACATGTTGCGCCAAGGGGGGAGGGAGGGGAAGAGAGAGGGGGAGAAAGAGAGAGGGAGAGACAGAGAGACACAGAGAGAGAGAGAGGCTTTCTTGTATTAAAGCCTTTAAAATATATATTAAGTGTAGCGACAGTAGACAACAAAGGGTCCCCCTTAATTCTTTTCTTTCCTGAGGGCCTAGAGTACACATAGCGCCCACATCAAGCTTCCAGACTTCCTGCTCCTGCGCTGTACAGGTGCAACTTTAAAAGAACTCTCGTTCGAGGTCGCTTGGTCACCTGCAGTAAAAAAGAAAATCCCCTCTGTCTCTTTGCATAAAAAAACCTTGCATCTCCTAAATAGATGTCATTTGATGTCAGGTATTCTCTCGACTGCATGATGCCACCCCCCACCCAATTCAGGTCAGAGATAAGTGTAAAATTGTTAAGTCATCTGATCAGGTGAGATTGCTCTTTTGTTGACCCAATTAGGCCCATAAACTCATAAAATGTGGGTTGTATTCCTCAGGAAGTCTGCCCAGAGTGAGAGTTTACAGTCCCACTATAAGTTTGAATCACAGGTCATGGAATGACCTGCATGGTTGAATTTGACATTGCAAAGATGGGACAGAATGTCGAGATGTACATTTAATCCATGCTGGTCATTTGTTTAAGCATCATCTGCATAACTCTAAGTTATCCTTTTTTCAAATCAGGAGTAGGCAGGATCAATATATGAACTACGCATTGGAAGCACAACTTTACAACAACTTTAAAATTGATGGCATTGGCTCAGATCAGTCTTCCTCAAACCTGCATTTTAATCTTCTCATCCTTTATGTGTAAATGGCCACCTTTTGCTGACATACTAATTTAGCATTCAATCATTGTGCCGCCACATAATGGGAGCTAGCCTTGAATGGTAATGACTTGGGCTAATCAACGCTCAGTCATTCTTCAAGCTGAGGTTGCGCTCCCCGAGGAGGAAGTGCACGGGTTATCATCAATCTGCTCGCATGAGAAAGGACTGGAGGTCGTGGGCGGGTTTAAAAGTTTAGTGCACTGTAGGTGCTAGTCAGTACATTCACAACCTTTAACTCCTTCCGTCACCTTCACCGCCGCCATCTACATGTCAAAGGGCCCAACTTGTTGAGTCACCGCGTTGAGCTTCCACACAGGAATCGTGTCGCTTAGTCGTCGTTTATCATTTCTCCTTTGTCGTCGCCTCTTTTCCTTCCTCTCCTCTGCTGGATTCACGAGGAAGGGAGGTCTGAATGGGTGAGGGAGGGACGGGTGTGTGTGTGTGTGTGGGGGGGTCAGCATTGAGTTTACCAAGTCAGGCAGAACGATGGACAGGAAGCCAGGCAGGAAGGAAGACGAGCCTCTCCCCGTGAAGTGCCATTGTTTATGTGACGGGACTTGAAGCGGCTCAAAGTGGCCGACGGGCTCCCTCGCCTCACTGGGACCAACTTTGCAGGCCTCGCTGCCCACTTCCAAAATACCACAGGGGGTAGAAGTACTCCCAATCTGTGTTTAAGTTGAAGGACAAATAAAAAAATGAACGAATGAATGAATGAATGAACACTTGTGCAATCACAATATTGTTTGGTTGTTTGATTAGTTGTTATTTTTAGTTTCTTGGTTAAATTAATAGTGGGACAAGTTTTTAAAGGATTAAGGATTAATCTTCCTTTATTTTTGATTTCACGAAAAGACATGCATTTGAACATGGGTATGTAGACTTTTGAGTACCGACTACTATTTTGGGTCAAACATTTCCAACATGTGGCTAAACCACTGCTTTTGCAACGTATGAATGAGCACTATGTGTTTGGAAATGCCTTCCACATGGCATATGGGAAACAATTTATAATCGAGAACTAATTTGTCACTTTTTGGAGTGATTAGAGAGAATCACAAATGTCAGGCAACAATAAAATGTATTTTTCAGAAATGTAGTTAGAAAATACCAAATTAGAATATTCCTGAGCTGGTATTAATCAATAATACTATTTTATCACTTGGCCCTGCCCTAGCCTTACTTATTATTTATGACGATTAAAACCAAGAATGTACTTTCCCTGCAGGTTTGAAGACATTTTTAGGGAAGATAGGGCTAAAGAAGAACCTTCCTGGTCTCCAGCTGCTCACCAGTCTACCGGCGGAACGCTGATTTGGCCCCGCGGTGCTGTGGAGCGGTCGCGGCCGACTGAAGAGCATCCAGATAACATTATCTCCTGAGCAACTGGCGCGCCTGCATCCCCTACCTCATCCTAAAGGTAGGCTTTTAATTCACGCCGAACTTGTGCTTTTATTCCGGGCCAACCAATTGCAGCGCGCGGGCCGCCTGGCTTTATAATGGGAGCAACCTGTGTTTTGTCGAGCGGGGTTGAGGTAATGCCGTGTGCGGTGGGGGTCGTGCATGCAGCTGCCGGGCCCGCTTTAGCTTTCATTGCTGGATTTAGTGTGTACAGATGGGCAGCAACATGTCTGTCGCCTTTCAAAGGAGGGACGAGGGCAAACAAGTCACTGTAAAGCAGGCCGTCTAACTTGTTGAATCCTAGGCAGCGTTACCTATCAGCGGGACGGTGATGATTGGGAAATTATAACAAAACCCGGAAATGTTTACCAGTCTGTTGTCGGGTGACTGAGCTGCGCTGTGTTTCTTGAGACTAAACGTGTGGTTAGCGCACAAGGCCGCTGTGTTTAGATTCACTGTTTGGCATTTTGTTTTCATTTTTGTGGTTCATTTTGAACAGAATACAAGGAAAGCCACATAAATGATCCAGAGGGCCAGATCAGGCTCGTGGTCCCCCCCCGCCAGTTTGACACCTGTACTAAAATACAATCTACTTTTTTGTTTTTGTTGTTTCAAAGTCAAAGTCAAAGTCTCACAAGTCGATGTTTTATTGAAGTGTGCATATTTCATTTTGCTTGAAAATGCTGCCAGTTGACATGTAAGTTGTTTTTGAAGAATGTTAGATGTTTAACTTCACATCCTGGTCCCGGGGTTATGGTTCCTTCACACGGCTCGTCCTTCCTATTTTTACAGCTCCGATGCCACGTCACAAAGTCGATTCCATCCCCGATTCCGAGTTGGTGTTGTTTATATGGAACTTGCCATGAAAGGAGCTGCCTTGTTTGTCTGTATCAAACCCTGAAGGCTTTTGACCGTTTTTGAAAGATCCTTGCATGAAATTTATTTCATTGCCCATGTTGGCCACTGTGGTGTGCAACCCCCACCCCACCGCCCTCTCCCATCTGGCAGCCCAGCAGCGTATAACACATCATTAAAAGTATTTTCTAATATTATCTGCCCGAGGTCAGTCTTGCTTGCAAAACAACCCTCGCGGTTTGGTGTTAAATATTGGACTCACCTCAAACGCTCCCCTCCCATCTCACCCCGCAGCCCCTGCGTTCCCTCCTCGGAACCAAACAAGCAGCCTGTGTTTGTTTCCCCTCTGGTCTTTCCTGATTGCACGGCCCGGCAAATTCCGGTCTGCTGTAATCTGGCCGTTAAGAGACAGCCACTGAATTAACGAGCGAGCCCATTTGGCACACATGCTTCCACTTTTCTGTTTGTTGCCTCGGCTTAATTCGTACAATTTCGCCTTCGTTAGGCCGCGTTTCAAGCTGCGGGGCGCAGGTAATGTGAGGCATCCCCCACTCCCCCCTTCCTTTCAAATTGCAGGCTGGGGCTTGGGTTGCTAGGAAGTGGAAGAGCCTCAATTGCAGCCATTTCCTCGCCGGTGTACTGAGAGGTCCTATTACAGCGTTTAGGTCAGCGCAATTGGTGTCATTAAAGGCAGCCCTCTTCCCTCTAACAAACGCAACGAATTAGGCCGAGTTCTTTGGCCGCCGTGATTGGAGTTGCCAGGGGAGATGAGTATGTGTGCGTGTGTAATTACGGTATGCGTCCCAAGGCGGATGCGTGTCGGCGTGGGGCGGTCACGAGGGCGACTCGCACGCCTGCGTAATGGCTTAATGCCGCTCGCTGACAGGCAGCCGGGCAACACGGAAAAGGTGCTACTGTGCTCCGCTTGCAGACTGTGACTGACGTGCCAGACCAGGCCTGCCGCAAATAACCCGGCCCTGTGTCCAAGAGCCACTTAAGCTCAAAAATGGACAAACCCCAGGGAATGTTGTTGTTTACAGAGGCTTTTGTATAGCAATTTGTTGCGTGCAAAATTCTAAGAGGTTCAGTTTTTTTCAAACAGCCAGTGAAACCATCATTACATAACAAACATGTACAGTAACATTTGCTTCGATTAACTTTAACTTCACTTTTATTATGTCCCCAATTAGTTTAGATTTAACTTTACACATAACAAACACAAGGCAACAAAATGCAGATTGCATCAAACCAGCAGTCTGTATCTGTAATTTTTAAGGCCCATTTTAAGCCCAAACACACACACACACATACTTTTGACATCGGAACTTCTACATTTGCATCTGAATAGGAGTTTAGTCATTCTATTTACTACAACAAGTTGATGTTTTTGATAGGAGCACGGGGCAAAATGGGATTCTACTTTTGCTTTTTAACAAGTCCAGTCTGACAGGAAAATGGGTCTGAACCTCGTAAAAGCCGAGCGGGAAGGCTATTTCTTTCATTTCTGGCACTCCGCTTTTTCCTTTTCCTCCTTCTGGGTCGTCTCTGATGTCAGTCAGAGCGGGAGACAAAAAAAATTGCAGGCCTATTATTTCTCAATGGAAACACCATGTGTCCGTCATGTGTGGCTGTTTACTATGGTTTGGATGATGATAGGCTGATGAAATCATCTCATGTTATTAGTTTTTTTGTCAGTGAAATCAAGCTGGCAGAAAAACAACTTCATCCACCATGCAGAACGCTGTTGTGACACATTCCCTCCCCTAAATATCAGCCGCAGTCAGTGGTTTTTTTTTTTTTTTTTTGATTGTGAGATGAAAGCCACTGGAACAGAACCACTGCAGAGTCACGCTGTTGCATAGTTACGGCACTTTCCCCTCTGATGCGTATCTTGACAGCCTTGCCCTCAACGTTCAAAAGTGTCAAACTCAAGGTTTGCGGGCCAAATGCACTAAGTCATTTTTCGTAGCAAATATGTAACATCATAGCTTTTGCTGGACGAATGCTAAGATTGAACAAAAATGGTGCAGCAGCATATGGAGACAGGCAAAAGACAGTTGATCAGTTATTTAAAATTTTATTGAAAAATGTCATTATGGTATATATTTCATTATAAGGTACAATTTCCTTGAGTGCTATTTTTCTTCATTAAAATGCTCACTACTTCATTTTTTTTGTCAGGGGACTATTGGCTGGGACGGGTGAATGGAATTTTCATTTATTTCAAGATTTGTGTAGTCACGGAACAAATTCAACTTGTATCTCAAGGCGCCACTGTGTTTTTGTACATTTTCTGTAACATTCTGAGATTCCGCGAGATGGTGATTAGGAAAGTAGCAATTGCGTTAAGGTGTATGTTGAAGCATTACATCTTGTTTCCTATAGATGACAACATATTTGGACTATCTTTGGTCATCATGGAGAAGAAAATTAGCAGCAAACTTTGTGTGTGGATGCAAAGCAAATTCTTGACAGAAGAATTCCTAAGCGGTGGTCCGTGGATGACAAGTAAAGTCATTCAGCCTGGTAAGGCTTTTTTCCCTTATACCTTTGTAAGAGAGGGAGGCTGGAACGTCACTTTGATGGATGGTGTTCTTCTGTAGACACTCCACGATGATTCAGTGCGGTCGGTCGTGACGTTTCGCCATTCTCAGTGCTGATGTTAACGCATTCACCCGTCATACTGACTCTTTGATAGTGCTACAGTTTCATGATGAAGAACGTCGAGAACTACCAAATTGAGCATTATGTTTAAAACCATGCTTGTATTTGGTCAGTGGAAAATTGAAGCCTCTCCGGTCTCCAGAAAACAATAGCAAACTGGGAAGGGAATAACTCCAATGAGAAACCATTAATCATTACAATTTCTGTAATGCTTCTAACGTTTAAAAGGATTAGTCGGTCAATCCCGTGGCAAATGGACTTTGTTGTACTAAACAGAAATCCTCCAAAAGTTGTGGATTGAATTCAATAATATTGTCCATTCAATTATATCAAGCTCCAAGTGGAATTTTTAACATCAAACAGAACATAATTACGACTCAGGGGGAAACATCACCGTTTTGTTTATAATTGAAAATGATTAGATAAGCATTGTTTTGCTGGTTTGCTTACTCGACAGCAGTGCATTGAAACGTGCAAAGCAGTCTTGCTTTGACAGCTCTTCAGAGGCGTGTATACCAAGCTGTTTACCATTGTACCAAAATAGTGTGCTCAATGGAAAGAAAATGTATTCATGCAAAAAATTAAACATTATGCATGATGATGCTGACCCCTAACTGACTGTTCAAAGTTTTTTAACTATTCTCTATCAAGATGCTAGATGGAAATAGTCACAACAGATCCATAAACAGATCTCCTTCACCTTCCTGTTTGCATTTTAACATCATGAGACCAAAATGACACCTAACAATTAATCAGGCAGATCAATAATTAAATGATCATGGTCACATAGGCAAGTGCCCTCTGAGTGTCACATCATCAGGTTTCTACAGCGAGACTAGAAGAGTCACAAATAAAAGGCAGTGTCTGTGAAAACTGCCTGGTGATCCCCTGTGCAAGATTTCTGATTTATTGGACTGAATCGAAAAGTCCTACCACAACACGTGACTCTCCATCGTTCCCTCCTCAGGCCCTCGCCCCCTCACTCCACCTATCCTCCAGTTATTTGACACTGCAGGAGACGCCAGGCATTCAGGACATTCTTTGTCCTTGGAGAAAGGAGGCGGGAGATGCAGGGGGATGGAGCCCTGCTCCATGCGGGAGAGGAGACAATACAATCGAGTCCTACTTTATTGCGCCTCAATAAGAGTTCCTTTTTATATGCACACACACGCACGCACACACACACACACACACACACACGCACACACACACACACACACACACACACGCACACACACACACACACACACACACACACACACACACACACACACACACACACACACACACACACACACACACACACACACACACTCACACTCCTTGACCAGGGGTGGAGCTGAGTGTAGAGAGGCAGCGTGCAGTCAGGAAGAGGAGAGAAGAAAGAAACGCACCCCGCCACCGCCACTTTTGTGTTTTGGATGCCAGCATGTCCTGAGCTCTACTTTTTTTTTTTCCCACAGAAAGAGTGGAGGAAAAACTCCCCCTCCCCCCCTCTGGTCCTCCCTTCTTCCCCCATGTTCCACTGACTGACTTTGACTTTGGCGCCGCGTTTTAAGCGTTGCTCGTGTGCTTGTCCATCTTGTTCGTCCCTGTGCTGATCCCATCTCATCCCTTTTTGCACCAATTCTAAATGGAATATTGGGTGTGAGATTAAACTGCACATGTATGAGTGGCATCTTAATCCTTCTGACTCGTCAGAATTTTGATAGGCCACACTTGTGATTGATTGGCTTAATCCGGCAAACGAGAAGTGCTCACTCATAGACTCAGGCAGATTTTTTGAAAACTGGTCTTTTGCGAACATAAGAGAAGTTTTCCTTTTTTTTTAGTGAATATAAAACGGGAGCAAAAACCAGTGTATGAGCAAACAAGCATTTTGCATGGATGTTCTTGACGGTTGGCAAACCAAGATTTGTTTGAAAATGTTGTTCACAAACTACTATTCTTTGTGTCATTCGTGAGATAGATCCAAAGCACTTCTGGAGGCATTTAAACGCTCTTCAAATTGGATCTCAAAATTTACCTCTTCAGTCTGTACAGTCCTTGACTCTGTAATCGGACATCTGGGGGACACTTGTATCTCCAAGACGATGGGGCGGAACCAGAGCTGTTGACGTGGCAACGCTTTTTACGACATGAACATGGAAGACACAACGTATGCCTACTTTACACCTTTGGGGATGTTGTCCAACTTAATTGAACAAGTAAGCTAGCTCTTAAGCTCTTAAAGATATACCTTTGGAGTTTGACCGGCTGTCCAAACTGTTGTGGTCTGTATTCAAAAATAGGCTCATCCCGACTCATTTTTTTGCCACTGAATTTGACTAAAACAAACAAGCTACTCGCCATTGAGGACAAGACTGATCATCAAGGCACACTTTGTGGTTTCCCTGCCACTGAAATGGAGAAAAACATTCTCATCTCTTTGGTAATATTACAAGAGCAAGCGCACAGAATGTTTTGAACTTAAGTGCCAAAGTTGCAGCCGAAGCTGCTAACTCTTATGTGGGTCGTGGTTGGTGACTTCATCTCATACCCGGCGGACTTGTTTTATTTATTATTATTTTTAAGTTTGGTTGTGTCATCTGTCTATTTCAAGATGCCAGCGTGTGCAAGCGAGGCTGAGATCGACGGCCCGAGTCCCGCAAGGCTTATGATAATAATAATGTTACAGGAGGATTTTGGTCTGGAACAGTTTATTAGCGGGAAGTCTGCAATTACATATTTTCTGGGTAAACATTAACTAGCTCTGCACTGCAGGCCTTGAGAATGACAGCAGTTTGGCCTGCAACACGGAGAGCGTCTAAGAGATATTCCTTCCTTAGCGTATACTTCATTTTGGGCAATTATTGATCGGGAGTTTGTAGGACAGCATGACTGGAGAGCATGGTCGTAAAATTGTGGATTTTAAGTACACACCATTATTCAGACGGATCTTGCATGACTGGCCAAGCAGCAAGCTTTTGGCTCAGTTTCCCCAACAAAAACAAAGATGATGGTCTTCCCGGATGTTGCTACTTGGGATTTGGAAAGCTTCTGGGGTAAATAAGTTGAGCAAAAATCACAAATATGTATTACCATTATACAAGTTCATGTTAAGTCCTGAAGCTGAAGCTCAATGGACTCATCATCAGGATATTATTATTTTCTATGCAATCAGATGGTACGCAAAGAGATGACTATGATGAAGATGGACACCATTTGATGGATTGCTCATAACTTTAATGAATTCAAGCAAAACAGGCTTCATTGATGTGATCAACGTATCAATAAAGTTGAGGTTGATTGTCTCTTGGCCTTCACTAATGCTGCCCTTTGGTTACCACGGAGACGTGCTCGGCTCTTTTCAGTGGTGGGTGATTGTGGGCCTCAAGACACGGTTAAAAAAAACATGCAGCTTATGTATTAACCCCCTCCTCTGCCAGGTCCGGTTTTCATTGGGGCGATCTTATCATGTGAAGAGAGGAAATTGGCTCTGATGATTTCCATAGCTGGGAAGAGAAAACATTTCATACCTTGAGTTTAACCTCGCCACAACCTACACCCTTCCTCTACCACATCTCCTTGTGTATACAAAACTTTGGATTTGCTCAGTTAAGAGACCAAATAAATAGCATGGCAAGGAAAAAACACAAAAGCAAAGAATTTGTGTTTTTTTTCATTTTTATTTTAGTACAAAACTGAATCCTCTGTTACTTGCCCTCAAGTATTAGACAATCAAGAATCAATCGAGGGTCATCTATTGACACGTGTCAAAAATAACTCCATTAATAAGTCACCTTGGTGCCATTTAAGTGAAACACGGGATTTAAGACTTCCTCTTTGCTCTCTGGAATTCACAGAGCCTTTGTGTGATTTATGTGCCTCTGGTGGATTAGGAGTTCTCAAAAGCCATTTAAATCACAATCCGTCGCATTCCAAAGCAGCGCTGCAGGGACAATGTGCTGCGGTAGAAGGAAAACAGCAAAAAAAAAAAAAGAAAGGAGAGAGAGAAAGGGCTCAACAAGAAGTCGGCTGATCGTCATAACACAGCCATATTCCAAAGTAGAGCCCATGAATAAAAGTGCAAACCCCTCCATTAGGGAATGTGCCTGAACTTGTGTTGAAAGGAATGTTTTGGATTCACAAGGATCCCATCTAGTTGACTCTGTGGCTTAAATGCATGGCTGACGGCATGCATTTGCGACATTAATCTCCAATAAAGTAGTGTGCTTGGATGCCATCACCTCGCCTGGACCGGTTTCTGTTTTGTTCTTTTCAAATCTCCCGTTCAACAGGGTGAAAGTTGCATGCCTAAGCAACAGGTGGTGCTACAGCCTCCAACCAACAGGTGGGGCTAGAGAGTCTGACCTTGTCGCTATTTCCCACTAAGAACCACCAATGAAGTCCTATGCGTAAACTAAGAATCAAGATGCCAATACAAGATCCAAATGTGAGAACCTTAATCATAATGTCATTCACAGTGGTTATTGGAATTAGCAACATATTTGTTTCAATATTTATTTAATTATTCAATGAAAATTTTCACGCTCGTGTCACTGGCTCAATCTTTACGTAATTAGACCCAAGACACAAACTCACACAATAGTCAGTATTTTACATATTTTCACAACTGACCTGAATGTTTTTTTTTCCCCTTGAAGGCCATCATACTCAGATGTCTTTGGGGCTAAACACACACCTAGACTTAATGTTGTAAAATTATGAAAAACCTATTAATGTGGTCGATTCTGGGACTTTTCTGGGCTGTGTATTGAGAAATGCAGAATAGAGCAGATAGAATTACAAAAAAACGTTTCAAGAAAATGCGGAATTCCGGTAAAACTGCGAATATGGGAACACAATAATATTTTCCCTCCTGTCCTAAATAAGGAGAATGTTGTGAAATTTGAGTCGTTTGAAAAAAAAACCCAGTCACAATTGTGACTTTACTGCTACGTTAGCAAAGGTTCGTGACTTGCGTTCAAACGTGTTTAAAATTCAGGTTACGGAGACCGTCTGCAGTAAAAACAATATCAGTGTGAAATCATCAGCTTTACAGTACGTATCTGTAAAAGTCATGTAAGAGGGCCTCTGTATGTGCTCGACATCAGTGTTCGAAATGATGTCGGGCCGTAGCCTCGGATTTTCTTAGTGTCGATTTGTTTGTTTTTTTTGTTTTTTTTGGGGAGGGTTGTATGTGCACGGATGCGTGTTGTCTTTGCGTGCTCAGCCTCCACTTAAAAGTTCTCCTTCCCAGACCTCCCCACTTGCGGTGATGGAAACGGGGCAATAAATAGCAGGGTATCTCCTGGCGGCCCACCAGCAACCGAAGCCTTGGCAAGGAAGTGACTCATTTCGGCGTGGAGAAAAGAGGATTTTTGTCTCTCTTATTATCAGTCAGCCAAGGCAAACCACACTGGGGAAGAGAAGAAAGTCGGGAGGAAGTTGAGGGAGGGAACCGAGGCAGGCGGTTTGGTTAGGAAGGGGGAGCCAATGCCAGTCTGATTAAGGCGTCTGATTTTAGTACTTCTGATCTTCCAGGCAGTCAATGCCAAAAAGCATGCTGAGACAGTTTGTTTGCTAACACCTGAGTAATGAATGCTCACTCTTGCATATTCCTGGAGCGTCTAGCTAAAGAGAAATTAAAAAAGGAGTAAAGTGTCTTTCAGGTTTGAGATGGAAAAAGTGCCTCAAGCCAAAGTGTTTCAGGTAGGTAAGCAAAACAGCTGATGGGCAAATCCATTTTATGAGAATGCACGTGCTGGACTAGAAGGGGGACGGGTTTCCAAATATACAAGACTACAGTGGAACCACTCAGGTTGAATACAGTCTTGTCCGGGACACTGGCCAGCCCCCAATTTGTTTGCACCTCCATGCTATGGTAATGCTAACGGCATTCCAGCTAACAACCCAAGGAAATGTTTGAATTCCTGAATATTTGGGCGGAGTTACACCAATTTGTAAGACTCCAGGTTGCACTGTAAGGTTTTACACTATGTCTGAAAGCCCACAGTTGCCGAAATTGATTCACAGCATTGAGCAGTGAAAATATTTCCATCAAGAGAGCGCTCGTGGCCTCCTGCCCCTATTGTCATCATGACACATCCGGTCTGAGGAGACCTTTCAACTGCGTAATCATAAGTCACACAATGAAAAGCCACCGCCGTTGAGCAACGATCAGCTCGCGCCACTCCGGGGCCCTGTTGCAGTTGCCTGGTGGGCGTGCAGAATGGCAGACCTTTGTTCCATGTGTGTGGAAAAGCACACACTGTCAACACGGCAGAGAAAAGCTAATATTTACCGCCCCTCTTTAATATTAGCTCGAGGTGCGAGGCTAGAGAGAGCAGCGGTCTCTGACTCGGCCTTCACTTCCTGTTCAATGCGGCTATCCGAAGATGTACGTATTTGTGCTGCTGCTTTACGAGATACGGATATCTACGGGAAAGTGGTAAAAGTTTTAAAGCGGCCGGACGATTAAAATATGTGATTAGGTTATGTCTTAGGTTGCAAATTAGCCGTTTATGACGTGGAAGGTCATAGCACTCGGGGCAGTGCAGTCAGTTTATCTTTCCCTGCTAGCTGCTTGCGATTTTAAATTCACACTCTCCTTGGACTTGATATTGGAAGTCAATGACCAGGAATCACGCTTTGACTTCTTTTCATTCAGCTTCTTGCTAGAGAAACTGGAATGATAGTTTGAATCATCAGACCGTCAAAGGCCTTACGTTAGCCGAGCAGCAATTTCCGATATGATCTTCTCCGGTCCATGCCACAAGTAGTCTTTGCGTAGTTCCTGTTTCCTCTTCTCACCCAGTTGAATTCCAAACAGGAAAAGCTCTTTTGGCCTTTTCTTTCCTTGTGAATCAGCAGTGTGTATTTATAGGACGTGGTGGCTCTCTGCCTCGTCTCCGGAAAGGACTCTGACGAGTTCCCGTATAAATCGTCGGTGGGGTTTCTGGCGCCAGACCCACATCAATATCCTCGTCACGTCGGTGGCCAGGTGTTGCGGGGAAAATTCCCAATCGGATTGTATATCCCGCCGCACGGCCGGTGGACGTGCATCTCCCTGCCTCGCTGTGCGCTCCGTCTCCTCTCCTTCCGTCTTGTTCTTGGCATTCCTCTAATCGGAGCCGAGCACGGTCGGTCCACCGCGGCTCCTGCTGCACACCTGCTATGAAGAAACAGCTGTGGTCCGCCACAACATCATTAGTGCAGCTGAAAGAGAAGGAAAGGGCTGCATAACCGTTCCCCCCACTGTTTACGCTCCCAAAGAGTTCAGCGCCGGGCCATCTGTACAATGGACCAACATTTTTACGATAAAGACGTGCAAAAAAGCTTCTGGACCCCCGCTTCTTCCCTGTGTAACACGATCGGAATGGAACATGTGGGAGAGCCGGGGTGCTGAAAGAGAGAATTTTATACCTCAAGATGAATGCCTTCTTATGAGGTATTCACTTTGAGATTCATGAGCAGGCGGTTTGTCTCAAAGCATGGAAGCTTTTGCGGGCATAACCAAAAATCTCAGAAAGTAGCGACGCAAAAAAAATAAATACAAATTGAAAGGCTATATCGGTCCTTGCTGAAATTGAAGAACACGGACTAACTATCCCAATAGATTATTTTCAAAAGCAGTGGGGAGATTTGACCTCTGTGGGCACCAAGGGCTGCTCTGGAGAGTCGAAGCCAAGCCGCAACACGCAAAGCCCTGCTGTAAGAAATACCCACCTCTAGTTTGAAACTGCAACTGATTTTCAGGTCAACCGCAAACCTTTGACCCGAATCTTACAGTTACTGCTAGGCTAAACGTAAAGGAGGTACCGATTTTGTTTATTCAATCAATATCTATATATTAAAGGGATAGTATTATACTGTTCAATATTGACATGGGTTGCTTTGGCAGTATCCACATTGTCGAGTCTCTGGAGTGCCTGTCACGTGTGAAATTACACAATCAAAACATTTTTTAACTGGCTGCCTGATTCCAAAAATGTCTCAGAATGTTGTCAAAATGTGAATTCTAAATTTGGCTAATGAAGGTAAATATGAACCTGCATCAGTCGCTATTCATGACCCATCACTCTATTGTAGTAAAGGAGGCCATATGGAAAGTCGACCTTTTGATTGTTTTTGTTTCTGGAGTGCATACTCACCCATCTCATGTGAAATTTCACAACCAAATGAATCTTGGCCTGCATATTTCTGAAAATGTGTCCAAGTGAGGCATAAATGAATACATTTTGCCAAATTATGATATCACAATTTAAGATTCAATAACCTACATGAATCTAGAAGTTGTCTATCGCAAATTCTGCCGAGAACAGCTTGTTCTTCAAAAAGTACGGAAAGATTAAACAGTTGCATACGAATGTTGAGACGAGGTTATCATGCATTCTAGGTTCTAGGGAATTTCCCCCAAATTTTTAGGAGTAGTGTAAAATTCTGTGAAGCTTGGGTAAAGCAGCGGTGGCTTTGACCTTACGTTTCCAAAAGCAAATTCTAGAGCCAAATATGGTGAGCATGACACTTGTTTTAGTGCATCTCGAATGGTTTTAATTACCAGCGAAGGACTAAAACCACCACTTCCAGCTTTATCTTGATGCAATTTCCTGCTTGGATTCATACACGACTTCATTCCGCCTTTCCAGTCCCGCTTTGTTCATTAGCTAATAAACCACGATGAACTCGATCTAGTTATTTTTTGGGTGGTGACATTTTCTGGAAACAAAAATGCAGGAAAAGTCCAAATATTTTTTTGCTGGCTATGTTTGTCTCTGTCCCAGCCAGAGGGGAGAAAAATGTCAAAACTCAACACTGGATTAAATAACCGGTTGAGTTGGATATTTCTTGCAGTGGAGCCCTAGCGGAGAAAATCAATCCGTCACCACGCGTACAGGAAGGAAGCCTGGGCTGGAGAGGGATACTGCTTTTAATGACATGTCTCTGTGTGCCTGCACCAGAGGGGGAAGTAACCGGATATTTAAACAGAGATAAGAGTGTGTGCCAAAGGGGCTGGGATTGGATATGGCTGCAAACCCCATGGCAACCGGCCGGCCGCTATTGGATATGGAAAGGTAAATAGTAATGCAGTCCGAGCATGTTTTAATGCTGTAAATTAAAAGCTCATGTAACACTCAGGCAAGGGCAATAAATAGGCGCTTACAGCTCTGCCAAGTGTTCATTAGTGACTTCCTCCGACAGCACTCGCTTTAAATCAAAAATTGGAACACGCGCTCCGGCTCATCAGGATCCGTAAGCAGTAATCGGATATATTTCCAGGATTCCAGTGTCCGTGGCCAGAAGTTCAAGATGAGATGAGAGCAGTTTTGCGCCTCTACAACAGACATGCGCTTTCTGATCTGAGCACTAGGGGGTTGAATAGGGTCTCTGAGGCCGTTCAATGGTCTCTATATGACTCAATGTACTCAAGCCTTTTGGGTCAAGGTACTACATACAGAGCAGAGAGGACCCTCTCATCATCCTCGATCATCAAATTTACTTTTGTGGATACGAAATCGAATGCCACAGCACATACAAAACAGAAACAATAACCGTAAGAAGGCGGGTTGATATTATGGAAATTTAAAATAAAAAATCATTTGAATCAAAACAAATTCCCATTTTGAAATGATTTGAAAGTGAATTTTAAAAATGCAACTATTCTCATAATATAATATCCACTTTTTATGTGAAGTTAGAGACCATCGCACCCAGCCTTGAGGCCATATTCGATTAATCAGATGAAGTACGTTGAAATATTCTGCTAGGCAGATGGCTTTTCGGCATCTGATGAACCCCTCACATTCCCAAGCCAATCTGCATCATCGGCCGCAATCCGAGCCCTCGCCATCCCTGGATCAGATGATGCTCCTTGAAAAAGGATTACAGGCAACCGGATCCGTTTTGGCATTGGTGCAGGAATTTTTGTTACGGCGATCTTGGGTGTGGTACGCCAAGAATGCATCCTCAATGTGAAGGAGAAAGCATAAGGGGGGGGGGGGGTGTCAGGAGGTAACACAGGGTAACACCAATAAGGTTTACCTCCTACTTTCTTGACATCCATCCGTCTGTGCGGGCTTGGGGCAATAGCCGAGAAGTCAAGACTCCCCTCTCCCTAGCCACTTTGTCAAGGTCTGACTTTAAACGCTGTCCCAATCCGTGTGTTGATCTTTTTTGTGAGTACAATAAATTGGTATGTTCCTCCAGTGGGGCATATGATGTGTTAATTTCACATAGTAATGAATTACATTTCCTCTGAAACGTGCTGGTAAGCTTTTCCATTCACAGATGATGCTATCGTACCACCTTAGTGGGAGCCACGGCTGAAAGGACTTTCAGACTGCAGGGCACGATTTTGGCGAGGCGGGGGGCACACTCATGGGGCACAGCTCTGGAATTACCGCCACAATTGCAAAGAGAAAGCTGTACAAGACGGTTGGGGGTAACAAAGAGTCCTCTGTCTGGCCAAGGCATTTTGGGTTTGGGTAGGAGGAGGGGGGGATACTATCTGATGCCCTCCCCATTGCACCCCTCCTTTTTTCTGCTTCTTGAACTGACCATGACAGCAGGCCACAGTGGGCAGCTGTTACAACTGCTTCTCGCATTGACATACGAGTAATCGGACCGCACTATTAGCTGGTAGAGAAGTTGCTGTTTCCCATTTCACTTTTCGACATTTTATGGAAACTTGACTTCAAATAGATTGGATAGGAATAGCGAAGGACATAGTACATTTTTTTTTTAGATTGTCAGCAAGTAGCTCTGCCCCGAGTTTACGCGAGTTGGGTAAGCATTGGCTCATTTGCATAAAACAGGACCGCCCCCTCAAAGCTGACTTACCTCAGCAAGGTTCGAAAAAAAGGAAAAAGTGTGTGTAATTCTTGATTCTCTGAGTAATTTGAGGGAAATACGCTTGAGACAAATTGTAAATGGTGTTCTTACTTTCTTTTTTTTAACACAATGGCTTTTTTATTATTGGAAAAATCTGCAGCAATTATGGCGCAGTAAGGCTTTCACTTCAGTTTTACTTCGACTAATGTAACTATTTGATAATAGTGTCGCTTGTAAACTTCAATACCTAATGACGAGACAAAATATCCTGGATTTCGTATCAAGACAGAATCATTGAGCCTCTCACTTCATTTCCTCTTTTTAAAAAAAATACCAAACCGCCACAATAAATAGATCTTTTATTTTCTAGCTTTAACATCTCCATCTGCCTGAAGAAAACAGAAGGGACAGCCAATCAGGGAGAATCCACAAAAGAATGTCCTCCCCCAACACAAAGCGTCAATGTGCAGATGGCCACAGCTGTCCGTGGAGAAGCTGGACAGTGTCCGACAACTGGGAAATCATTTATGCAATACATAGTGACATTCTGACAAAAGACTTTCACTCAACCCACTTGAAAGCACCAAATGCCCAACTATTACATTTTTACCAATGGCGTGTAATGGTAAGGTATGTTTTATATAATGTAAAGGATACAGTGTCGATATTCTAGTTCTGACCATTGATACACCTCCCTGGCGCTAAGGGCCGCAGTATTTCCAGTGACTTACATGAGAAGGCGGCACCTAAATGAAGAATTTTTTTTCATACATGCATATCAGGATGTTTTAAAGCGACATTTCAATTTTGTTGCGTATATGGATGTGTTCAACATAAACTAAGGAGCAGTAAGGCCATACTTTACATTATTGTACCGTATCACATGGTGTAAAACTGTGTCAAATCATATCAAGGTACGTATCGTGCCATTACCTGTGTTTGCGGTATGTATCGTATCACCAGGTTCACAGATACCCGCCGTTACTGACACCCATCACTTCTGACGCATCTTTGGGTTGAAAGCCATTGCCACTGTCCGCCAACTCTGTTACAGCTCTGATAATTCCCCCAAAGCGGAAAAATACTGGCTGATGATGGCTCCCCCTCACATCCTCCGATGACCCCCCCCTCCTACATTGAATGCATCTACGATCCAGGGCCCGGCCAACTTCCACAGCTGTCGCGCATTTTCAAGAGATTCCGTCTGCCCTGGACGAGGCCGCTGAGAGAAGACATTCCTGCGCCATTACACATTGCCTAAGAGGAATTAACGTTAACATCTGATATTGTGGAAGTGGGAAATTTGCCACCCCGACCTTGCCCGAAGCACTCCGGAACTCAGGGTCATGGATTTATTATCTCAGATGGCCCTCCCAGGTCACAAGGGGCCATTTTCTCCCCCCACCTCACTGTTCCGGCAACACAAAAAAAAAGAGGGGAAAAAGAAGCCTGCGGCCTTAAGTGTGCTATTCATTAAGTGCACTGTGCACGGTGTTGGAGGAGGGGGGGGGGGGGACATGTTACTGTTGCTCTACGGGTATTTGTAATAGGAACGGCATGTCTCATCCCATTGAGAGTCCATTCCCAGCTGTTGATCTACAGCTCAGCGATGCGGCCTTCAATTCCCCCCTACCCTCCCCTACCCCTCCGGAGCAGTCGCAGACACATAAACAGGATGCTTCCAATGTACAACTGCACAAGTTTGGAAAATAATCCCAGCGCAAAGCTCCATTTTCTAAAATGAATTGTTGGCTTCAAAGTATGAATGACAGGCAAATTCCACCTGTTTTTATCCACCTCAGGGAGCGGCCACTTTTAATGACATCACAATTGCTCAGGTCTCAGGTAACAACCAACCACGGCTCAGCTTCAGAAAAGTGATGAGCCGTGTTTGTCACCCGAGATCTGAGCAACTATGATGTCATTTTCAGTCAACAGCAAGTGGCAAAATGGCCACCCCCACAAACAGGTGAATTTTCCTGCTCAACTCATATTTCACAAACGTAATATTAATCAGAATGCCATGTTTAGACGAGTGAGGGCACACAACATATTGCACAGAAAGTCTTGGGGTTGACACTTTGAGCGACAGTTTGAGCAATTCACTTTGCCTTTTCCATTTTCTTTTGCAAAGTATCATGAAATTAGAATAACTTGCAAATCAACCTGCGACGGACAACTGATTGTGTCCTCTGTATTTCTGTGGTACCTTCTCATGTTAAGTTAACAAATTAACGGCATTCACTCATGTGGAAAATAACGACTGCTCTCGACATTGTTCGCCAAGGAAAAACGGCAATGAAATGTTAGCAAATTTCCCAGAAAACGTCCTTAAGCCACAACTCACCAGGAATATAAATATTAGCATCGCTTTGATTCTCCTCATCAAAATAATGTTTTCCAGTAAAGATTCTCTGCCTGAAAACTGGAAAGTCGTAGTGACACACGCGCACGCTGGGATCCAGATGTTTTGATTCCGACGTCAGTGAGGAGTCAGCGTGTGCTTTCAAAGTTTCCGTGAGTGCGATGGCCTTAACAACGGTACAGTTGTAGAGTGTCAAAGCAGCCACTTGCACCCCAACTTCCAGGAAGTAAGCACAACTATGTCGGAGCCTGCGTCATTCCGTGAGTCAACTAAACAGTCTGCCGGGATATCTGTGAGGCAGTCCAGACCCGCTCATTCCTCTTACCTCTCTCGCTTCCAAGACTGTTCAATTTCCGCACTGGCAGACTATGAAGGGCCAAAGCATTTAATAGGAGCAAGGTAGCATAGTGGATTGTGAAAGGAACAGGTCCATTTCATTGATTTGATATATTTAAAGGTCATCCCACTTTTAAAGGAAGAAAATAAAGACAACACTGGTATCTGTGATTCAGCAACATATAATGACAGAAGAATTAAATTTTGAAGGTGCAATTAATGCTTTTACACTTGTGGCCATTTTTATAAAAGAATACTAGCTTTGTAGTACAGGTGGGTGGAGCTAGAGAGGGGTCCGCAGCTGCCCCCCCTGAAACATACCTGGTACCCCCAGTGGTTTTGAGGTATTTTTCTGGAATCATTTTCCACATTTCCACCTGTCCCCATAAGCAACACGTAATGAATCATCGGTACTTTTGAAACATGATTTGGGTTTGTGCAAAAAAAAAAAAATAATTTGCAGATCCCTTGAGAAAAAAAAATCCTAATTCTGCCAGAGATTATCGTTCAAGTAACGTATGAGATACAGATTCAGAACAACCTACCCTTACAGTCATCAATTCAGACAGTGTACACCATCTCAAGCCTTTTTCCAAGGTACAAAATGTTCCTGGTCTAGAACTGAATTTGACAGCTACCAATGGAACAAGTCCAGGTACATTGTAAATAAAGCACCTCAAGCCAAACACAAGTTCTGAATCCAGCCTCACTTTTATCAATGTCGTATAGTTGTAACTCCTGATAAGAACGCCCCCCACCCCTCAAAAAAAAAAAAAACAACTTGTCAAGTGTCTGACTGCCGTGGCCTCAGGGCCCGGTTCTTAGCTTTCCTTTTGTCTGCTCGAAGTGAACAAGTCTGTCATTTGAGCGTCTCCTTCTCTGCTGTGTACACTTCAGATGGTGGCCCTGACAGACTATGAATCATCTGTTGGGAAACTAGGTTGCAGCACAATAGGCTCTTCATAAGGCGAGGCAAGGCCCGAGCGCTAAAGTAGGCGAACGTACGCCTGGTGACCATGGTGGAATTCGAGACCCAGCAAGTGAAGGGAAGCTGCTCTTTGCTCTGTTGTCTTTAGAACTCTTTTACACTGAGAACACCCAAGTGAGTGATACTGTGAATCTGTTTTGCATTGTATAAGGGGGCCATATAGACATCTTGACTCAACAAGGCATCATTCCCTAACCTCCTCTGTAAAAATCGTCAAAGGTTTTGTCTTAGAAACCAACCAAAGTGCCAAAGGAATTTTGCAGCCGCAGGCGTCCGTCATCTTCGTTGAAGCCAGTCACGAGCTTCTACAATGTCTTGACAGACTCGTTACGTATGTCTGCAAACATGTTCACTAGCAGCTAATATATTGTGCTTGAAAATAAGCGGAAAATAAAACGTGCAAGAAAGAGTCCAAGATAGCTGGTGTCATGATGTCATCGGATGACGTTAGTTATCAGATCCGCAGATTCTACGAGGAAGATCCATTGATAAAAGTTCCTTCAAAGTTTTTATTCATCGCTCATTTTATTTTATTTATTATTTATTATTTATGGTTTGTGCCTTCTTGTTTTTGTTTTGTGTCGCCTACTTGTATGTCTCGTCACCGTGGGATGGAGGAAACGGAATTTCGGTTTCTTTGTGTGTCTTGACATATGAAGGGATTGACAATAAAGCTGACTTTGACTTTGACTTGACTTCTTTGGCTCTCTGTCGCCTCTTGAGTAGATTCTGTTTTCAATTTCCTTTCCTGGATAAATAAAGGTTCATTAAATATATCAATTGATAGACGCCATGTTGGTCACGATCAAGCGGGTTGACACAATCTTGGGAATAGCAGCAACGAAGAAGCTCGCTGGGTCTTCCGTTATTGTGACTTGAGTGTTTCCCTTAGAAGGGTTAGAGGAGAGACTGTAGGTCAAGCACACTAACTTTTCCGAATGCTTTTATCAAATCACATCAGACACAGAATGATGGTTGAAAAAAATGTTTTTCTTAATTTGCATAAATTTTGGAAATCCTGAGAGAAAGATTTTAGCTTTAACTTGGAAATTGGCATTAAAAAATACATTCTGCTGAAGTCACAAAGAATAGAATTGTCTCCTTTTGTGTCATTTGTAGGGATGAATAGAATAGAATAGATCTTTATTTGTCATTGTCACATGTACATGAAAAGATGGTACGTACTGGAAATAAGTTTTTAGCCCATGGTTTGGTTCACATTTTGTTTATTGGTCACCCCCTCCCCACACCACATTTTAAAAATCAGTTTGTATGTACCTTGTTTTAGTTACTTTAGAGGACATACCAAATCAGTTCACCATTTGCTCTTTGTGGTTTGAGTTTAGCCATCCGCAAGATTCTCAATTGATATCAAGACTGTTAGTTTAGTGGTCATGGGACCTAAATGTTTGAACGTCAGTTAATACCTTGTTACCTTACTTCTGTTTTTGAAGCCTATTGTAATCTGCTCTGCGTCCGGTCTACCTTACAGCAAGGAAATGAAATGTTAAATATTTACAATTCCCCTGGTATGCCACCAGGCAGATTCCAGCTGTGACGGGTAGCAGCCACATTCTTGCCACAGGAAGTTTATTCTTACTCGTTTTCATTTTCTCCTTCTCTGTCTCGACGAGCGCTTTTATTTAATGCGGCCGGCGGCAAATGTTTCACACGTGTCACCGCAGGCCGGACTCGAGTCTGCGCAGGACTTTACAACAGCCCGTCTTATGCGAGGTGGAATTCTTACAGTCCCGTTGCATGTATCAGTCCCGCCTGATTACATTTTCTTGTAATGAAATAATAAACTCAGGCTTCATGCGTTTCAGTTTTGGGTCTGTGACAGATTTTTTGGTTTCACTTTCTTTTGGTTGAATGTAATTTCACTGACTAATGTCTCTGTAATTGATAGTAGACCCTCAACATGTTAACCTAACCAAAGATGACTTCGCAAAAAAATATACATGAGGTGCAATATAATCCAAAATGATGTTTGTGTCACATCTTGCCTCAAGTCACACAACACGTTTCAACTAGGATCCTTCAAATTTCAGCATCTTCTCTTCTAATTCCAAATCAACTAATCCATTAGACTTGCATTTGTGGATTTAATCCTTCAACGAGGGGAAAGCGCACTTTTGTCACGCAAAAGAATACAACCAAATTTCAAACATAGTTTCTGTGAATAGGAATGGGAATCGTCCCATTTCACAATCTCCTCAGCACAAAGCATCCCTTTGCCCCTAAGACCCCGGGCTCCCCACCCCCTACCATGTTGCCTTTTGTTGTGTGCATGTGACTGTCCAAATGGCTCGGTAGGAAATGCCAGAAACCCATATATACAAGAAAAAAAAATAAAAGAAAGAGGAAAAATAGTCAATTCAGTGGTGACCCCAAGCATCTTGCAGCTGCTTTATTGTACTCCTCTGCTGTTTAAGCTGTCTTTCATGTCAAAAGTCTTTTCCTGCTTACAAATCACCGGGAAGCAATCCTTTGGGCCGCACCGCTGTGCCCTAAGCTCCTTCCTAGGGTTCAGCGCTTTGATCACCTGTTACGTCGGCCATCGAGTTAAGAAATAGAGTAACTGGCTGCTGGGATAATCTTGTGTTCTTGTCTGGAAAGGAGGAACCCCCCTCGCCTTTTCAGCGGTTCCTTTTTTTTTCTCGTCTGTGCTCGCACTCGATGAGCATGGGAACGGAGTCTCCGCAAAAGGAGGGCGGGCGGCTGCTGCAAAAGCTGAATTGGTAGATTTTTAGTCTTTTCTTCCAGAAAGAAAACAACGTGTATCTTGGCCACATTCACATAAAACCTCCAATATGAACACGTCCCCTAACCTGTGTTTCCCAACCTGTACTGAGCCAAGGCACATGTTTCACTCGGGGAAAGTATCATGGCGCACCACCAAAGATATTTACATAACATGCACTCCATAATTTCATTTTTCTTTCTGTCACAACCAACCAACCAACCAACCAACCAACCAACCAACCAACCAACCAACCAACCAACCAACCAACCAACACAAACCAAACCGACACAAACCAAACCAAACCAAAAACCAAGCCCAACCCAAACCCAACCAACCAGAAGCCATTAAATGAATCCAGGAATGGCAGAGATGGAGAAAATGAGGCACTATGATCCTGTCAAAATGGCGAAAGCTAACGCAAACACTTAGGCCTGTAGTGGTACTGGTGATGTATTAGGATACTTTTATTTTTTTATACCAAACATTTGGTATGGGACAGAAAACAGATTAGGTAAGCGACTTGAAGTATAACTGCTACACATAAACAGTGCAGCGCAGCCTTTCTTATGAACATCATGGCGACTAATGTGTTTTGGAGAAGTTTGTCAAATGTATTAATTAGAGCCTGAACTTCACTCACAAGATTCATCTTCATGAAAATCTGTCCATTTCACATGTCCATGTAGAGCCGGGCTAGAACAATTTCCAACCTTTGATGTTTTTGCCCAAGGGGTTAAACGTGATCCGGCATCCTTCATGTGAACACTGCAGTTTCACTAGCAGAGGCCCAGACCAGTTGTCACCGCACCCGAGTTTTAAGATGTGCTTAATTGGCTTGCTTGAGTGCCAGAAGAGGGGAAGGAGAGCGACTTAGCCTGTTACGAGTAGGGCTCAGGGAGGCGGGGGTCCCTTATCAGGCCGTCGCCGGACACCTCCGGTGGCTATTAATCAGAGCCAGAGTCCGACTGGAGCCAGAAGAGGATCCGCCGAGGGGCGGGGGGGACAGCGACAGAGGGAGGAAGGCAGCCTGGGGCCTTCCTTGGGCCTCACTGACATGAACAGACAGACACACGCTCCCCCTCCTTTCCCTCTCCTCAAGTCCGAGGGTACTTGCTAAGACAACCCACGAGCCCTCGTCCACTTCCCTAACCTTCCTCCCTGCTACTGATTTAGGTCCCCCCTCCAGCCAGGACCCATCCATTGTAGCTGAGGTGACAGGTTTACGTCGCCCCGTCTCCACTTTATTGTATTGGTGCGGCGCTGCCAGTTGCTATTGTGCTAATGAAAATTTAGCACCAGACGCAATATTCCTTTTTCGCAGGATGTGCACGCAGCGTGCAAAATATCTTGGCAGCGTTTACAGGATTGAAGGCGCTCATTATTTTTAATGTTCGTGACGGAGTGGCCCCGAAAACAGTTTTTATGGACAGGAAAACAACTACGAGGTGTTTCTGATTATTGAGGTGTTTGCTAAATGATCTCTTTCTTATGTATATCTTGGCTGGCTTTAATGGCCTTTACCTGCAGCATATGTATTCAATCCAGCAACAGCATGACAGACTCTTTTGGACTTCCTTAACCGGTACTTTACTTCTGGGACTCTGTGGTTGACGGTCTGAACCATCCAAAAATAATACTTCCGTTGGGTCCAGACTGAAACCACCCCTTTTTCTGGTCCTTTGATCGAGACTGCCCCGAGACACCTTTTAAACATTTTATTTTGGTCCACTCTGATGATCCAAAACAAACAAGCTAAGCATTAAAATTTCCCTAAATCTTCTACTAGGTAATACAGAAATAAAATCCAAACTGGGTCATGTCCCAACCTGATAGTGGAATCGGTGAGACCTCCCAAGCTGTTTTGTGGTCTCCCAATTGTTGAGGTCTTCAAAAATCCTTTTGGCGTCAATGACCATTTAGAAAAATACAATTTAAAAACATGCAACTGGCTGTGGCGTGGTACACTTGTCTGTTGGTCCAGTTCCCACGCAGGTCAATGTGAGTGCAATTGATTGTCGGTTTCCATGGATTTGGATCCAGTCAGAATGTCCAAGGTTGGCATGAACGTTCCTTCAGTCTTTTGGGGAGGCAATGCTGAAATCCAAACTACTTCCTATCCAAACCTGATAATTGGAATCTACAAAGCTGTTTTGATCTCAGATTTATTGGGATTTCAAATGAATTCCAGCTAGCTAAGAAAAGATCGACTGGAGTAGCCCAAGTTACATGGCTGGAGGTCCTAATGTGCATTAAATTATCTTGAATGCTGATTAATTTCCTTTGAAATATCGAACAGATTGAACACATTTGCCGATTTGGTATGCCGAGCTGGAATACGTGTTACGTTCACAAGTAGACCGCGTCGGAGTTGCAACATTAGCTATTAACGTTGAGCTCAACATCCAAGCAACGAATGGCAAGCTTGTGTGAATGTGCACTACAAAGCGCCATGTGTAAATATTGAATAATGAGCCTACTTTCAAGTTCTCCTCTTTGTGTTGGGAATAAGAGGGGGTGTCATTAATGACAGCTTTTGCTGTGGTTTTACATCACACAAGCTCATAAAAAGCCATCGCCGCTGATACATTTGTTAGCGTAACCCTCGGCAGGCATTTACTAGCCGGCGTGCGTGCATTTGTTGGCAAGATGTGCTCGCACTTTGAGACACACGTATTAATGAGCCGCTCATTTGCTAGCTGATGCGCGACTCTCGCCATTAGTCATGCGCTGGCATGATGACAAGAATCGCTGGTACACACTGGAAACTTGACCTGATTTTGTGGGGACACGCAGTGAGGATGTTGTTATCTGGAGTTTACGCTACAGGGTGGGACAGCTTGTGCGAATGTTTGGTGAAAACAAAATCGAATCAAAATGCCATTCAACTGTATTGAAAACACGCATGCCGCTGTTTTTTTTTATTTATTTTTTTTATTTTTATTTATTTTTTTTATTTCAAACATGTGAAAAAAAGAATAAGATTATTGCACACAATGAAAAGACATGACAAAATACATGCATATACATATATACACATACCGACATACCCACATACATACATATACACATATATATATACATATAAAAATATACATATACATATATATACATATACACATACACATGCCTACAAGCGTAGCAATAAAGATATAACCGCAAAAGAACCATAAGTCACATTCACATGTCTGAAAAGGAGTAGGAAGAAGTATAACTTAATTTGGGTTATGGTTTGAAGTTTGAGTTTCAAATTAGGTTTGAGGCCTGTGGAAAGTGTTATGGTTTTAAAGTTCATCTTCCGAACCGCTTAACCTCACGAGGGTCGTGGCGGTTTCTCAGTATTATGTAAAATTGGGGTTTCAAGACAGGGTTAGGGTTCTAAATTTTGGTTTTATGCCGCTGCTTAAGAGTTTGTGTTCCAAGGTCTAAATTAGGTTTTCAGGATTTCGGTGTCAAATTTGGTCCGTTTTTAATGTTTCGAAAATTGGTTTGGGTTTTAAGTCAGGTTATGCTTTCAAACAAGAGCTAGGGTTTGAAATTTGCCAAGGCTAGTGTTTCAGGTAAAGTTTGGGACTCAGATGAGGCTTCAAGCCCAGGTTAAGAGTTTGAATGATTGGAAATGTTGTAACAGGGATATTTTGTGTGAGAGGAAATCTCCAGTAAGTGCAGAATCATCAAGTGTAACATTCACAAACTTTTTCTGACTCATTCAAGTGGAAGGAAGTTGAAGTTTCTTGCCCAATTTTTCCTTCTCCCTTCTGCTATCCAAATAAACAGAGAAAGTTTCGTGAGTCACCAACTTGCCACCGCTGCACTGTACACTTTGGACGTGTGAAGAACACAAACAGCACTGACCCGCTTATGCCTCAATGGAGCCCTTCTCAGATACGAGGCCCGGCCGCACTTGCCAACTCAAACGCAATATGAGCCTTGCCGCTTCGTTAACTTTTAATGCGCTGACTAAGCAGTCTCAAGTAAGGTTTTGAGCCAGCGTTGGGCTTTTGCAATTTTTTTTCCCCAAGCCAGAGTTAAGGTTTCGAGTCAGGGTTTTGCGCTTGGACTATCCAAATGAAAAACAACTCACAGAAAGTCACAGTCCTGCAGTCGTTTGTGAGATAAGTTAGCTTATATCACACGCATGACAAACCACCCAAACAAGATGTGTCTAAGGCAATTTTAGCTTGATGGATAGCCTCCAGCTACTTCTGGTTGCTAGGGAGAAACCAAAAAGGAAGAGGGTATCAACTTTAGCCACAATACAGCGATAACCAGAGGGCAACGGTTAAGCAATCACTCGGCCAGATAAAGATCATTGTGTTAACGCAAGTTCGGAAGTGAATCCGCAGCAAGCAAACAACAGGAAGGAAATCATCAATTTGCTGCCTTTTAATGAACAACTCGGTGTATGACCTCTTTGCAGCAGCATGATTGCCACACGCTGGTTAAACATTAGTCCAGCAGCTTGGATTCTAAGAACTCATATTGAATGCACACAAACGCACTTTGGGTCTTTGAATTTTCTGGAATAACCTCAAGCTGACTGTGCAAGATCAATTCCACAGTGGTTGCCTGGTGTGAAATGAAGTGTTCTTCTTCCGATATGTATTGATGTCGTTTATTAATTCAAAGTGACACAGTGTAGATCAATCAACACGATGCTTTGCCATTGGCTAGGAATGAGCCAGGAAGTGTGCAGGAACTTTTTAACGAACAAAGGTGGCAACATTTGACTCCGAGGGACCATTTGATGTCAAGGCAAAAAGAGCCTCATTACCGGCCGGGCCCGCGCTTGGGGGGTTGGTTTCTTCCAGACGTTCTTAAATGCCCATTAAAAGAAAAAAAGGAGTTAAGGATATGAGATGTTGAATGGCTTTAGAGGAGACGGATCATTCTCCCTTTGTCCCACATCCCACGTCACTGGAGCCAGTGGAGTCATAAATGGCTGCTAACACCAACAGTAAAAGGGCATGAAAAGACTGCCAGTTTTCTTTATGATGCTCCTGGGGGGTTGGAGATGGCAACTTGAGGTGTAGAAATAGGAAGAGCGGGCCACGTGATGAATTTCCAGTGGACAGCTTTTCCTTTGAAAGAAAAAAGAGAGAAAGAAAATGAAAGTGTTTGATGTGGTTATACTGTAATTGCCTTGATGAGGCAAGCATTTAAGATGACATCAAGTGTTATTAGACTTAGCTTAATGTTCTTCATTCAAATTAAAACAAGCTTGCATAATTTAGGGTTGTTTCAATAAAAAAAAAAAATGAAGCCATAATAAAATATGATTTAACATCCTAAGGGAGACAAAAATAAAGAGGTGAAATTTACTGACTCTAGTAATTGTGTAGAACTTCCAACCTCAAGTCTTGTAAGCGGTTCATTGAACTTACCAGAAATACAAGGCATTTTATTTTTTTAACCAAAGTGCATTGTGATCCACCACAAAATTTGTAAGGGTAAAAATCAGTTAACATGAATTGCTGCAAAACAGTATCGTAAAAACTACATTCCTCTAAATCAAAGTAGCTTCAGTTTCTGTCTCAACTTATCTCTGATCAAAATTTCCATGATTGTTTTTTGACTGGGCAACTTGAATGTTGCATGATCTACAACAGAATGTTTTTGTCATATTTCAACACACTCAGAAGTCTCATCTCATGTCTCATCTTCGAGACTGGAGACTAACTTGCCTTTCGGTGAGCTACTTAGCAGACCCTGAAAATTGGTATGCATCAGCGCAATCATTTAAAAGTTGTTTTCACTGCTCTTCCATCAGCCATAATGATCATGATGCCTTGTTAACCCCTTTGCCAGAGGTTACATACCCCTATGACATTGGCCTTAAGTCATCTAAATGGTTGCAATCGCCAACGCCATTCTAATCTTTGGCTGCAAATAGAACATGAAGACAAAAGCGTGACCTATCACTTATTGAAATAAATTACTCAAATAATTACCTCTAAATTTGTATGACATCATTGATTGGCTAATCCAGACATTTTAAAGCGCACATCTTACTGCGATCCCAACATTGCAGAACTCAGAGAAAAAAGGCCCAACTCTTCAGCACGCACCAAGTGGTTCAGAACCACATGTACAATATCGTTTTTTTGATTGTCCATCTCCTTAAAATGACCTCCCACCAAATGTAAGACAAGAAAGAAAAAAAAATATATATATTTTGATTCTGTGGCTTTTGACTCAGCATGACCCATTGTTTTAATCTTTTATTCTTACCTGTTTGTATGTTATTAATTTATTGTTCAACATACTGTGAATATATATAAGCATTTTCTACATTACGTACAGCACATTATATGCAGATATTATCCTATGCATTATTTTCCTAAGTAAAGTTGAGTTGAGATCTTTTTCTGCACTTCTTGCTCACCCCTAAGCTCATTTCAGAGGCCCCGGGCCTGTTGCGTGAACTCCGACCCTCCGAGCTGGAAAGGGAAAGGCTTATACTAGCTAGAGCAATGGACGGAGAAACCCAACACTGACATCTTTTCATGCAATTGTCAGGCTTTGCGTTCACATTCCCACAAAACAAAAAAGTCACCCCACCGCCTTCCACTTATTACCCGTTGACCTGCCAAGCACACCTATAATTAAGACCACGTCAATGTTATCTCCACACAAGTTCTCCTCGCACAAAATGTCATGGAAGGCATCTTAAACACTGCGGCTGAAAGCGCAATTATGTGTTTTTCTCTAATGATAATAATAGTACACTGCAGTCCAAATTCCCAAATGGAAGTTGTTTACAATTGTGAGGGAGAGAAGCATATTTTGCTAATAACCTGCTTTCGCATACATGCGAGGCATGCTCGCTTTATGAGTCTTTACATGCCTCGTGGGTGCTGCTGTTTTGGTTGGCAACAGAGTCAAAATGAGATTCACTGTTTATGCTTTTTGAAAGGTACCAACATTTCTGAAGCAATGTTATCTCCATTTGTTTAGGTGTGTCAGTGCTCTGTTGGAGGAATATTCTAAGCACACACATAGAGCACCACCAACCTCCACGTACAAGACTTTGTCATTTAATTTGGCAGACACATGGGGCGCACACACACACACACGACCAGATGTCAATCACTTTGTCTTTCTTTTTCTTGTGTGTGTGTGTGTGAGTGGGGGTGTTTCATTTATGGCACTTTTTCATGCTTTGCCACACATGCGCTGCGCTTTGACAGACTTTATGGGCCATATTTTTCCAGCACAATTTGTCTCTGGAGCAAAAGTGACACAGCCGTAACATTTAGAGGCTGAGCGCCTCATAAAGCACTCTCCTTCTATTTCTAACCATAACCATGCCCTGGTGGCCATTAACCTCCACACCTCTGTGTCCATTTACCCATGATCCCTCCATGTCTTAATTCACGGATCGCCTCACCATTACAAGCCTGAGGTGCAACCAGAGTTCACAGACCTCTGCCAAGGCCATGCAGCTCACTGGAAATGCCAAAAAAATTAAACAAAGTTCAAAGTTTCCTGGAAAATACTGTATCTCAGAACAAACATTAGTCCGAGTTACTCACTGGCTAAAGTGATCCAGTTATTAAATTACTTGAGTCAGTGTTCGTGTCACCCCTCCTGATTCACAAGAATCATCTGCTGTATTTGTGGTGAGTCCGCTCACTCAAGTTTGACTCTCAGTTGAACAGACATCGTTTGGGTCTGTTGGGTTTTCAGAGTCTGTTCTGTCAGGAAACCAAATAATCTTAAATGACAATGTGAGCTGCCGAATTAATCTGAGTCCGCAGTGAATGTGGCGGTTCGACTAATTTGAATAAATTATCCGATTTACCCGAATTGTCCGCTGTGTTTCCGATAAATCCAGTAAGTCTGCCTGTGTTCATGGAATCAGCTAACTCGAGGATTCATGGGATCCAAGTTAATTGATACCTCGTGGTTCTCTATTCAATAAAACGATTTGAAAGGCAAACCTGGACAAACTCCTGTTTATGCTCGTAAAAAAAAAAAAGTTACAACTCCCGTACAGGTAATCTTTTTTTTTTATGATGGTTACACTATGAGCTGAGAATGAATTAGTTCACTTTATGTTACAGTAATCCCCTGATATGTCTTAAATTTGCCCGTTAAGTGTGTGGGGGATGATTGTATTTCCTATGGGAAAGAGAGTGTTCAACTTTTTTATTTATTTAGAGAAGTGGTCAGGGTAGGAATGAATTAGAAGGAATGAAACGGCAAAGCTGAAATATCAGAGGGGATGTGGGAGTAGGAGGTTGGGGGTGGGGGGGGGGGTTGTCTGGAGGTGGATGATGGCACTGATTCAAAACCACTTCCTGTCTCCGTTACACCACCCCGCGCCTAGTAAAATATGACCTTAAGACACGGCAATGACCGTCCAAACAAACGCTCTGTGTGCTGAGTTATTACTAAAAACAATGGAAGTGAAGATAGTAATACTGTTTTGTAACTAAATGCTGCAGAAACAAAAGCTGTGGAAGAAACTGAAAGGAAAAGGAATGCTGCAGTATATACTAAACCCCATATAAGGGTGGTTTATGATGGTCCAGAAATGGGAGATTTTCTTGAGGTCATTAAATGCACAAGAACCTAATCTCTTTTTTCTTCTTCTTCTTTGAATTTGACAGGACAAAGATAGGAAAAGATTCTAAAAGATTCTTCTCTATTTTAATATGACAAGACAATACAGGAATATATATTTTTTCTTTTAGGACATTAACATTGGCCATTCCTGTTCTATTGATCTCTTTTAATTTATTGGGATAGGTCATGACATGATACGGGCACAGGACAGGATGTGTTTGAGTTCTTTTTTTAATGGGACAGTATAGATGTGACACGATAGGACAGGACATGATTTGTTTGACTTTTTTCAATGAGAGATCATATTCTGTTTTGGATAGTATGGGACAGGACACTATTTATGATTATTATTATTAGTAGTATTTTTTTGCTAGTACCAAATAGCACATCACAGGACGTCATCTGCTTTTCTAAACTAGACTGCCTGGGTATTTTTAGTACATTAAGTTACAGTATCCAAATTATCACCATGAAAACACAAACCGCTGTAGAAAATATTGTCTTTTACCTCAAATTGTGCCAGCAATTAAGAGCACGCAGACTGCCGGATGTCATGCTTCCATTGCGGTGTAATCTAATTTATTTCGATGGATTGCCTTATGATTATTAGGTACTTAGGATAACTGAAACTGAATTTGATTGAAGCACTTTTCGCAAGAGTCTCACTGCTTTTAACACAAAACATCTGGCTTGGGTTGAAAGGATTTGATTTTCTTGTGTAGTTTGCAATGTGCACACATTCATGTCACAAAAGGAAAGATGGTGCTGGCAAACGTGAGCGATTAAGTGTGTCAAGATGTGTGGAGGAACGTTGCATCAGGAAGTGAGGAGCGTTTCTGGAAGGCTTCCTTTGTCACTCTGTCAAGGGAAAACATTCCACATACTGGCTAATTTCTCTAATTATCTTGGCGCCAAATGGCTTCTACTTGACAGCGACAGGAAATCAACACACTCAATCCATGACATTGTCGCTTAGACATAAACGCACTGGAGTCTCAAGCTGCAAATATATGAAAAGTTATTATCTGTGTAGGATAACAGTTAGCAACGTAACTTATTTTCTTTTAACGTATTCTCTGAAAATGACCTGCTAAAAGATACAAGAGGATTTATTAAAACAGAATAAGACATGAGCCGTTTTTTTTTCTTTTAGTAAAACAGGATGGGACAAAATGTGACATGATTCTGTCATTCAAGACAGGGCATTGTGTTTTTCTTTTTACTGTTTATTTGTGTTTTTTAAAAAATAGGACATCATTTCTTATTCAATTTTCTATGATAGGACAGAAATCTTTCTTGACCCATCTTTCTTGCTATTGGCCGTCTCGCTATCTGTGAATCAACTTGGCATGAGTCTTTGCAAATGGCTTTTTCGTAGTGTCCTTTGTACCTTTGAAAATGGCAATTTGTCAACTTTTCAAGTCTTTCGCCTGAGTTTCAAGTTTTTTCCACAACCAAATATGCCAAAATAAATTTGGAGAGCGTCTGAGGGTCCAAAGTGGCTTGGGCATTCCCAGTTGCAGCCCCCGTCTGCTAAGCAGCTGTTTAGGATCAGATGCAGCAAAAGCCAACGATTAGTCCCAGTAGAAGCAAGACTGCCGGCGCATTCCAGCAACTTGATCTCGTACAATTTCATCACCGGTGGGGGTACATGAACCTCGGGGGAGGAGGGGTCTCATCTGGAGTCGTATTGTTGTTCCTTCGCGCTTTGCAAAATCCTTCACCTTTGAACTTCATAGGACTCAATGTACTTAGACCTTAATTTTCCATAGAACATTTTTTTCTGCCCAATAAGACATTAACAAAGATAATACCCAAATTACCTTCCATACTTTAGCGATGGCTAAATTGAACATATGATTGTGATGTACCGCATAAATCATATTTTTTTTAGAAAGGTTTGAAAATGAATTACACAAGAATCAAACTGCATTTTTCCTCACAATCATTTTGACTTTGTTGCCTTTTAAACTGCTACTTTAATGTCAGATTACAGATTGTTTTTGTTCATAACAGGCAATTTGTTCATTCCTATGATATTCAGGCTTGGGTACACAAAGTCGTAATGTTTAACTGGTGTTTGGATTACGATTGTAACATTTCTCCCATGTAGGGGGCCCTTGGACCCAAAAAGCTTGAGAACACTTATTATAACCCACTTTAAGATGGAAACGTGACTTTGTCTTCTTCCAGCCCTGCATGTGCGGAGCAACTCGACGGCGCAAGATTTACGACGGCAAACATTTAGAGCAGGTGGTGCCGTGACCCCACTTCACTTCCACTATTCTTCTCCACTCTCCAACGTGTCTCCGTCTCACACTTGTCCTCCCATTTAATGACGCGCTTGCCGTCCAACCCTAGCAGAAATTACAGGCCGACCAGACGTTCGTCCCGAGAGACAAACAGCCGCATTTGCTGTGAATGCAAACTGAAAAACATCCAACACCAAAGTTCAGGTCGGGATAGGTGTGGGAAAGCACAGGTTGTTTATGCAAACTGTGGACGACCCACATTGAAACCAACAATGATATTACCAAGATCAAGAACAATTCACACGTTCACGCTTATTTGAAATGCTCTAAGATACCACTCAGGCCCTATACAAGAAGGGCCAGAGCAGACTCCACCTGCTGCGCAGACTGAGGTCCTTCGGAGTGAGGGACGGCCTCCTGAGGACCTTCTACGACTCTGTGGTGGCGTCCGCCATTCTTTATGGGGTGGTCTGCTGGAGCAGCGACATCACTGCAGCGGAGAGGAAGAGGCTGGACAAGGTGGTGAAGAAAGCCGGCTCTGTCCTCGGCTGCAGTCTGGACCGGGTGGAGGTGGTGGGGGAGAGAAGGATGGTGGCTAAGCTGTCCTCCATCCTGGACAACGTCTCCCACCCCCTTCATGAGACTGTCAGAGCCCTGGAGAGCTCCATCAGTGACCGGCTTCGACACCCACGATGCACCACCGAGAGGCATCGCAGGTCCTTCCTCCCTGCTGCCATCAGACTATACAACCAGGCTAAATCACTGTAGCTAACGGACAATAATTACGTGCAATAATAACGTGCAATAACCGTGTGTAAAGTCATATGTGCAATATCTGTCTACCTCATACTCTTTCTACCTGCTTTTGCAGTTTTTTTCCTTCCCTTGCACTATTTTTTTTATCTAATAATTTCTTATCTCCACTGTATATTGTGTATACTGTGTAAAGTGTATTGTGTACATACTGTCCATTTTTTTTTTAAATTATATATATCTTTACTTTTTTAAATCTTTTACCCCCTTCCCTGCATGCGTGTGTGAGTGTATGTTAAGTGTACTGCTGCTTACACAGGAGTTTCCCCATTGAGGGAATAATAAAGGACTATCTTATTTTATCTTATCTTAAGATTGTACCAAGGCCCCTTCTAATAGGAAATCAGTTCACTGGTGTTAATTACTGAACCTATGCTTTGATGAATAAAATGGTGCCAAGGGACTTTGTCCTGGAAAGCAGCGTCACTGCTTTTTGTCAGTAAAACGTTCACGTCACTCTCCACCGATTTGAATAGTTGAACTGAAAACAAAGTGCAAAAGCACAGAGACTGACTATCAATCCCTCTTAAGAAACAGATTATTTTTAAGTTTTTCTTTTTATGTCCAAAGAAGTGTCATCACTGATTTTATTTAGTAGGTAGAGAGCTCATATTACTCTCCTGTTGTTTGGATATTTGAGCTGGCGAGAAGAACCAAAAGAGCAAAGACAGAGGCCATCAATTCCCGGCAAGTTGACGAGGAAGAAAAGGGAGCAAAGGGGAGAGCATGAGGAATGGCAATCCGGAAGCACTTGAATGCCGAGTGCAGCTGCAGAATGCTATTTCACTGGGATCTTTCAGCTCAACTCTGATTGGCCTGACACTGTTAATCCCTCCAGATGTTCGGCATTAACTGATGAGTGTGTGACTGTGTCGCACTTTAGAGACGGGGAATGAGCCGGGGGTCCGAGGCCTCCCCGGCCGGGGCCCAGGATAAACAAGGCCTCTCTGGGACCACTGTCCGTGGGATTTGGAGAGATTTGGAGGACAGGATGAGCCGGCATCCGGGAATTAGGTGGCACAGAGCGCAGATTGTGTCAACAGTTGGGGATAGTGGCCGTCCACGTGACTTCCCATTCCCCCGACCCACCATCTGCATTGTCCAAATGTTTGTTTGTGCATGTAGAGAAATGTCCGGTGGTAGTTTCTCCAACAATGGGCAACGCAGGAAACCCTTTTCTAGTTCTTTCCGACGCCAGTCCAAAAACTGTTACTGTTTGGAGATATAAATGGAATGTGATACAACTACCTAAACTAATAATAGTATGGACATTTTTGACAAGGGGGTTCTTGTCGTGTGAAAAACAATTCCCAGCCTTCTTTGCCCAGCCTTCATCAAAGGCCAAAATGGTGGTACCAGGAATTGTCAGATGCTCAGGCTGTTGTGAGCAGGTGTCATGTTGGGGTTTCCATTATATCTTTTGTGACAGCAGTCTTGGTACTTTCTGAATAAACTTCTTGAATCTTGGACACACCCCATTTTGGGGTGGTTCCCAGAAAGTATAAAACTGGGCTGACTGGAGTTGAACCAGGAACCTTTCTGTGAGGCAGACAAGCAAAAAACATTTGGTCGATTCATTAACAATTCTTCCTATTAGCATGTGCGCGATTTGCTCACGTCGGCATAATAGATTCAGGCTTGAAAACCAGATGTCATTCAAAGGCAGTCACGGTTGGAAGTGAACAATGTGTCAGCATTGTCACCTTTCTTGACGTGTCGTTGTTTTAAAGCAACAGCCGCCGTGACCGGATGCCGTCCCACAAAAACGGATGAGCAGAATGGAAGCAGCTGCACTCGGAGGGGGTGGGGGTCCGGGAGTCGAAATGAACCGATCAAATGCCTCCAGACCGAGGACAGATTTCTTAATATGTGAAAGCTGCGCAGCATTCAAAGATTATGTTTTGTCTGCTCTTTGGAATTTGTTAATGCACAAGGCTTTCTTTTCATAGCACCCAATGAGGGAACCGTCCATTGACAAGCCACCGCTTGGAATAACTAGGCGAGATTTTGGCTCGGTTGTTTGGTGGAGGAGAGGGTGGTTTGCAAAGTTTAAGGAGGGTGGTGTGTTGTGTTGGGATTGTATTGGGGTTAGGGGCTTCCGGCTCCAGTCTGTTAAAATCCCAGCACAATTACTCTATTAGCATGCTCAGCTTTGCCTCTGCTTTTCTGTATTCATGAAAGTCGACAAGGTTCAGGAGGCCATCCAAAAAGCCGCCTGTCACAGCTCCTTTGAATCCTCAGCCCTTCGGCCAATGGCCTTACTTGGCAGTCCAGTCTGGGCAACATCCTGGGTGAATACCCTCTCTTGGGTCTGTTGATGTTGATGTACATATATTTATATATGAGACTTTTTTATAATACAAACACATCCTGACCATGAAAAATAAAACAGGAGAAAACCTAGACAATTTGCTGAGAGCTCCTGGCTGAGCATCGAACCACGCATGTTACCTGGATTTGAGAGTCAAGTGCGTTAAGTAGCAAAGCATTAACCTGGACTGCCGACCTGTTGACTAGCGCTAACTCTTAAGACTTCAGAGGAGTAAGGTTTTGCATCGCGCAGCCGGGCATCTGTTCGTCTGTCCATGAAAAGAAAATAATGTCAAGCCTTTGAAATTCTACTCTGTAAAACAATTAAGTAAACAATCGTTGGAGCTTTGAGGTTAGATAGATACGTGGATGGATGGATGGAGGAAGGGACGGACGGACGGACGGACGGATGGATGGATGGATACTTTATTGATCCCGGGGGGAATTTCATGGACCTATCAAGCCATCAGGCTAGCTGTCTATCCTGCTATCAATCAAGTTATAAAGTCACTCAACTGGTTTGCTTGTTTGCTATTATTTGCCAACAAATTGTGTTGTGAGGTGTGACGAATGTTTGCACCAGAATGACTTGTTACTGCACATGCGTTTTCTCTGCCACGTTTGCCTCCGCACATTAGGAAATGCCTTTGACCGCAATGAAGCCCTCGAGGACCGAGCGGCACAAGCGAGTAAATCAACACAAGAGCGATAAGTTGGCTGCTTTATTCGCCAGGAATAATGGGCCGAGTGGCATGACGCGACTTGTCGGTGTTCCATGCAAAGCGAGAAAGGCAGTCAGATAAGTGCAGGTTTTAGCCCGGAACATTACAAGAAGAAAAAATGACAACAGATCGTGCAAAGTTGCATTTCTGTCATTTAAAGTGTTGCTTGCTGACTTAACACTGACAGTCTGCCATGCACGTAATTATGCAACTTAAAATGTTAATTATTAACGAGGAGGTTTTCCATGCCATGAAATATGCATCCTTATTCAAGTCAAAGTTACTTTTCCACGTTGGATGAGGAAACTATCAAATGAGTGATAAAATCAGGCCGCAGGGATGATTTTCGAACAGATGGCTTAGTGGAACCATTGGTTTCCAGTTCTCCCTTTTTGTTGGACAATGTCAAGTCTTTGTGGCAGGAGACAGTTTCCCAGCCGCCAGACTGGTTTGACCAACAGTTGGAAACAAGTTTCCTAAACCATAATGACGGTCGCTTCAATCCAAAGCTCCATAGCTGTTTTGGCACAAAGACACAATTTGCATAGAATTTCTATCGGGAATGCCAGTTAATCCTGAAGTTGTACGATTCAAAATTAAATGAACATTTTTTGGAGGGGAAACGTGCACAAATTCTTTACCCACTTTAAAATGTAGAAACTTATCAGCTAAAGCAATATGTTTTGTTGTGTTTGTTATGTAACCCTTTTCTACAAATGCTAAAGAAATTCTATTCTAATCACAGATCCGTTATAGTTTTGTTAATAATTACGTTAAAAGTAGTCAAGTATAAAACGTGTGCTTGACATGATTTTGGAATTAAAAAAAAAAAAGTCTTACCAGCCGACTTGCTAATTCGTCCACCACCAACATCAAGATATCACACAAATCCTTGAACGACAAGGTACCAGTTCTGTTTGACTTCAGAGCTTCCCCTTGTGTAGAAAAGACGTCCCATTTCATTTGTGGTTTGCAGAATTATTCAACGCTAAATACTGTACTGTGGTGAATGTGAGAGCATCGCCACTGATCCCCTCATAAAAGAAAATCATAAAATTATCTCATAGTTCTTTGTGTGTTTGAGGTCTGGTTTGCACAAGGACTGACTTCATCAAGTTTGGTCATCACATGTACCGCAGCCTGACAGTGAGCGCATTTAAAATATAAAATCTGAAAGCACAAGCATCTTTGCAGCAGCCCCCTTCACCTTATACGCACATATTTTGGAGACGACACTATCGCTGTGTGGTTTTTGCCTCGTGGTGACTTTAATGCTCCATTAAACGCTTACATCATTAAGCCTAGGCCAGACAAGTTTAAAAGTTGAAGCGGACGTTGAGTAATCCCGACATGTGCTGTATTTCATTAATGTGACAGGCTGATAAAAAGCCAGCGGGCATGCACTTGGCTGCCGTTGCATTCCAGCTGCATTGATTTGCAACGCCCACCAAAAAGAGCAGGTTCTGGGAGTCGGGGTGAGGCGGCTGTGGGCGGGGGTGGGGCCTGCCACAGTGCACATGTCCGTCGCAGCAGCGCGGTATGCGAAGCTCCATCAACACCTCGGAGAGAACAACCTCCAGCTACGAAATAAATAACATGGGGCTGTCTTTCCTGGTGGCAGGGCCAAACATGCTGCTTTTGGACAGGCTTCAATGACGCTTTGATTCGGAAAGGAAGTGAAACAAAATCACCATTTACAGGCCCTGACAGCCGGCAGCTCTCTTCTTTTTTTTTTCTTACCTTCTTTACCCCCCCACCCATTCATGTTTTGCTCCCCACGCCAATAAAAGACTCTAGTCGGGGGTAAACTGTCATGCTGATCCTCAAAGCGCCGCGAATGTCAAAAACCCTCAAAACGAGCTCCCGCCGTTGACGTGCGTGAGCCCCCAGCGACTTTACTTTAGCTGAATGGAGTGGTGGTAGTGGGGGGGGGGGGGGTGCCTGAAGACAGATACCTGCAGAGATATCTGCACGTCTTCCAAAACGCACACGCATGAATTGTGAGCACACATACAAGCACACTATAGAAGTCAAAGCAAAGCTGTAAAAATGACATGTCGGTGCCCTGGGTAACGGTAAAGTAGTTATTGGTGTCAACGAAGTAGCTACAAATGAACCTCGATTTGTCCTTCTCTCTCGAAGGGACCACAGCAACAAGGTTATTCCCCAAATGCAAACCTGTGTATTTTAGTACATTTTGCCCGACTGCAATTTTTCGTATGCATGGCTCTGTATGTTGGAGACATATTTCAACTGTTCTTAGCTACTTGGGTTTCGCCCAGGTTTTCAAAGTTACTCAAGTGTTTTTTGTCATGTGTGATTTTGCTGAGTTGAGTGGCATTTTAGTTATTGTTGTTCAATCTGTCAGACAACAGAGATCAATTGATTGTTATTTGCACCATTTAAATTGTTATTTATTATTGAAGTCTTTTTTACATATGGGGTGAGAAGATAAAAAAAGTATGCTGCAATGTCACCAAACCACTGGTCTCCAAAGTCTTCGATTCCTATAACTAACACTTAACCAACTAACTGGTGATTCACAGATTCTAAACCAAGCAACCAAACCACAAGTGCCTCATGGAAACATAGTGTAGTAAATAGTTTGAAATAACCTTTACTAGTCCAATTCATGATGTTATAGGTGGCCGCAGGTTAAGTAGAAGTAGTATACTACTATTGTATTTGGCATTAAGGTCCAATCTAGCTTTCTAATGACCAAACTAAAGTTTGTTGTCGAGGCAAATTATGAATCGGGACCATCTTGATGATGGGTGGATGAATGTGTTGAAGACACATTATTTGTCATTTTTGGGTGAATGTAGTGAAGTCAGTTAATTTTCCATGCCATACCTGATGAGCTATCATAGCATAAGGGTTGGAAATTGTTGCCTTATTGTCTGCCATTGAGCGTACTCATAAACGTCATATTCACAGTAAATGTGGTAGCTTGTCATTTGTCCCCCGAGGTGGCTACATATAGGAAACAGCGTTTCCAAAACAAGTTTTTTTGGCAAAGGTGCTCTATTAAATTAAGCAGGTTCCTTTTGTTCCTAAACCAATATTGGGAGATGACAAAGACGAGCACAAAAGGTTTCGGCGCAAGCAACAAGAAGGACCTGCGTGCGGCTGTCCGTGAAAGAGCAGCGTCAGGTTTGAAAGAAAACTCCTCCATGTGGCAGTAACAGAACATTCTGGAAGCGAGCAGCTGTCCCACCCAAGCTCGCAGCTGCACTCACGCCCACCGCCAGCCCCGTCGTGCTTTCTCTTGGCCTTGAAATGTTTATTTTACATCAGATGGCTTCCGCCTCCCGCCCTGATATCTACTGTACCTGCTGAGCGCTTGATTGACACCCGGCAATGGAGGCCCAGATCAACACTGTCAGAGCTCACGGCAAAGGGGGAGGAAATGAAGCCAATGTGCTTTCGCCCCCAGGTTAAGTCAGAAAAACAAGAGATCTTTTCAAAAGGCGGCATGTTGGCTTAACAGTTAGCATGTCTGTCTCACAGTTCTGAGGGTTGGGACTCGAATCTCCGCTTGTTTTGCATGTTCACAGCCACTATTTGTAGTTTGTCGTTTTTTGGAACCTATCCTCAATTACTGGTTCTCTGCATATTATTAAGGTCTTTCCGTGATGAGCCAAGCTGCCCTAAAATGACAACAAAAGTTGTAATCGGCATCAAGGAAGTATGGTGACGTGATACATATCAATTTCTGATGTACGTCTATGGAATCCAGTTATCTGCAGGCTGTTTATTTCTGGAGAGTAATGTAATAAGGAGAATTGGAAATTATATGTAAGTTGTTTGTGGTATTTTTACATTTCAACTGATGCGTTAAAAATTGGACTGACCCAGGAAGTTGGGTCAATTTGACCCACATTTGGGTGTTTTGTATGCACAAAACAACATGTCAGTCCAATTTTTAACCCAAATTTTGGTTGTTTTTAACCCGGTATTCTTAAGGCTGTACTGTTGTGAGCAATTCTAAACAATACAATCCATCTTTATAGCACCTTCACAACAGCTGTCGCCAAAATAATAACAAATTAATGCATACATTTTATCGCCTCAATCCGTAACTTAATGCAATAAATAGTGAATATCTCTTGATAATATACATTGAGGGGTTCTTATGCTTTTAGGGTCCGGGTATCCTATATTGATGAGATATTTTGCCAAGGATCCCTCATAATCCAAATGGCTGTCAAACCTAACTGACATGTGAAGGGCTAATTGTCATATTACTTAAAATGTATCAATAAATTATAACTTAAATTTACATAGAAAAAAATAAATCTTACAATAATCAGAATCTTTGCAAGCACAAAAAATAATTTTCAGAGAAAAATAGTTGCAAAAAAAAGTTTTTTCAAGAATAAAGTCATATTTCTGTGGACAAAAAGTTTAATGAGGAAGTCATTTTTAAGAAGTGCATTAAAAACACAACTTGATTCTTGTCATGTTATCATTTTATTCTGAAAGGAAAATCATAAAAATGTCAAATCTGTAATTCCATATCCATCCATCCATCCATTCATATCTTTTTTTGTAAAACAAAAAACAACGAAAAACAGACATTCCATGCAGTGGGCCCAATAAAAGATTAAAGTGGGCTGCATATGGCCCACAGGACTTATGTTACCCTCCTCTGGTATCAGCCAATCATATTGTCACTTACCTTTCCTTTTAGACTGGGAAGATCACAAGGCAATAATATTTGCCGCTTTTAAATCTTACAAGGATGTCCTTTATTTATTTTTTTAAACTTGTACTTTGATCTCTCCTCATCCTTTAATTACGAGAAGGGATTACTTCATTGTGTCAGTCAGGGGTCTTCGCTGCCCCAAGAAGCCCCTCATCGTGTTTTCCTTGGACATGAACTCGATAACAGGCAGCTAACGGCACACCGCCCGCAGGCCCCCACACGTTCTGGCATGTATACATATGCCGTGAACTCCGTTGCGACTTGATGAGAGCCAAACAAAGTGGAGCGGTTTTTAGTGTTTGATTTGAAAGGAATGGTTTTTTTCAACTTGCAAAAATGAACAGTCAACAATAGATAATCAAGAAGTCCGGCAGAGCTCACAGACCCCTGGGGGTCCAGGGCCCCCAGTTTGAGAAGCACAGTTTTAACAGTGATATAACAGTGTCGGTCATTTGCGTGCTTGTGCCGCGTTATTTCCCTGAGTCGTTATCGCGCTCCATAGAAGCCTCTCGGTGTAGCGTGTCAAACTCCGCAGCCGCGCACACTGAACAAAACCACGTAATTAATGATTTTATCTTCAGCCCAGGTCCCACATCACACAGCTGGAGATAAGTTTGGGACGGAAGGCTTGGGGGCACAACATGCGGGTTTCCCCCCCTTGTTTGGTGCACTCAGGCGTGGGGAGAGGGTGGAAGCATGAAGGCATCAGCTTGTTATCTGGAGCTGCTGCAGATAATAGAGGAAGTGCTTCAAGTGGTCCAAAGGCGACTGCGTTCTTGCTGGAAAATCTGCAGCTGCATGTGTGCGCCTATGATGGAATGCGTGTTTACACGTGCATGTTCTCGGTCTGTCTGGATGGATTAAGGGCCAAGGCGGTGATTGTCCGGCTTGTATTCTGTACGTATGTAACGACAACTGGAATGTTGTATTTGTTTAATTTTAGGTTCTTTGCACATCCGCTGACAAAATGCTTTTTCTGAAACCCCCATAAGATGGCACCACATGCCTGTCTAAACAGGAAAGTAGTGATACAGTAATTAGGACAAGGAAAGCCATACATTTTAACTGTGAGGCAATCTTGGTGTCGGCAACAAGCTGAGTTTAGCCTGGGTTGTAAAAGAGAGTCTTTGCCACAGCTGTACAATAGCAGCTGTATATGAAAAACACTTCAGTCCCAAAGTATGCATTTATTGTGTGTGCCTTCTTGAGCTAAATGACCGTATATCCTAATTTTTGTTGACCCCCCCACCCCTTTATGTCATCAGGTGTTCCAAAACGATGGATGACAGTCATGTAGTAATGTGACACAGCATTATGCTGAGCTGATCCTGTGAAGAAGCAACCGTAGAAGGAGGAGGAATGAAATAAGGGGATTAGTCCACAGACACAAATCATTCCCAATTTAGCGCATTGACACCAAAAGGAGAAGAATGTGTAGCACAAAAGCTTGTGTATTATCCAAAGGAGCATTACTTCTTCCACTGGGCTATTGTCACCAAGCAGGGAAGTTAAGACAAAGTTGTATTTTTTAATTAAAGAGCTTGTCCCCCCCCCTCACCTTTTAATCTACCAGTGTCGCTCTTACCTCCTTCCAGGAATAGATTCCTGCGTGCGGCAAGGTTGGCAGGGGGAGAGGGGGAGGGCGTTTGTTTGGATTTCTTTTTTCCCAAATTCAACTTCACAACTTCAAACAGCTGCGAGCCAGAGGAGCTATGGGTGGGCTTCTCAAAGCTTGCGAGAAGGAGGTGCCTCTCGGAGCCACTGGGACAATGACCAAGACGGCCCCCCTGCTGGCCTTTTTAAGTCCTTGTTGAAGATTTTGGCTTCAGCACTTGCTTTTAACCGCGTCACCGATTACCAATTCTTTTCCACATCCTTATTTAAAGAGATTATCATTTTGATCTTTTTGAAGCAGAAACCCACCAATACAGTTGCATCAGCGTCCTAACAGCAAATTTGCAGTAAGCCACTGCAAAAAACCGATAGCCTGTTTCATACAGAGATCATAAAAAAAAAAAGGTGCATCACCATTTCACAAGATTTTGCAACACACCGCATGTCATTTACACAGAAGCCAGCAAATTCAGGATACAATTCTCTTTCACTTCAAGATCTTGCAAATTATGCACATCAGAGCAATACCAACAGATTCTACAATAAACCGCCTTTGATTTTTAACACGGAACCCAGTAAATAATGCTTAACACACAGATATTCTGTAAAGGAAAATTAGATGCATCAAAGCCTCACCATGGGGTTTCACAATGAGCCTTCTGCAGGCAATGTTGGAACGCTGCACCAATTTCATCTCTTACACAGAGAGCTTGCACAAAACTAAAAAAAAAATGTGATAGTTGACATTCTGTAGAACAGCAACCTGCAACCAATATGGTCAAATCACAGTTTTCAAAAGGGTCTGTTGATCAGCTGTCATACAATCCCTCACCTGCAAGAGTAAAACGTTATTTATTAGTTGAAGCAGTATTATATTTATAGTTTGGCAAAAGGCAGACTTGCAGGCTTGTCGTAACAAGAACGGGATGGGTTTGTTTGTTTGTGTGGTTTGAAGTTGATCTGGTTGCATGGACACATGGGATTAGGCCATCTTCCTGCACACTATTGTTCCATGACAACAATGTGTTGTCCCAGTCAAGCTGTCTCGCAATAGCAGAGCATAGAAAAAAATGTGATCGTGTTACAATGTAGGCTGCGGCATTTCCAAGCTAATGTCGTACAAAACAGATAGTGTTGTTCCTCCTTCGATCGGACTCTCGAACCTCGGGTCAGTTCAGGTCAGTACACCACGGTATGGTTCAATTATATATCGACACAACTAACATCTTCGCTAAAGATGAAATGACCCAGTTCAGTAATATAAATAATTCAATTACGATAAACCTGATCTTACTACAAGAGTCAAGTCATGTTCACTGACTCAGACCAGACCTGGTCCCACATTCAGATACTGGTGTCCAATGTCAGGATAGTATATACATGCATCACATGTACAATTTGTTTATAATGCCAAATATTTTTTGTCCAATTACATCGATGGAATATTCGGTAGAAAGAAAACATTTGAACAATATTTAGTTACCGAAGCCTAGATTATTACAAAAGTTGTACAATTTTTGGTGTTTTACCAGCATGGCAACACACCTGCTAACTATCACCTAATGCCAATTGTATTACATAAAAACAGCACTCAGTGTTTATGTGATGCATCTCATATACTGTTCATGACGGTTGTTCACGTCATCCTCCGTTGACTTCTGACCTTTGACCCCTCCTGCATGACTACTACACATGAAACGGCACTGTTTCCTCCCTGTTCCTCAGGAGCGCTGCAGATAAGCGACGGCCCTCGCAAAAACACCAGTTTGTAGATACAAACTCAACAAATTTCCCCTGTGAGAGCTCCATGCTGAAAAAAAAAAACACCACCGCTAACAAAAGATAGCGACTCTGGAAAAGAAAACAAACAAACAGAGTCAGTGAGGAAAGGGGCGAGTATGTTCAGGACCACCGTTCCGAGACGTTTTGTGACCAAACAGTGCAAGGAAGAGCAGATAGATGGTGCAGTTTATCTCCGTGAGTCAAACAATTCAGCGCGCTGCCGCAACCTTGAAGGAATCCAAAGAGATGTCCTGTGGAAATGCCGCTTCCTCCTCTCGGAAGGCTGTGTTCCGTCCAGTGCGTTCTTGATCAAAATGCTGGAACGCCTTAAGACATTGTGAAAGCTCGGCTTCCTCAAAAACCCATGGGTCAGCATGGTCACTGCTACATCAGTAGGAAAGATCCAGTGGCGACTCGGATTATGAGTTTTTGTAAATCCAAGCCACTGCTTCGCTGATTTAATTTTTGTCTCAGATTGTGAACAAAACACAGAGTAATTAGTTTACGGAGTCAGGATTTAGGTTAACAAAATGTGTTTTTACAATTAAGGCTGGCATCCATTATACAAAACCTAAAATATTGTCACAGGACACACCTTCAGCGTATAATATTAAACATTTATATACGATAATATTTGTTATCATAAAATAAGCAGTTTTTTTCGTTGTTACATTTTCTCTTTTCTGTTTCTGGTGCGATTGCATGAGACCAGCCAATCTTAGCTGCCTTAATTGTAACTCCTTCTTACTCACCTCAGTGATGTTCTCATCACAGAGTGAACGATGAAAATTTGATACATAATGTAGCCTACCTCTTCTTACTCTACATAGTCGTGGATCAGATCAGGATATTAGCCTGCTAGCGTTTGTGGGACTTAGCATATGCATATATGGGCATGTTGCTAACAAATTGTAGAGTCACCAAACATAACAATTGTGTCTCCTTGCTAGGTAATGCAGGATTTATGTGAAATCAGTCCCTATTTGTGGCCACCAGGTGGTGTCATTACACTTTTCTGCTCAGCATATAGGGCACATAACTACACATTATCCAGAGTACAACATTAAGAGTACAACATTTAAAAGCGGTTATAAACAAATGCATCCATCCATTATCTAAAATGTTAATCTTCACAAGGGTCGAGTGCATTTTCTATCCAATGCTTTCTACTTTATTCTTTCCATTACATAATAAGACTTGCACATTTTCAAACTGTCCTATTTGTAACTCCACTAAACACCAGTGGGAGGCGCTCACTAAGAGGCTCCCGCTTTGTGGCCTGGCTTTTCATTTAAGCTTCATACATCTTCTCAGTTTAAGAGTGAAATAACCAAAGCAGCAATTGTCACACACAGGAAGCACCTTGTTGGACTTTTTCCGATTGCTATTGTGAAATTAATGGACTGAGTGCTTGCTGGTTGGGCAGAAGGCTCTATCTATTTACAGAATGTTTGGTGTGATGCCGTCCAACTTCCTCGCTCTTGGCAAATAGAGAAGACAACGACAGCCTGCGAATTGCTTACCGACCTCAGAGTTTGTTGGTACTTGAAAGCGGTTTTTGGGCCGCGCCTCCTGCGTGATTTATGCGTTGCATCTGTTTAATATCGATCATAAGCAATAGCACAGGCCAGGGGAAAGGAAAAGTCATCTCCTGTGGAAGCGTGCGCTGCACTTTGATGTTGAGCCGAACCAGGGGAAAAGGTATGAGGCCTTTTTCGAATTAGGCCACTCATCTGGGAGGCAGAAACGGAAAAATGTGCTAAGATGCTGAAATCTTCAAATTTATAGGTTTGTTTTGTTTCCGAACACTTCATTGAACATTTTTGATACAAAAAGAGATAATTTGGCAGATACTTTTCGACAAATTTCTCACAAGCTAATTGTATTTTCAGTAACTAACTTTGCATGCACCGTTTGTCCCACCCAAAGTTTGTGCACCTCCAGTTCACCTCATGCAACTCAACGTGTTTACTGTTACTCTACCGTCCTCTGCTGGCCATTGTGGGATCAAACGCCATATACAGAAGTACAACTTTAAATTGTAGCCCCAGTGTCAGAAGTATTGGTCATTCCCCATCCCCAGGAAGGTTCCTATATTGGATACTAAAATTTGAGGTATTTTAATATTTCTTAAGTTACACAAATATAAACATAGTACGATAAAAATTCCTAAATGAATAAAGAATAAAACCACAACATAATTAATAAATTAGCATCTCATACTTTTTCAATCTTTGAAAAGTACCACATGAACAACACACACACGCACGCACACACGCGTACACGCACGCACGCACGCACGCACGCACGCACGCACGCACACACACACACACACACACACACACACACACACACACACACACACACACACACACACACACACACACACACACACACACACACACACACACACACACAGTATTGTAAACCGTATGCAGGGGACCAAGTGTAACTTTCATTGTATTACCACTAGAGGACAGCATTGGTCACCTGCATACTTAAATATTATATACAGATGAGCCACAATAAGTATGCAGGTGACCAAGTGGGACTTGCATTGTATTACCACTAGAGCACAGCAATGGTCACCTGCATACTTATGTAAGTTATTTAGATATATACAGATGAGCCACCATAAGTATGCAGGTGACCAAGTTGAACTTTCATTGTATTAGAGGTCGGCATTGGTCACCTGCATACTTATGTTGGCTCATCTGTTTACTAATTACAATTGCAATTGTTAACCAATCAAAAAGCACTACAACAATTTTTACAGAGGTAGCAAAAATACCCAGACCGCGTGCTTGAGTAGCAGATGCTGATAAAAGTAGTATTGAATAAACTCTGATTCCAAAATTCACAAAAAGACGTTCTATGTAAGGATTCTGAATGAAACAGTCATAGAAAACATTCTCAAATAATTTTCAGATTATTGAAAAACACAAGTATTTTTTCATGATTAAAAATAATGCTTCTTTACAGCCAAATAAATCTGGTCTCACCCACTTGGTGTGCTTCCAATCAAGGTCCAGCAGGTGGCAGCACTTGACCACCTACTCCGTTGACTTCCTACGCCCGCAGAATGAGGGCGCTTGATGTCTGACTGCTAAATCCGGCGTTATTTCACCCAGCTTTGACTCCATAACACTGAGCAGGAGGAAAAAAATATGACTCACCGTGCCGCTGTTACAGTAGTGCTGCACTTATTCCGATAATTACGACCGGGCCAGGGGGCCCAAAGCGATGCAGATGCCGATGCCAATTGCGATGTCAGAGGGATCTTACTGTGATAAGGCATATCAGTAGAGAAGCACGAAAGAGGGGTGATATGGATTAGGCCACGGGGGACGGCAATCAGAGAACCCCTAGGCCACCTCCGAGTGTTCGGTGGCCCTTTGCAAACTCCCGGCCCCGGGGCCCAGACCCCCATAATGGGTCCCCGGGTGAAGGTGTGGGGCTGGGTGAGTAGGTGTCGTTCCATCGGTCGGTCAGTCGGTAGGTCGGTCGGTCAGTCGGTTGGTCAGTCAGTCACCTGATCTCTGACTCCTCAGCCCTGGGGTTTTGTGGCTACTTAAATGGACATCATTTGAATGAAGGTGCAGATTTGTTAAAGTTAATAAGACGAGATAAGGAGCACTTAAGACAGAAGTACAAGACTATTCCTAAGAAGTGACTGCAAAAAGATTTGGAACTTGCCTTTGTAGTGTTTGTCATCATGAGCAATTGGGAACATATAAACAATTCATGTAGCACATGCCTGGAACTGTCATAGTAACAATTTGATGAATGTTCTCAACAGATGACTGCAAAACAAACAAAGAAACAGTTTGACGGTAAAATTGCGAGAGGGAGGGAGGGGGCACACATTCTCATTTAGGCGCGTGTTGCGCCTGTACATGCAAGACACGTGAGTTCATTTACGGGGACGGCTTGTTCCTGCCCCGTCCTTTAAATTCAGTATTTAAAAGCATCAAAGTATCGGTCTTTGCGTCTGAAGTGAAACGTCTCACTGTGACCTTGAATCGGCGGCGTTGTGGAGAAACGGGAGCGTTCCTCGCGAGCCGCATATGGAAACATTGTAGCGACCTGTCAACGCACGAAAGGCACGTGGGCAGCTTTGCAAAGAGGCATGCCGGATTGGGCCGCCCAAAAGTAGAAAACAACGCTGACAAACGCCTCCGCTGCTGATTTCATCTTGCGCAATAGTGCAAAAGCGCCATTGATGGGCAGGTTGGGGTCCCCCGCATGCGATGTCATCAAACGTGTTAGGACCCCGAACGGATCCGTACACCCGAGTAGATGTGGTAGCGACATCGACAAATCAGAGGCTCACCTCCTCTTCCCAGTACAATTGCAGTTTGTGAGACGCGCCCATATTGACAAACGTGGTTGGGAAGTTTTTACAAACGGTCCCTCGAGTCTTTCAAAGCCTCGCAGAAATCCAAAGAGAGTTCTGATCCCAGACTCCCTTTTGCTTTTTCCACGTTCACCTGTTGAGATGCCGGGATGTGCACACTTGTGTGCTCAAGGCCTTTGTATAGCCCGTTTGGACAGGAGGTGTCCCGGTTGTTCACTCCTCGTCCGACTTGCTGTCATTTTTATTTGAAGGAAATGAAATAGAAATGAAATGCAGCCACTGGCTCCTGAAATGATGATGAATGTGCCTTTCTGCCCTTGTTTTAGTGCAGTGGTGCTCAACCTATTTTCAGCCACGTGTACCTTGCGTGAAATCGTTTTTCAGCCAATAAACAATGTCCTCCGTTGGGTTCATGGTACAAATTCAAAAAAGACAATCATTCATTTCACTAATTACAAATAAACAGAGAAACTGAAGCTATGTCATCTGAAAATATAGTGAGAAAGAAATTTGACAAGATGACCTTTATTGTCTAGTTGTACTGAGCTTAGTCTTTTGGCATGTTGTGGAGATATTTTAGAGAGACACTTAATCCCGCCTGTGCTTGACTGAGCATCTTTGTCATTCACGGCGGCAACAAGTGAACTTTTGTCACCAAGGTCTTTTTTTTTTTTTCTTCAATCTTTCATTGCTTGGATGCTACGTTTAAATTGTATTTTAAGCTCTGACGTGCCCACTGAGGTGCTTTCACTATCCAACGCCTACACTTTCAAAGCCTGTTACTGTATTTCTTTGCTTGTCTTTAAAGGCCTGTCCAGGCTTTGGAATGACGTCACGCACGTCCTGTTCTGTACTTTTCAACGTCAAGCACAGCAGAGGTATTTTCAGTTTAAAGTTGTACTTTTTTGTGTACAAAGGTTGTATGATGTCACGCAAAGCGCGAAGAGCATCATCTCGACATCCTTTGTGGCGTGCGTGGTGTGTGTGCTTGCAGGAGTGGCTGGCGCTGCGAGCACTGGAACATTCTTGGTACTGGATTGGCCTGCGACGTGCGGCGCCTGGGAGCACTGTGTGGCAGTGGACAGACGGAACACCTTTCTCCTACTCGTGAGTGTCCTTCAGTGAGAAAGCGCGACAAGCTTGTGAGACGGTGAATTGCTTCAAGACTTGCGCACTTGTTGCTTAAATGATGATGATGACTCAACTTGATACCTCAATATTCACAAACAAGATCTCTGAAAGACTTGAAAACATGACTGAAATAGTTACTACTTTCAAATCCTTGCGTTGTGTGCCCCACATTTGCTCTATTGCAGGGCTTGGCAACCCACACAGCCAGACTACTACTTAGGACAGGAAAGCTGCGGTGAGATGAGGCGACATGGTGCTGGTCGCTGGAACGACTACTCATGTGGCTTTAGCCAGGGCTACATCTGCAAGGTACCCAGTGGTGAGTGCACACCTTGTTTTGCGGCTGCAGCGTTCATGTGTCATGACACTGAAAAATATTTGGTGCGGCTTATATTTTAAGAAAGGAAGTCACATTTTTTGACGAACAAATTGGAACTCAAAGTTTATGAGAGCATTCGACTTGCAGCGTGAGTTTCTTAAAAGAGGGTTGCGCAACACCGCCACGAGCCGCGTTCCTCCTCCTCCAACAAAAGGTGGGAGCAAGCAGAGGCCTTCAGTCAGGCCGCCCGCCGAGCAGGGCAGACTTCCCGCGTGCAGAAGATGTCGCTGCCTACTGGCCAAGTGGGGAAGGTCATCCTCCGTTGCAACGACCATCAAAGCCGCACATTTTCAACTTTCAGATTTGGTCATACGTATATGACTGGACTCTCCCTTTTGAAGTTGTATAATTTCATAATTGGCAAAGCCCTCAAGAAATTGACTTGTGTGTAGTCACTTTTTTGCCTGAATGTATTTAACTTTTGGCATTTTCAGACAAGGGCATGTGCGCAAATGCCACCAATGGAGCGTCGTGTTCCTCTCGGGATGTAGCGTGCCAGTGCCAGTGCCAGCTCTACATGAAATACAGCGATGTGAGTTTGTGCTGTGGATGCCCAAAAGCATTTTTACTCTCCCGTGGCAATCGTGTGAAGCTTTCTCAACACCTTCAGTGGGCATTGTTCAAGACATGCAACCAAATGCCTTTGTTTGTCCACTGGAGCTGTCCCCAAAGTGCGTGCATGGCCTACTTGTTCCCATCTTTCTCCGGTGTGTGTGCTCGCAGACGGCCGGCTTCCAAGGTGACTTGGGCGGTCTCAGCGTGGGACATACGCTCGTCATCAAGGGACAATCCACTCCCCAAGCAACCAGGTAATGACCCCCCACCACCACCACACACACACAGCCAAAGAAGGCAGCTGACACATTTGTGCTTGCAGACTGGTGATCAACCTGGACGTGCGTGATAGCAGCGGCAAGGAGACAGGCAACAATGCGCTGCACCTGAACATCAACTTTGGCGCCAAGAGCTTCACCATGAACGCCAAAGTCAGCGGCAAATTGGGCGAGAAGCTGACCGGAAGCCTTCCCCAACAAAACCCCTTCGGACCAGGACTCCCCTTTGAGGTGACGTCCGTCGCTAAGTCAGCGTTAAATCATCACCCAAATTCAAAACCCGTAGAAAGTAACCTGCACTCTGCCTTCCGCCGTCTAGATTGTCATCAAGTGTGGCAGTGGCGCTTTCCAGCTGACTTTCAACGGCGGGCCCCAGCAGGACTTTGCTTATCAAGTTCAGGATCTGCAAGCCATCAACTTGCTGTTGGTGTGGCAAGTGGAGCAGATCCACGTCCACCTGAAGTGATCACGCGGCCGTCCGAGCACCGCTTCCTGTCTGGCCGTCGTCAGCCGACGGCAATCAGCGTGTTTTTTCCCTTATTGTTTCTTTAGCGGTCGCCACTTACTGTTGTTCACTTTAGACTAAGTGTGCAAGATAATGTCACGGTATGACATTTTCGCATTATGTGGAAAATATAGTACAAATATAAACACTTTAATTGAATACACATGTTCTGATGAATTCTTTGACTATATTCAAGTGATGATTTTCTTTCAAATATGTAAACGTGTTTGAACCAGAATAAAGGCGTTGGCTCTTAAACTTCGTGAGAATCTCATTGCTTTGGATGCTGAAGATTTAAAGCAGCCGGACACATGATGTTCCAGGAGCCATTTTGCAGTCCAGCGCTCAATGTCGGTGTGGAATTCCAACTGCGTTAGGTACTGTCACGCCCGTGCCAGAGCACGTTCGGCCGTCAACTTCCCTCAGCCACAGGCCCTTTTGTCACCGTAAAGTCTGTCACCTGCTTCCTCTTGTTACCCTGTGTATTTAAGCCCTGTCCGTGTGTTCCTCCCTGTCCGTGTCCACTGTTCTGTCCCGTCCGTGTCCGTGCCCAGTGTTCCTGTCGTTTGGTTTTCCCTTGGTCTGTCTGGAGGCTCACGGTCAGTATTTTAACCATGTCCAAGTGGACTTATGTCGGTCGGTTAGTGTTGGGTCGTGAGTGAACGATTCGTTCAAAAGAACAAATCTTTTCAGTGAACGAGAGCGAACGAATCACTTCACTTAACGAGGGAATCACACGGACACTCCATTAGGTACACCGCCATTTTCAAGTGTACCTGATTACAGGCCACTTTATTAGGGAAATATCATGGTCAAAGGTCACAGATGTCAAGCTCTAGTCCTCGGGGCCGCGTTCCAATATGTTTTCCAAGTTACCCTCGTTAAACACACCTGCGTGAAAAGATTTTGGTCATTTTCACGTTCTGCAGGAGCTAAAACTTTTCACGCAGGTGCACTTAACGAGGGAATCACATGGACACTCCATTAGGTACACCGCCATTTTCAAGTGTACCTAATAACAGGCCACTTTATTAAGGAAATATCATGGTCAACGGTCACAGGTGTCAAGCTCTAGTCCTCGGGGCCGCGTTCCAATATGTTTTCCAAGTTACCCTCGTTAAACACACCTGCGTGAAAAGATTTTGGTCATTTTCACGTTCTGCAGGAGCTAAAACTTTTCACGCAGGTGCACTTAACGAGGGAATCACACGGACACTCCATTAGGTACACCGCCATTTTCAAGTGTACCTAACAACAGGCCACTTTATTAGGGAAATATCATGGTCAACGGTCACAGGTATCAAGCTCTAGTCCTCTGGGCCGCGTTCCAATATGATTTCCAAGATTCCCTCGTTAAACACACCTGCGTGAAAAGATTTTGGTCATTTTCACGTTCTGCAGGAGCTAAAACTTTTCACGCAGGTGCACTTAACGAGGGAATCACACGGACACTCCATTAGGTACACCACCATTTTCAAGCGTACCTAATAACAGGCCACTTTATTAAGGAAATATCATGGTCAAAGGTCACAGGTGTCAAGCTCTAGTCCTCGGGGCCGCGTTCCAATATGTTTTCCAAGTTACCCTCGTTAAACACACCTGCGTGAAAAGATTTTGGTCATTTTCACGTTCTGCAGGAGCTAAAACTTTTCACGCAGGTGCACTTAACGAGGGAATCACACGGACACTCCATTAGGTACACCGCCATTTTCAAGTGTACCTAACAACAGGCCACTTTATTAGGGAAATATCATGGTCAAAGGTCACAGGTGTCAAGCTCTAGTCCTCGGGGCCGCGTTCCAATATGTTTTCCAAGTTACCCTCGTTAAACACACCTGCGTGAAAAGATTTTGGTCATTTTCACGTTCTGCAGGAGCTAAAACTTTTCACGCAGGTGCACTTAACGAGGGAATCACACGGACACTCCATTAGGTACACCGCCATTTTCAAGTGTACCTAACAACAGGCCACTTTATTAGGGAAATATCATGGGCAACGGTCACAGGTGTCAAGCTCTAGTCCTCGGGGCCGCGTTCCAACATGTTTTCCAAGATTCCCTCGTTAAACACACCTGCGTGAAAAGATTTTGGTCATTTTCACGTTCTGCAGGAGCTAAAACTTTTCACGCAGGTGCACTTAACGAGGGAATCACACGGACACTCCATTAGGTACACCGCCATTTTCAAGTGTACCTAACAACAGGCCACTTTATTAGGGAAATATCATGGGCAACGGTCACAGGTGTCAAGCTCTAGTCCTCGGGGCCGCGTTCCAACATGTTTTCCAAGATTCCCTCGTTAAACACACCTGCGTGAAAAGATTTTGGTCATTTTCACGTTCTGCAGGAGCTAAAACTTTTCACGCAGGTGCACTTAACGAGGGAATCTTGGAAAACGTGTTGGAATGCGGCCCCGAACACTAGAGCTTGACACCTGTGACCTTTGACCATGATATTTCCCTAATGAAGTGGCCTGTTATTAGGTACACTTGAAAATGGTGGTGTACCTAATGGAGTGTGCAAGTGACGTCACAGATGAAACAGACAATCAGCCAAACCTACACTGCTGGATTTCATCATGCCCCCTAGGTAGTGGGCGTGATCCATTGGTTTGCTCCGCCAACTTGGGGGAGGGGCCACCTTATGTATTTACACATAAATACTTTCATTTGTTTGCTTATGCATACAAAGCGAGGTTCCAATTCTAAAAGCAGATTTAAGTATATGCTCACATTTGGGATCGAACCAAGTTCCTACCGAGCAAGAGCCCGTATCACTAACCAGTCGGCTATTTCGACCTGCAATCCCTTGGCCGTCTGCAGTTTTTTTTATACTAGTGATGTGCATTCCAGTTCTAAGAACTGAATCTTTAGAATCGGTTCACTCAAAAGATTTGTTCAAAAGAACCGTTCATCGAATCGTTCGCTACACTTTCTTATTTATTTATTCATTTATTTATTTTTTACCTCGTGTAGTGTACCTATTGAAGTGTCCATGAGGTATACCTAATCACAGGCCACTTCATGAGGGAAAAAGCTTAAATGAAAGTGAAAACCCGCTCTCACCCCCACCTCCTGATTGGCTGTTTGATCTGTAACGTCATTCGGACACTCCCTTAGGTACACCGCCATTTTCAGGTGTACCGAATCACAGGCCACTTCATTAGGGAAATATCATGGCCAAAGCTGAACTGAAAGTGAAAAGTGCCACACCCGCCCTCATCCCCACCTCCTGATTGGCTGGTTGATCTGTGACGTCACACGGACACTCCATTAGGTACACCACCGTTTTTAGGTGTACCTAATAACCATGCATTTTTTTGTACGTGTCAAGAATGGGTATTTGACTACTTGCTCTTTATTTTGGGGGACACTAACACGTTACACAACATAAAACACATACATATTGTCATATAAAGCAGTTAACCAAATGTAAGATTTTTATGTTTTCATGCCCAAAAAAATAAAAACAAGGAATAAAACACCAGACAAGTTTTCACATAAAAGTTTATTAAAATAATAATAATAATAATAATAAAATAATAATAATAATAATAAAAGTAAATTTCAAACCAGCAATCTAATGTGAAATTGCAGTAGATATATTTGTTTAGGCGTGTATATGCAGTGTTATAAAATAAAGATTACCCAAAGAGAAGCATAATCCTTTCATGCAATAAAGTTAGTCGTTAGCTTGGAGAAAACGAGCACAAAAGAAGTGGTGTTTCAGTGTGTGGTTCTTTCTTTCCTTGGCAAATCGTTTATCTACATTCTGGCTCACGTTCATTCACTGAATTGTTCACGCAAGGAGCCGCAACATGTTCACTGACTGACCTGTTGATGCACGAGAAGGCAGTTCACTCATTGACTCGTTCGCGAACGGGAAAGTCAGGACTCGTTCCCTCACTGATCCGTTCTCGCGATGAACGGGAAAAATCACTCACTCACTGGCCAAGTTCTTCTCGCCTAACTTTGAAGACTTCATCTGCAGCCTCACTTTACACGATTGTCCCCTTCATAGCACCGAGAGTCGCGGGGCACATTCTGTATGCGCATGAATATTTTTTGCACTATTCACTGAGATTAAAAAAGTATTTGCTGAACGTCCACGTTTTGTTGGGCGGTAGTATAGCAAAATTGCTACATGTCCACCAGGGGGCAGGCCTTCACACGTTATGAACGTCAGCCCTTTGTGACGTCAATACAGTTTAGAAGAGGAGCCCAGGGAGAAATCACAGAGCAGTATTAACGGGGCGTATGTTTTTAGAAATTATTTGGAAGATGCAAAATCTATAAAATTGCTTTTCATTTAATTAAAAAAAAAATTAAATATATTTTTTTATAATTCATAATTTATGTGCAAGTTATTTTAATTAATGTAATCATACATGTGCCAACTTTTTAATAAAATACTAAAATTCTAATTGTTTTTACTAATATTTTCATTAGTAAATTTTCATTTAATTTCGTGCAATTTATTGAATTATTTAATCAATAAATGAAAATGTTAAAAAGTTTTACTAATTTGTATTTATGTGACTTTTTAACAGTAAAATAATTAATGCTGAATCGACTTACAATCACCCCCAAAATCTAAACTGACAAATGTTTTATTTATTTGTTTTACTTTATTTACATGCTCATTTAGTTGATTAAATTACATTTAACCCATGAAATTTATATTTGTTTCTTTTTCCTTATTCTACAAACATATTTGTATTTCTAGGTAAATTCTATGATAACATAATCATCAATCTTCATTTTAATTTTATGTATAGTTCATTTGATTATTTATTGTAAAAGTGTCTGTGTATAAATACATTGGTCTATTTTGTTATTTACTATAAGTGAACTAATCACATGTAGGGGAAAATTATTCTTCAAATTAATATTACAGGACTCGTGATAATGCCAACCGGTTGCTAATGTTCATGAGCATCTGGTGCTTCAGTTGTGCTCTTCGTAGCACCGCTTGCATATCTTTTGGCAAATGTGATATTAATTGCGGGTCAAAAGGGGGTAACCAATTACACAAAAGCGACATTGTTATCAGTCAATCGGGCGAACCTTTTGTGTACGCAGGATAATTGTGTTGTATGGCTAAAACGGCGTGTCGCCATAATGAGGAACTGACATGAGCGCTTACGTGATGGATGAGGAGAACGCACCTCGTCTGACCTCTCGTCATCGACAGACTACTACTATATATACTACTCACAGAAATCAAGCGTTTTAGTTTTCAAATCATCCCCTGATATGACACTTTTAGGTATTATCGGCTACGTTGATTACTCAATTAGTCCTTTGGCCATGTTACAAACTTTTGAAACAACCATTTTTGCATGTTTCTGCTCATTTGAGAAAAATAGCCCCTAGTACTAGGACTATAGTTTTATTGGTAAACTCAGAATTGGATAGAGATGTCTATCATCATGAAAAACACAAACAAAACACTTTCAAGAATCCGGGTCTCAAATTGAACAGGACGCTTAACATGTTGGTTTGAAGCAACCAGGCCTTGAACCTGGTAGGACAATCACAGACAATTTTTTATCCAAAACTTGAAATGTCCAAATTAAAAGTAACCTAATTTTTACTTATAACTGCATGGGAAAAAATTGTCATCAGTCATAAGTTACATAGAAAAGACGTGACAGTCTTCCTTATGGACCTGGATATACAAGAGGATATCTTGTTTATTGCAAGGTACTCACCAAACATTTGGGCTTATTAATTCTGGGGAAAGAAAAGGGCGCACAGCAATTCAAAAGTGACACTGGATCATGCGACAGCCCGTTAAAGCTCGACCCAATAACGTGTAAATATGTCATTTATATAATGTGGCCTTACGAGTTGTAAATCAAATTTCAAAATATATTTTTCCCAATTAAATAATTTGATTTGTCATGCAAGCATAAAGGGAGAATCAATCAAATTAAAATACAATGAAAAGACTTACCCTTTGGAAAGCGTCTGACAGAAAACATTTCAGGTGAATTTTAACATGATTCTCATAAACCTGCAGATGTTTTTCTTGATCTATCCAAAATGAATCTAAAAGAGAAATTGAAAATGTAACTCAATTCTCAACAACCACAAGTACAACAAAGTGTTCAACAAAAGTTCTAACACAATTCATCCATCCATCCATCTTCTTCCGCTTATCCGGGGTCGGGTCACGGGGGCAGCAGCTTCAGGAGGGACTCCCAGACTTCCCTCTCCCCAGCCACTTCATCTAGCTCATCCCGGGGGATCCCAAGGCGTTCCCAGGCCAGCCGAGAGACATAGTCTCTCCAGCGCGTCCTGGGTCGTCCCCGGGGTCTCCTACCGGTGGGACATGCCCGGAACACCTCCCCAGGGAGGCGTCCAGGAGGCATCCTGATGAGATGCCCGAGCCACCTCATCTGGCTCCTCTCAACGTGGAGGAGTAGCGACTCTACTCCGAGTCTCTCCCGGATGACCGAACTTCTCACCCTATCTCTAAGGGAGAGCCCGGACATCCTGCGGAGAAAACTCATTTCGGCCGCTTGTATCCGCTAACACAATTCATAACAAATAAATACATTTCAAGTCATAAATTAATTACAATAACTCCCCATGAACCCTGACCATGATTTCCCGCAGTCTTGAACCTCAATGCATCAAAACCTGAAGCTGTTTGAATTATTTTGGTGATGAGAAGTGCATGCGTTGCTCATTAGATGGTGCAGGCCGTCTCACGCTGTGAGGTGAGATGACACATTTGTCGTGTTAAAGCGCGCCAAGTCGTTGCCCTAAAAGCTCCTGACATCAGGCGAGGGTCGAGGATTTAATTTGGCGGTAAAGGAAGGAACGCCGCCTCTCTGCCGTGCCTCGTTATCTGCCACAACCGCTCCCATTTTGGCACTTGGGTGGTGGAGTCACGCCACCTCCACTAGAATGACCCAGTACTTTGAACCCACACTGGGGCAAGAGCTAGGGTGGCTCAATATCCAAAACCACTTTCAAGCAACAGTGCTATGCATCATCATCAACTTGCTATTGAGAAACTAAGTTGTAGTGAGTTGAGGAGCTTTGTCTAGTGCTTTGACGCCATCTTGTGGCATCTTGTTGCCAAGCAACTATGTTGAACTTAATTGATGAGCTTCTTTTAGTGTGGTGGCACCATCTGGTGGCAGACAGCAAATTTGAGCATATTTTTGGGGTTGGTAGGTACTTGTGTTTTTTTTCACACAGCTGCACAAAACAGCTGAGGGTGTGCGTTTAGGGTGTATGTAATCCGTGGCGAATGCTGAGCACTACAGCTGCTGTCACCTTTTGACTGGATGGGGTATAACCAACATTTTCCCACCAATTCCTTCTCTGGAACTTGTACACACACTCACACACACAAGCACAGACACACACACTCACACACACATACTCTCAATGTCAACAGCTGGACATCTGTCTGACGTCCCCACTTAGCTTTTATTGTTGCACTGATGACAGACTTACATTTGTTGTTTAGTGCATTTGAAGTGTTATTTGTTGCCATTGTCAACAATGATTCAGATTTAAAGTGGTTTAGCACGCAATATGATCGTTTATGACCAAATTAATTGGCAACTTCTTTTGCGCTGTGACACCACAAAGCCCTTTTGAGAACAGAGCACCGCTTCCAATACACTTAGGTAAGTTTACACTACATGGTTCACGTAACACAATTCTGTTTCTTTTTTTTTTTGACATTTCACCCTAACTATGACCACAAATATCACTACAATATGACTTAAAATCTGACGTTAGGCCTTTTTTTTTTATTGACACATAGTCACAAGTTAAATTAACGGGGATTCAGTTTGAAATTCTTCATCTGTCCAAAATGGACAAATGTCTAGTTTGCTGAGATTGAAATCACTTGAACATGCTGGATGGTGTCGCCTCTCTTTTGAATGACAGAACGTAATACGTACATTTCATGATTTATGATGAATTTAGTTTGAAATGAATTATCCCTGTAAGTGTAAAATGTCAGCGGCTCTCTGTAAATGAGAGAGTCCACATTAAAGCCCCTCATGATGTTGGACGCTCTCTTACTGACGCATCACTTCATGTTGCATTCATCCCTCTCAGTGTAATTGTAAATCCACACCCGCTTCATACATCTCACATTCAGACAAAGAGGAAGCAAAAACAGCTCGGGGTGAGCCCCACCTTCATGTGCCTGACAAGTCAAGCCTCCCTTTCATCCACGCCTTGGAGGTAGAAAAATGGGGGTGGGGCCCACGCCATTGCGGCTGACTTGGGGGGGTTGGCCTGGGTGCGGCTTGAATTAGTGGGGGTCGACAGCAGCGTAAGAAGGTGAGAGAGAGGTTCAGGCAGCATCCGCCACTCGTCATGAAATATGTATAGACGCCGCGCCCTGGCTGAGCGGTAATTGATCAGAGAACACCATTAGCCCAGGACGTCGGTCCATGATGGCTGCACCTGGGAACCAAGCATTGTTGTTAATGAGGGACATGAATGAAAGCGACACGCCCAGAAGTTCAGTCACTGTTGTTGGGATGATCACATGAATTCCCATCAACTATGCAGGAACGTTCATGACACAATTCATGTGTTTTCAAAAATGCGTGTTCGACAAAGGTGTACAATGGGTTTGTGGTCAACAGAAACTATTTTCCGGACTCATCTTCAGTTGTACTCATTCGGCTGTCATAAGCCTGGATCCCAAAAGGGAGCTTGATAAATCCTCAGATTGGTCTGTAGGGGACACAAAGGATGAATTATCTTCCATTCCGGCCAATCTAGCGATTCATTGTGTGTGTAGTGTAGTGGGGGTGATGTCTGAGGAAACATATTTGGACAGCAACCAAGAGGTTATTGATTGCTGGAGGAATAATTAAATTGGCAGGTCCAGCTTTTTGCTGCAAGTCAGTAAAATCAATTTTGAAAATGATTTCATTGCCTTATCTAATTACGTGGTTATCGGTGTTATGCATGACACGTCAAAGGTTATATACATACTTAATCTTAACGGTGCATTGGTTTCATATCAACCAATTGGTCCAAGAAAAATGTGTGAAGTTCAAGCAAGCATAATTTTTTTGAAAGACTATATATATATATAAAGGCCTGGCTACATCCCGCCTTTCACTCTTTCAGCCAAGATTATCGGTTGGCCAGATTTTGCTACAGAATCCAAGAATTTCCTTCGGGATAGCAAAGTATCTAGCCACGCAACAAATGGGAAGTGTTGAGTTTTAATGAGCTGTCGCTTCCGATGACTCGGTGTTTGTCATCATTGTTTGGCTGCCATTGACGAGGTGTTGCCGCACATTTTTAGGGTACCCGAAAGAGTCGTAGAACATAAAAGCAGCTAAAATAAGAATCATCATCTCGTTCTACTCTTTGTGGCTAGTCGAAAAGCGTACATGAAATACTGGCTCTTGCTTTCCAACTTCCTGGATGACAAATTCGTGTCAAAAGGCAAAGAAATATACATTCACAGCTTTCTAGGCGAGCAACTACTTGCTTTTCACCAACAACAATTTTAGTTTAAACTGCATCAAATTTCCTTACACTTTTATTATTTAAAAGACTTCACTGCTTTCAATCTGCATTCAGAAAGGTTTGGAAATATTTTAGCTTACAGTAAAACAAACAAACAAAGAGATTACCCTTCATACAATCTATCCAGTGTCTCCATCTCGCACAATTCTACAATCCATTTCATTGTTGATGCGCATGACCTTGTCTTGTCCACATTATTAACTTTTATTTAAGGTATGGTCTCAAACAAATTTGTACAAACAAAAGAGGTTAATGTGCATTGACCTGTGAGGGTCACACCAGGCCGTCTAAATAAGGACACGCTGTAACCTTCTTCTTTGTAGCGCATTGACCTACATTCTCCGAGAGCTGCGACTGGTGGGCAAGCTCACACCGGGCGACACAATGGAGGAAGGTGCCGCGAATCAAACAAAAGAGCAGAAGAGAGACGTATTCGTACATTGCACTTCAGTAGAAGTACACATACTTGTGCTAAATGGAAGATTATAGTCAAAGAACAAGTATTAGTTTAAGCCCTGTACTGAATAAAAAAACTAGCATTGCAAATGGAATTTATGTATTTATTTATTTGTTCGTTTATCCATTTATTTATCCCATTTATCCATCCATTTATGTATCAATTTATTTATTTATGTGAACATGACTCATTTCTGGATATACAATCAAAATATTCCCATTTATTGGAAAATTTTCAGGAATTTTCTGTTTGAGATTTTGGTGAGAATTAACTTAAAGGGCAAATTTATTTATATAGCCCTTAATCACAATGGAGTCTTAAAGTTCACATCAACAAAATCCCACCCAGGGGAAAGAAGCGGGAATAAAACAGGTGAAAATCCAGATGTCAAGGACCACTTCTTATGATTTTTTTTTTTTTTTGTACTGCAAATCAAAATTAGGTTTTTGGATGTTTTTTTTTTTCTAGTACCCATTTCCAAATGGTGTCATCTAAACGACGCTGTGTAAATGAAATGTAACGACACACATCCAGAAGGCAACTCAAAGACACACCTAGCCCAAAGTTGAATGCTAATAATCGACTCATCTTGAAACCCAACCCGGTCTTTCATGTGTTCAAACTGAACCATTACAGCACATTTTCCATTCCAGACGCTACTGGAAAAACTCGGAAAGACACGGCATCCTGCGGTCAGGTAATTAGATGACATCAGTGTATGGTGTGATGTAAAATACTATACTTGGTAGAAAGTGACAATTGCTTTTGACACAACAGACCCAAACGATATCAGGTGTTAAACTTGATAAACTCTCCTGGCTTTACGCACCGATTGAGGCATTTAGAGAGTGTCTGCCGTCGGTCACCACGTACTCCGCCCCTGAGTTAAACACGTGCAATCAGAAGTTTTTAGAAAGGTCACAAAGTTTGCCTGTAAAGGTTGTAGAGCTTTTTAGGTTCGTCATAAAAAAAAGCCCAATATCCCTTGCTTATTGAGACCAGACAGACACACACCCACATACACACACACTGCAATGGTAAGAATAGATGCTCTCTCTGAGCGTAACATGCAATTATACGCAGATGCACAAAACCTTTTGGGTATACAACTAAGTGTGCCATGGATCGGTTTTGTGGATTATTTCTAGTCCTGTTCTAATGTTAAAATATGGTGGCTGTCATGACTCACAGAGTGACCAAGTTAATCATAACATACAACTGTGTGCGTGACTGTTATTTTTATTTTTTTTTAATTTGTGGATTTTTTTTCGGTGCTCATTGTGACTCATGTCGACATGGAATGCCGGCATTGTTTACATGATGATCAAAACCAGATGTTATGTCAAAATTCGTCAACCTTAGCTGCAAAGGTTATCGAAGCTGAAGCACTCCGGCCCGAACTCAACTATGTCAAAAGAAAAATCAAGTGTAAACCCGAAGAAATCAACCTCAAATGTCATGTCGATAATTGTCTTTCTGCATCAAAGAAGATCTGTTTTTTCTTCTCCTCCTTCTTCTTCACTGTTCTCCATCTGTCCCCGGGCACCTTCACTTTGATTTAATGATCACACGTGTGTGTGTGTGTGTGTGTGTGTGTGTGTGAGGGAAGAAAGAAAGAAAGAAAGAAAGAAAGAAAGAAAGAAAGAAAGAAAGAAAGAAAGAAAGAAAGAAAGAAAGAAAGAAAGAAAGAAAGAAAGAAAGAAAGAAAGAAAGAAAGAAAGAAAGAAAGAAAGAAAGAAAGAAAGAAAGAAAGGGGGAGAGGGGTTTTATCCTGAGATAAACTCTCGGCAGCAGCAGAGACAGGAAGGAAGAGAAGGCATCCGCATAAACAACAAAATCACGAGGAGAGCAACATGAAAAAAAAAGAAAATATTAGGAACAAGGACCAAAGACAGAAAAGCGACGTGATGAATGAAAGAATGTAAAGGAGGACAGAAGGCATAGAGAGATCCATCACAATCAAGGCCAGGAGAGAAAATAGACCCATGTTCGGAATTTTTCAGCAATTCAGCCAATTGGGTTTTAGAAAGCATTTTTTTACTCAGCGTACGACCTAAAAAAAATAAAAAATCAGCCCCCAGCATCAGTTTGACTGATGAAATTGGGTAGTCATTTCATGAAAACGTCTCAAGGACCAACGCACAAAATTCAAGAGAAAGTAAGACAGTTGGCATGGAAGTCGCCATCTCTCACTCAGAAGCGCCCCAGATTTGTTGTTGTGTTATCAGCAACCACATTTTCACCAATTGACATGAAATTTGTAGAACAAATGAAAAAGTCTCAAGGACCAATGCCAAGAACTGAATAGGAAGTTGCCATTTTGGTTTGATTCAGCCATTTCTCATGTAACACTCCTGGACAGAAATAAAGAAAGAAAATATTTCTTTATTTACTGAGTGGCCATGTCCATATTAAGAAGACACACAAAAAGGTCTTAAGGACCCAGGTCTGAAATTGAAAAAGGAGTTGGCTATTTTGGTTTGATTCAAAAACATCTCAGCAGAAATAAAATCTTAGTTAGCCCTTGCTAGGGCTGTTTGTACTTTTGGAATAAATGTCATGTGGATAAAAGCCAAAGAAAAACCCTTTTCCAAACATCAATTTCCGTGTCCAGGTTTTGTGCTACTTGAATGGTGCGGCCGTGGTATGCAAAGTGTTGTTCATTCAGTCGGTATCCAGAACAACAACACAAGCAATAAGTATATATCAGGGGGAGAAGAAGCAGATGTGGCCACTGGCACCAAAAAGAAGAAAGACATGACATCACTTCCAGATGGTTTACTCATTAATAGCCCACAATGCGAAAACACAGTGCTGAAAATTCACACTGAATGGCTTTCACAGTCACAGGGACAGCTATTCCGCAACACTTCATGTTATGCTCCAGTTCAATTCATTAAAGAGGAACCCAAACGAAAATTTCATTTGCAATTTGTTGTATGTTTAAACACGACATTGAAAACGACGCCAGGTCTCAGGTGGCAACCAATCACGACTCAGCGTCAGAAAACTGGTGAGTTGTGATTGGTTAGTGGACAGCAAGTGGCAAACTGGCCGCCCTTCGAGATATTCAAAATAAGTGAGTTTTCCCTTTTCAATTGATATTCCACGAACAAAACATTAATCAGAACACTGTTGTGCTGCAGATTTTACAAAGGAAATCTGGGCGTTGACTTCTCCTTTAATTACAATTACATCATTTCAAAATAACTGACAATTTTATTAGTCCTAAAAGAATTGATTGACTAAAATTACATTCAGTGTAGGTGTGTGTTAATTATCATATAATTTTACTGTAAATATGTCACAGATATTGTCTAGATAAAAACCATCATTGCATTAAAACAATATACCAGCACAGTAGGCAATGTAAAAATTATTTTCACTTTTGAATAGTAAGTACAATTTAGCCTCTTTTTTTTAGACTTATGTGCATTGAATCAGTTTAACTTTAAACATAAGAATATATACTTCCCCTTGTTCTACCTCTGTTGCTAAGTATTTTGCAGCAGAGTTCTGCAGCATTGGAGCTTAATCCACTCTTAGCGGGTAGCCAAGGTGGAACAAAAAGTGCCGCATGACGCATCAGTATGTTTGTGTGTGTGTGTGTGTGTGTGTGTGTGTGTGTGTGTGTGTGTGTGTGTGTGTGTGTGTGTGCTCCCAAACGCAGCTGTGAGACAGCGTGGCAGGGGGCTGATTCACCTCACCCTCTAATCAGCAAGTGGAACATCAGTGAGAAAATGGTGCGACGTGAAGGACACATTAACTCCTCAGGGGAACAACTCCATGTCTTGGGACCATCCGCATGAGATATAGAAAATGCACCAGAAGATATTATTATTGTCACACAAAAAGCAAAGTTTAAGATAACTGAGCAAAGCTTTGATTTGATATCATAAATTTGTATGTTGCCTTTGTTGTTTTGGAACAAAGTGAAGGACATTGAATTGTCTTGGGCATGAAATGCACTACATAAACAACTCATAGAATTTTAAACTGATTTGAAATCATTAGCCTTAAAGTCATATACTAGAACTGATTTTGTAAATGATGCTTGTGGCAAAGAACCCGAAGATCTGTTTTCCCTCCCAGATGACCAGGTGGACAGAGTTTTTGTTTTTCCAGCAGGAAAGCAAGTATGTTTATTAAGCATTTTTAATATACATGGGAAAAAAAAATCCACTTTGTATGATACAGGAAGTAAATGAACATTGAATGTACATACAGAGAGATATTTATAGTTCCAGCCAACCCAAGATGGCAGACAAAACACTGAGTGAACTGTTGAACTGATAAGATTGCAAACCTTTTTTCTTCTTAGCGGACTGATGATGTTTGTACATGCGATAGGTCGCCATGACTATAGTCCTTGGTGAAAACAGCATACCATGAAGCAAAAATATGACAGCCTGTAACTGCAGATTTGTTGAAAAATAGATGTTTCTTTTTCGTTCTTTCCCATTTTGACAGTTTTTTTCCATTTATGGCTTTCAAGAGTAAAATCCAAACTCTTTTACGCCGTTCGTTCCCGTGTCACTCCCATTTGACCCGTTGATAGCGTTACACACACACACAACAGAACTGCTTTTAGTTTAGCACCAAACTAATGTGGACAATAACACCGTGGATTCTTATGCACTCGCAAAAAAATATATGAACACACAACTGAATGGAAAAAAACAAAATCCCATGGGGACAAAAAAAACCCAACCTTTTCTATCCTTTTTGTCATGAAACACTTAAAACACAACATGAGTCCAAAAATAGCTGCAGGCAACTTGTCAGAACGCAACAGCACCATGGTAGAGCAACAAAAAGTGGCTTTTTTCCAAAATAATAAATATGCTCTTAAATCTCCAGGACTATTTTTAACACGGAACATACAGGAATTTTTGGAGAAAGGCAGCCTATTGATAAATCCTGGTGTTCATACTCTATAGACATGAGAAACTCTGAAAACAAATCATCACAGACTGTGGCTAAAACAAGGATGGGCTTCCAGAGTAAATAAAACAAAAGCACGTCTATCGTTTGTCTCTTTCCAAAGTGCATACACTTCTTTTTTCCATTAAATAGCATTATGTTAAATTATAATGATAGTTTTGCACGGAGAAGGCTGTCACAGAAGGTAGGCACATTGAGTATCAATCCACGGAAAGCCTCGAGGCAGCAACCGATATTACCCAAACCACCCCTTTGACCCCCAATTGTAATTGTAAAATTACAAATTATAATATTTTGAGATTCTCTGAATGCAGTTGCTTTGGCACGTTTGTGACCGTCGGCATTCAGGAAGGATTTGCGTGCTTCTCAAGGAGGAAACAATCCAGAGAGAAAACATTCTTCATGCAAGTCTGATTGGATGCAATCCAGCTGTGGCTTAAATTGTGAATGTGCCGTCTGTTTGTCTCTTTTTGACAACGCCAACTATAAAGGGGTCTCCTTTTTGTAGTTGAAGCTGGGGTCCGATCCTTCAATCTGCAGTCTGAGAGCTTGTTTAAGGCTTAGCTCAGTGTCTCTGACAGGGTAGCTCTCGAGGACATCCCGGTGATGGCCTCGGTTCTGGGGGTTGCAAGGAACCGACACACGCCCCAGGTAGACCTGGTGGCCCTGTAGGTGGTAGTTGGGGTTGGTCATAATCCCATTGCGTTTCTTCTCACTGCAGCTTTGTTTGTGGATGAAAAGCTGGTCTTGCTGTGCTGAGCCGCTGATCACCACCTTGGAATGGAGGTCCTTGGTGATTGATTTGTTGAGAGCGAGGCGCTTGTCCATTTGGGTCATCTCGTACTCGGGTACCTGGCCTTGCATAGAGCCGCCGTTCTTAGATTTCTTCTTGTCAGGCCCTCCTTTACTGTTCACGGTGCCATTTACAATCTTGGTTCCCTTTGTCGACTTGGGTCCGGGTTTCAGCAGTGACCAGTCAAAGTCGTTGGACGGCGACACCTGACCAAAGGATTTTGTGGTGGAGGACGGCGAGACGATGGACTGTCTACTGCGACTGCGGGGCAGGGAGTGTTGCTGGATTTGTTCGGTGAAGGTCATGCTGTGGAAGCTGTCGATAGGAACCGTCTGCGCAGTGGCTGTGGACGACGTGGTCCTTAGGGACGAGTTCTTGGAGCTTTTGAGCGAATTGTTGGATAGTGATGATTTCTGTCGGTCAACCGTGGAGTCAGGGGAATCAGATGGTGAACTGAACGCATGAACGGGCCCGTTGGTGAGACCGCGTCCCGTTGACTGCAGATCCCCTGCACCGGTGCTGCCGGAACTGCTGGATTTGATGGTGAGCGACTGCATTTTACCTGTCATTTTGTCATCCATGGTGTGCACCGGTGACGGATTACTGCCGTTTAATGATGTGGCTCCGTACTTCTCTAGAAGTTTGATAATGGTGGAGTGGCCACCTTTGGCCGCCACTCTCATTGCCGTGCGTCCAAATTGGTCGGCGTGGTTTGGGTCAGCACCGTTTTCAAGCAGTATCTGAACGACGTCAATATGACCCTCCTGGGCGGCAATGCCCAAGGCCGTTGCACCCTGGTTGCATGTGTGGTCGACTCGTGTGCCGTTTTCTATCAGGAACTGCACAACTTTGGTGTGTCCTTGCCAGGCCGCTGACTGCAGGGCGGAACGCTTCTCATTGTCACAGGCATTGACGTCAGCGTGGTAGTTGATGAGCAGCCGCACCGTTTCCAAGTGGCCCTGCCAACAGGACACGTGGAGGGCTGTCCTGCCCTCCGTGTCACACGCTTCCACATTGGCGCCATTCTCCAAGAAATACTCGGACATTGCCAATTGGTTTTCCAGCGCTAGTATGTAGAGGGTTGGGCGTCCGTCGGCGTCCTTGTGGTCAATGTCGGCACCGTGGCTCAACAGAAGCTCCACGACATCCCGGTGACCTTCCAGCGCCGCCACCCTGAGAGCGTTCCTCCCGTCGTAGCCTCGCTGGTCTATACACGACTTGTTGTCTAGGAGGATTTGAACGCAGTCGTAGTGTCCTTCCTGTGCGGCCAGGATCAGCTGTATCCTGCCATCATTGTCCACCTCTGTGCATCGAGCGCCTTGCTCAATCAGTGCTTCGCACACTAGCCGGTGGCCTTCAAAGGATGCCATGTGCAGCGGCGTCCAGCCAGCATCGTCTCGGTGGTTCTCATCCAGACCTCTGTCCAGCAGAGTCCTTACCACCTCCACATTGCCCTGAGCAGATGCAATGCTCAGCACCGTCCTGCCCTCGCTGTCAATGCTGTCCACGGCCGCTCCCCAGAACAGCAGCGTGTTGACGACTGATGCGTGACCCATGGATGCAGCCGCGAGGAGAGGGGTGCGCCCGTTGTTGTCTGTGTGGTCTACATCGGCACCGCCTTCCAGAAGCAAATCAACGACATCTACATGCCCTTCGTAGCCGGCCACCAGGAGAGGAGTCATGCAGTCTTTATCGCAGTGGTCTACCTCTGCCCCCCTGTCAATGAGAAGACTCACCACAGAGGCGTGGCCTTTGCTGGCAGGGATGCAGAGAGCTGCCACCGAAAGGGCGGTCCGACCATCCACGTCCTCATGGTTGACTTCCGCCCCGTGGTCCAGGAGGTGCTCCACTATCTCCCTGTGTCCCATATAGGCAGCGGCGATGAGGGCTGTTCTTCCTTCATTATCAGCCTTGTTGACTTCAGCCCCATGCTGGAGGAGGTTCAGCACTATGTCCTCATGCCCGCCCCAAGCGGCTGCCCTCAAAGCTGTTCTGCCGTCAGCGTCAGTGCAGTCCACTTTGGCACCGGCATACAGCAAAGCGGACACCACCTCCGAATGTCCGCCCCATGCAGCCGAGCGCAGCGCCGTCCAGCCGTCGTGATCTGTGTGGTTAATGTTAGCCTCGCAGCCAATGAGGCTGTTGACCACTTTTGTGTGGCCCTGCCTGGCGGCTAGAGTGAGCGCCGTTTGTCCATGGTTGTCCTCCAGCTCCATGTTGGCCCCTCTGGAAATGAGCAAGGTGACAACATCGAGGTTACCGCTGTACGCCGCGTTGGAGAGCAGCGTTCTAGCGCTAGAGTCACACTGGTTCACAGAAGCTCCGTTGTCCAATAAAGTTCGTATGGAGTCCTCTCTCTCCAGGGCCTGTTGTACAATACATGAAGCGTGGTCGTCTTCGTTGTTTACGTGAGCGCCAGCTTTGACTAGAAGCTGCAAAACCTCCTGTTCCCTTGGTATAGAGGTGGTCATAGAGTCTTTGGTAGGTGTACCGTTCCAGACCATCCATAGAGCCAGATTGAAGGGCTCCATCTGCAAATTGGAGTTCACTAGGTGAAGTGCAAATTCCTGCACTTCGTGGGGTTTGAGCTGTTTCGCCCGGCAGGTGTAACTCATAGCCAGCATCCGGTGTCCCTCTGCAGCATTGCATAAGTATTTTTGCGTACAGTGCTTCACGTCCAGAAGCCACTCTGCAAAACTGTAGTGGAAAAGGATTTTACTGCTCCCAAAACCATTAACCAACAATTTAGAGAGGATGTCCATCTTTTTCTGAAACTCTTCCATTGTCAGCGTGGTGTTTTTGGTCCAGACTGCGTGGTACAGGTCTTTGACTGTAAGCGGCCTGCACGTGGCCAGGATGACGTTGAGGATGGGCTGGACTTTGGCAAACTGTTTCCTGACAAACAGTCTCTGGCAGAGCCACAGGTAGAGGCCGTTCAGCGTGCCTGGAATGTCGCGAATCTCGCGAAGCATAATGAAGTTCTCCACCACACCGTCCAGTACTCGCTCCAGGTAGAGGAAGCACCCGCTGCTCTTGATGTGGAGCTGGTTGAGCATCTCTGCCGTCTCCTTAGTGAGATGCTGCCTCAAGGCCTCCTCCTGATCCAAGCGGTGGAGGATGTACTGTTGGACATCCTTGACGATGTAGGCCTTGCGCAGGTCGTCCAGGCTGATTTTCCGGAATCCTGAGTGGAAGAAAAAAAGTATACTAAGATAATTGAAAAATGACAAAGAGTTACTGTATTTTACCATGAAAACTTTTTCCCCCAGCTTGAACCTCTTCAACAAATATGCAGGTTACCTCAGGATTTTCTCAGCCATAGGAATGTAACAATTTCATCCCAGTATGACAGTATTGATAAGTCTTAATATGACAAATGGCATCAAGTATCACACCAAGGTAATTGAATGCTGGGACAAGTTATGATTCTTCTCTAAAGAATACAGACAGTTTTTTGTTTTAAATTGAGAAGTAAACATGATTTAAAAAGCCAGTCATTTACTTGCTCCATGACTGAGGTTCAGAGCAGAAGCTGCCTTTTTAACCCTCTTTGCATGAGTGTAAACTACAGCATCATCTGCATACATTTAAAAATTCACATTATTACATATTTTGGGGAGATCATTTATGTACAGGGAGAATAACAGGGGACCAGGTATTAATCCTTGCCGCACACCGACAGAGACCGATGGTTTTTATAGTCAATTTACTGAGGATAAGTATGATTTAAGCTACTGAATTGCTTCTGGTGAGAAATTGAAGTCCATTAGACATGTATGAAGAATTTCATGGTAAACGATTGTCAAAAGCCTTTTTAAGGTCAAGAAACACTGCACCAGGGATGTATATCCATCCAATTCGTTTCGCCTCTACCACTCCACTGATTACCGATCTAGTGGAGTGGTTTACTTTGAAACCAAATTGCATCGGATGTCAATTAAAGGAACTAGTATTGAAATGTTCATTTGTAATACTTGCTACCCATCTCTCAACGACCTTGGAAACGACTGGAAGTATCAAAGTCTGGTGACTGACTGGCAACGAGTCCAGGATGTAAACTGCCTTTTGCCCAAAATTAGATGGCATACACTCCAGCTGATCTGTGACCCCAATGAGGACAAGCACTACAGGAAACGGATAGATGGATATACAGTATGTCTAATTAATCAATGAGCTTAATATACCAATATGTTACGGTATCTTAAGACTAACGTTAAAATCATACCCTGTACTTATCCATTGATTTTGTAATTTTCAGATAATTAGGCTGAGCTAATTCGAAATTTGCTAAGGCACTGGCTAACTGACTAAAACACATCCTTTCGGAGGAAATGAGCGTGTCATCCCTCTGGCTGCTGGCAGGAGAGACGATCAAGCAGCAGTTAGCTTTGAACTAAGGGAATGAGCAGTGAAGGCAAAACAAAGCCGAGCCGAGTAAATTCACGGGATGCTTTTACAGTGGAGGTTATTTTAACATCAGCGCATGCATATGTTACGGTTGAAATGTCATCTTGAGTGGAAGCATGACCGCAAGAATGCCATAAAATGTGAGGGATCTGTCTGGGCAAAAAGAAAAAAACATGCCAACAGCAACACAGTCAAATGAAGTACGAACAGACCTAAGCGCAGAAATACATATCCCCTGCTGAAAGAACACACGTCATTTGACTCAATAGCCTAAAATTTGCCAGCGCAATGGGCGTAAAGGTTAAGAGCACGACATGAGCTGTGGTTATGAGAAGCTGACGTACGAGCGAGGGGGCGAGAAATATCCCACCGCCTCGCTAATTGCGTGTGGCGCGCTTCTATCGCGGCCTTCTGCTGAGTGAGACGAGGCTTAATGAACATCTTTAGGATGATAAGAGCTCCATGATGGCATTCTCCAAGATGCACTTTCTTGCACGTTAAAGCCATATGTGATCTGTGCACGCCGGAGAGCATTTGTTTACGATTCCCACGGTTTTCAGGGCCAGTGGGACTACAAGAACCGATTGGGGGATTTTGTCACATATCTTTGTGTAAAAAAACGGTGAGCCATGGACAAATATTCAAATATAAATTAAGGATACATTTGATCTAAAAAAGTGAACAGTTTGCTTTCTTTCTTTCTTTCTTTCTTTCTTTCTTTCTTTCTTTCTTTCTTTCTTTCTTTCTTTCTTTCTTTCTTTCTTTCTTTCTTTCTTTCTTTCTTTCTTTCTTTCTTTCTTTCTTTCTTTCTTTCTTTCTTTCTCACTGCCCAGAAGTGTTCTAAAAATAAAAATATCATAACTAAATGAGTAAATGACTAATCAGTATTTCCCACCAACTTCAGGTTATGTGGGACCATCGAGGACCCCTGCAAATGTTGATTGAATGAACGTCTACCATATTTTTGTGTGATTGCCTTTAACTTGTAATATAGCCCCAATGGAAGATGCACCAGGCATCCAACTTCTGCTAAAACTGACACTACTGTTGGGATAGCAGCGGGCTTGTGGAATTTTACTCCCTCGCAGCAAGCGGACCCACACCTGGAAGATAGATAGAAAACACGAGGAGCAGTTCCCATGCATGTAGTGTAACTTGAAAACAAGGGATCCACGACGACTTTCTCATCTTGCAGACAGAGTTTTAAAAAATAGTTATGCTTGAGTATATGCAAAAATGTAATGTTACATTGGTACACTTCCATACAATAAACAAAACAACAAAAACCCAATGACCCTAACCCACTTTCAATTAATTACTGCATTGCACCATTCATCTTTTCCTCTCACCGCCGCCTCCCTTTATTTTCTTCAGCCGCATGACTTTTTGCTCCAATTGCAAATCAATCGTCTCACAATAGCAGAAATACAGAAAGATGCATGACCCCAAAACAATTGCAGATTGCAATGTTGTGATTTCTCAAGTGAGAAATCATTTACTTGGCATTAGTCTTTTTCGCTTTCATCAGAAACAGTTGAGAGTATCGCAATCTGTCCACTTTTGTTCAGGCATTTTAGGATTTTGAGGTTCTGTGAGGTGGGACTCATGGTGGGTGCACTTTGTTGAGGATCATGCAATCACATGGAAACTTAGTCCGAGTGTAAGACTCTGACGTCAGACTCTCTGGACGCCTTCTACAGACATTCTGGGTTTGCGCCAGTTTGGAAAGCCACAAGCTGAGCCAAGGGGAAGAGGCCATTAAAGGGCTCAGATGAAAAGGTAATGTTTTGCCTTGAAGTAGATCTTAATTGGATTTATTTGCCGAGGGATCCCGTGTGAGCACACCGTCTGCTATGCAGCTACGCTGTGCTGCAAGCTGCGATATCTCCTCAGCAAACCAATATAAAAATGCCTTTCTACATCATGCAGCAAACATTCCGTGGTCGCTGACGCACAAATTGCAAGGATAGAAACCATCACAGACCGAACGGACAGAATGTTATTTTTCGGTGGAGATTTTGCTCCTGCCTTAATTTACAAGGTTGGGGATTGTATTTTTTTTTTCTTCAGATCAATACCCAAATTGGCAATGTGCCCCTCCTTATATGATGTCTTGTTCGGGTTCAAAAACTTTGGAAAGGTCATAAATGGACATTGCACAAAGGAAGGCCATTGAATTAATTTTTTTTTATGGCATGTGCTTATCACAAACTATCCTGATTAATTTGTTTATATACGCCAACCAAGTAACTCTTACAGGTGTATAAAACCTGCCGGTTAAAACAGGTGCAAACCAATCTCTTGGTTGGTTCTAGGGTTAAGATTAAGATTTCTGTGGATCGGTGGTCTTTGGGTTACCTTGTTCCATTCCTACAGCAGTGAGATCACGCAAATGTTCATTCAAGTGGGAAAGTGCTGTGGTCGATCGCTCATCTATAATATACGTACGCTAACACAAAAGTAAAGTCATAATTTCCATCAATATTTGAATGAAAAACATAAATGCAAAATAGGAAGTGGTGGAGGTACCCTCGTTCCTTGTAAACTATTCCTAACCTCTTATGTCAGAACCTGCGGAAACTCTGGGCGAGCTGACAATGTTTAAAACTGTGACCTATTTAAGGCAGGAAACCCTGGTGTATTTGACGATGCCAGTCAAGACTGCATTTTTGACTGAATCTCAGTTAAACTGTTTCCAGGAATGCAATCTGTAGCTTGGCTAAATAAGCCTTCCAAAAACTTCATCTTGTCCAGTCAACAAAGCTTCGACTGTAGTGGTTGTGTGGTCGGTTTTAGCTTCGAACAATAGTGGCAGCGAAACAAGCAACAAATGCCACATTCATCAGTGTGAGAGATGCAGCGCCAGAGTAAAAAGGCCTCTCGGCCAGCTGCTGCTTGTTACAGAACTGGATACCAGCCACAGGAGACACAGCCCCACTTACAAAGGAGTGACTGTTTTGCATTGGAGATTTTTTTTTTTTTCTTCAGATTTTCAAACGAGGCAGAGGGCATATGCGCGTCGGAGAAACTGGTGGCATGACCTCATGGGTCCGTGGTGCAGCGTCTCGAATCGTCCGCGTTCCTCTTTGTGGGACGACGTCTTAGGTCGGTAGATCAGCAAAGAAAACAGAAACCTAAGCCTGGCTGCCCTCAAATGCTCCGGCAAAGCCATGCGCGACAAAGCCTGCTCAACAGCTGCGCCGCTTGCCCCTCCAGTGCACACCAGGGCGCCAAACTCCGTGACACAAGTATAGGGACCAGGGACCACAAGGGACTGCAGACAAGTGTGGGTAGTTCTTCTGAGAGCGATATTATTTTGTTTGCTCAGCGCTCTGTTTATCTCTCCACGGCTGTTTCTGAAGAGACTGTTGGAGAAAATCATTTTTAGCGCCGCTGCGTCAAAATCGTTCCACTCAATCAATTATGCCGCGCTGGAGGCGACGCTCGTGTTCAAACATGCCCGCCACTAAATTGCCAGCCCGTTTCCAGTCAAACCTGCTGTGATGTAACGGAACAGGTCTGAGAAGGGAGGGTGTGTGTGTCGGGGGGTTTACGCCAAGTACAACATTGAGTTCAGTGGCTGGACCTGTGACGTTTGAGTGACAGAAGCTAGTTACGATGCAACAAGACACTGATCTACAAGGCGAGTGCACCTGGTCACTCCAACGTATTGCAGAGTTATCGCCGTATCTCACACGACTTCTTTCGACAGCACAGCTGACAAGTACTCAAATAACCTGCCAGGCCAATAAGTCTTGCTTCACACAAAGACAGTATTCTCATAAAACACAACAGTCTGTTGAGTTGTAACAATTATTGAGTCGGTTGTGACATGACCATTTAAACACAAAATCTTAGGCAGAAATTGTGCAAAACGAAAATAAAGTCCAAAATAGCGGCCGTACTTTTAGAATAAGCAAATAAAATCTCAACTTATCACTGCCAACATTTACAAGCGATTTTTCAAAACAAGTCTAAAGTAACCGATAATGAGTGGCAATCGTGGCTACACGGATCTGCCTACAGTTACGATAGGCAGCGCAAGAACGTGAGTGCAGGCCCAAGCACAACAGCGATTGGACGTGACCTCGCGGAGGGAGGGTTTTTTACCAACTTGGACAGGCGCAGGCCCATACGCGTTCATGGCCTACATATGCATCTGTGTAAAATGAAGAACGTACCTAAATCCGGCAGTCCATTAGGGCGTACTGTCCCGTGCAGAGCGGATTGAAAGGTTCAATATTTTTCTGTGCACCGTCGCACTCCAAGAATGTGCACACGTGGTCATTCCACTGTGTGTAAAAGCTATGATTGCTAAGCGTTTCAGCTCCATGCTGGACCAGATTTCTTTCCATTTTTGTTCATCAATACACTTGATGACTTTCCGCCGACCGTGTTTCGTCACATCACCGGCACAACAAATACGCACATCGGATTTTATTCATTATATCCAAACAAACCAATGCCACGAAGATCTGGAATCCTTTTGATGCTTCGCGGGCAATAGATCCAGACAAAAACCATCCATGTAAATCAACAGCAATGCTTTTTGCCTTAGAGCAGAGCTATCATTGGCAGGAAAGATCTACTTAAACGCACTGATAGCAAGAACAAGCAGAATATGCCAGGAATTCCCTCTCCATACTAAAGTCTAATTAAGACCCAATTATAACACCCGTTAATTAAAGCATAATCCAACAAGTCTACCTCTGTCTAACTGCTTCAGAGCCTTGGAAACATGATAACCCTCAACCTAGGTATTTGGGGGAGATATGCCACATACCAAAGGGCATCACACAGATTCGTCTGCCAAGTCACTGCAGTGGCGTTGGTGGAGATAGACCTGTAATTTAAACAGCCGTCAGACTGCATGCTGGTGAAATTACTGTATTCAGACGGGATTAAGGTCTTTATTAAGGTCTCATCTCATGTGCTAGTCAACTTGCAGCCTGAAAAAACCCTCTTCCTGAGTGGATGTTAGACGTAAATGTGCTTGTGGGATACAGCTTACTACTAGGGTGGCATTTTGGGAAATGTATTATAGCACGTTAAAAAATTTTCAAACTCATTAAATTGTTTTTAATTCATTAATTAGCATAATTTGGCTCCAATTCTGAGCAAATGTCTGGATGATCTGAGGTGCCTACAACGGCATCCAAAATAATTATCATGTGTTGTGGGGTATGTTTAAAAGTGTATTAGCTCCTCGATCTGCTAGGTCTGCCATGATTAAAAAAAAAATGCTTAGGATGTTAAAATTCAGTTTGTGTGCCCCTTAAATGTTAGAAAATAGAAAAGTCATTGCCTGACAAGATTATTTCCAAAATAATTTTCTTTTAAACAATTACCGTTTTTTTTCCGTGTATAATACGCAAAATTTAACTAATTTATTGTCCTAAAATCTGGGGTGCGCATTATACATGGGTACAATTTTTTTGAAATTTTTTTTAAAAAAAATTTTTTTAATTTTTTTTTTTTTTTTTTTTTAAGAAAATCATGGTACTGGTACGAGTATTGATTTATGTATTGTTCTCTTCTTGTCATGTTGTGAAAGAATGTGGGTTGAATAAATACCGAAAGAACAATAGTGTGTTTGTACTGTGCTCTGGTCATTTCGTCAAAGAAGGGATAATAGTCCTCTTCTCTTCTTGACTGACAATGAATGTGATAGTTTCATACAATCAGCAAATAACAAAATGCGTATTACAGGTAATATTTTATTTCACAACACTTTGCCTTGTTCCTTTCGTCTCTGCTGTTCACTTCAAACACGCTCCATACGAACGCAATGCTCTCGTATCAGACGCTTGCTCGATCACCTGCTCGTTTGCTGTCACAATGTACCCTACACAAATCCGAAACATTTGTTGCGGCTCCGAGTCACGACGAGGGGCAAGTTTTGGTTTCCAAGGGTGTTATTATTCCTCTTCAACGTCTCTCCCATACAGAGCCGCCTTTTTCACATGTCCGCACGTCACTTTCCTCTCTTTTCATCTGATCGCGGTGGTGCCTTTACGGGCAGTCGGAGAAATCAACGCCAACAAAAAAAATACATCCAGCCTAGTTAAGACCATACCAAAGACTATAAAAATGGGACCCATTGCCTCCCTGCGTGTGTGACGATCATTGGGACTTAAAAAAAAAAAAAAGAAAAAAAAAAAAAAAAAAAGAAAAAAAAAAAAAAAATTGGGTGCGTATTATACATGGGTACAGGCTTTTTTCCAGCATCAACATGCCATTGTTAGGGTGCGTATTATACATGGGGGCGTATTATACACGGAAAAAAACGGTAATTTACAGCACAGCGTAATTATCTTCCCATCTCCTAATTTGTCAAATACGTGTAACCCCTGATGAAGTGCTGGATCTATTTAGTTCCAGTCAGTCTTTTGCGTTGGTATGTCTCAATCATATTGATCAAGTGATTTACGAACAATTCAAAGGCATCTTTGTCTCACTTGGGGGAGCATTCCTTCAGTTGGGAAGAAGTTAAACAACCGTACTGCTTTATGACTATTTGTGTTGTCAGCATGCCAAAAGCTCTTGCGGTGACCTCTAAATGAGGCAGCTGACAAAAAAATATTATATACAGGTAGATGTTAAAAATGACATTGACCTTTTTGCGGCAGCTCTGCGTTACGATTCGTCTGCGGGCCTTGAGGACAAAGGGCATCTTTGAAAGATACAGCGGCGCTTTAAACAGTCTCTTCTCCTTTGTGATTGTCTGCAGTAAATCTGTTGTGTCTCTTGGCAGCTTGGGCTAAAAGAACGCGCCATTTACGGCGGCGGGCGCTGTGATTCACGCTGTTACCAGGGTGGGCTATGTAAGCTTCCTCTGCGAAGAGACCCAGCTCTGAGTCACATGTAATTTCTACTGCACAAAAGATCGGAATTTATAATGGCTCCTCCCAGGGATGACCAAAGAGCTGTAAAACATGACGTGGTTGAAGACCACCAGATTAGTTTTGGGTCAAACAGCCCTAAACTGTGATGAGTAGCGGCCACACACTGAGTAGCTTTCTGCAGCCTGAGCCTGGAATATCGGAGAGTTAATTACAACTGTGATTCATTACTGGGAGGGGGGGGGGGGGGGCTTAGGGTTAGGGTTAATGAGAGCATGAATGTGAGGCTAGTTCAAAGTTTGAAGAAGGATCAAATTGGTGTAACAAAAGAAATGATGGATGTCCTGATTGGGGATATTAACCTCACTGAACTTATAACTTTTCCTTTTCTATCTACCCATCTCGTCAGTACTTGAAAGCTTTATACTTTATAGGCAGCTGAGAAGACATCAAGAGTTTCAAGTCCTATTTTTAATAGAATCAGATACATTCTGTAGAAATTATACTAGTGAGCTTTTGTCAAATATAGAAAATGTACAAGGTAAAGGACAAGGTAAAGTTCCTGACTTCAACTCAGGGTGTCTAAAGTCTTGAAGACTAAGGGTGTCGAAAGGGTATCTAAAGTCTTGGCGACTCAAAGAAACGGGAGGAGCCCAAGTAGACTAATTGTCTTGACACCGCCACTTTTTAAAATCTCTCACCCACTCTGTTTGAAGGATCCGTATTTAAAACAAAACCGTCTCATTTGCAAGCCCTACTCCATGTCTCCGCCCTTTTCTTTTCTCTGTCTTCTGCCCCAGAGGCCTTATAAAATTTCCTTGCGCTCTACTCAGCTCCTGACCAAAATTGCCACCTAAGTGTTTCCACTCCGCTGCCCCTTTCAAGGCTGTACAGTAGCACTGCACTCAGTTGGGGGGGAGGTACTGGAAAAGCAGCGTTGTACATAGATTTGCAACATACTGCTTTTTGTCAGTGTGAAAATTCCAAATTCGACACGGGGGAACTTTGGGGCGTTCTCATAAATGAGTGGTCATAACGTGCGACTGCCCGGGAGATCCAAATTCGCATCCTGATTGTCACAAACAGAAGCATCGTTGTTTGCAAGCCGAGCGGATGCGAATGAGGCATTCTACTGCCGGACTCAGAAAAGCCTCCTTCCTGCTCTGGTCTCAGAGGTGTTAAAAAGTTCCCAGAGCGCATTCCAATGCGTGAGATGAACACAAGGAATAAAAGTTGAGCAAAGGAAGAAGAATCGAGAGTTGCGCTCCCCAAGGGGAGTGGGGGGGGGGGTTCATATCTGTCAGGAAAAGTCAATTCCAACTAATGCACGTGTCAGACTCCAAGAGACAACTGCACTTTTCCTCACAAGGAGTCTTGCGGTCATGGTCCCCTGACTAAGAGTTTTATGCTAGGCTCATCCAAAACCCCCAAACCATCGGCAACAGGCAATAATCGGCCTCCTTAAAACAGTTTCTGGAGAAGACATTAAAAGGGGTAATGCCTTAGAGAATTTAAAATGGGGACCATTTTGACCAACATTTTCTTTGTGATAATATGCCATAAATGTAACCCAACTCAAACGTCGGTTAGTTCATTGAATGAATTATGGATGACCTCGGAGTTAGCTCCATCCAGGAGGGTGGATGGGGGTTAGGCTTGGGTTACGATCATCGCAATTTACAACATGTAGTTTGAAAGAGTTCCAGTGTGCAAGCCAACCACAGACGTCAAGGTACTGTAGGGGTGTTTAGCCTTTTATTTTAATATTTCACATTTAAGGCCGAGTAGTGACCTTTTATGAAAATATTTGTTGTTCAGATTTGGGTACAAAATTGTGTTATGTTCATGTCAAAGGAACGCAACTCTGTTGTGAAAAAAATAATGGAGGCGGGCCACACTGAATGGGGCTATGCTATTTTGTTTGTGTGCATGTCTTCAAGAAGCAAAGTCTTTTTTTTTATTGTAGTCAACGCAGAGCGGAAGACTGAATCCAGACAAAACAAAAAATGCTGCTAAAAGCATCTGCAAAGGAGGAAAGCCAAGGCCATTCATTGTAGGCTGTGCGGAAACGTGCCAGTGCACAAACTCAATACGACAATACTGTAAATGAGGTGCTGCAACACATCTGGAAGCAAACCTTCACATAGCAACACGTGCGGGAAGAAGGGTGATATTAAAATCTATGGCCTTCGTTCCTTTCAAAATGATGGAATCACATGTGATGAGGAGTGAGAGTCCAAAGGAGTCCATCTCGGAGAATGTTTCTAACGATTTGCTGGGCAATTTGAAGCAGAGCTTGATGAAGGCCTGGGATGCCATCAAAGAGCCACTATAAAAAGGAAACGTGAAAGGAGGCGGTCGAGAAAGGAGGAGGAGGAAGATAACAGCTGTTTATCACATTTTTCCCAAGATGAAAAAGCCTTCAAAATGGCAACAGACAGGCGGCGATCTTGAGGTCTGCGGTAGGTGCCATGTTTAAAGGCCCTTACCCTTGAAATAGTCTACACAGGTACTCAAATACACCAGAAGGTGTCACACAAAATGCCAAATTAAAAATATAAAATCCAATCCAAAACCATCTGTACAGCCAGTATTGGAAAATGAGAGTAGGCATTCTTTGAGCGGTGATGGCTGTCCAGAATTAAATCTAGTGCGGACCCCTCCAGTTCTGTTCATAGAAGGATGGCGGGGCATTTTGGACGATAGACAAAAAGTAGGCCTTGCCAAGTCTTGGTGAATGTTATACGACGAGCTTGCATCGCAGTCCCTTGATTGAATTAGTGGACACCGAGCAAATCCTCCAAGATGACCCTTACGCCTGTCCGTCCATGCTAGCCAGTCAAACACAACGACATTTTAAAGATTCACTCCGTCCCACATTAACTTAACCACTCGTTTACAGCTGTTTGGTTGAAGCAACATTATTATTCTAGTATTTAGTTAGATATTTGTTACAGATTGAAAATGTAAGTGATTTGAGGTTTGCATGTCAAGGCCTTTATAAGGCGGGTTTTGTGTCCGATTTGTTGTGTTGCTCCACCTGTTACCCATACGACGAAGTTTGCTGTAAAGACTATTATTACCGTATTTGCCGCACTATAAGGCGCACCTAAAAACTTCCAATTTTCTCAAAAGCCGACAGTGCGCCTTATAATCAGGTGCACCTTATATATGGACCAATATTGAGCTGCTACAGCAGGCGTGTCCAAAGTCCGGCCCGCGGGCCAAATGTATATATCTTATATATGGATCAAGTTTTAAAATGGGCCATTCATTGAAGGTGCGCCTTATAATCCGGTGCACCTTATATATGGACAAAGTTTTAAAATGGGCCATTCATTGAAGGTGCGCCTTATAATCCGGTGAGCCTTATAGTGCGGAAAATACGGTATTGTATATATACAATTTTCAAAAAACATCTATGTAAAAAATATGTGCCACTAAAGAAACTGAAATCTGCTGTAAAGCGAGAACCCCAGTGGATGCTCATAGCACGGTGTCAAATCAAGCTAGAACGAAGCAAGACAAAAGACAAGATGTCTCCTCCCTTTGTACAACTTTGAACAGCTTGTCACCCTATTGTTCCGTCTTGACACAATACATTGCAAATTCTCACCTTGGACGCACACAGTATTGTTGCAAACACATTTTCACAATGCCCAGCTTTGGGCCGTGAACCAAAATAAAATATGCAAAACGATGCCAAAATGTGGGGTTAATTTAGTTTCATTGTACCGAAATGACCTGGGCGCTGGAAGGATTTTGGAAAGGTAGAGTTGCGTGTTGATTAATGGGACGGCGGCTGCCGGCCTGACACGATTAACAGCATCTGATGTCATAGGACATCGGGCAAGCGCCGCACCGGCCACACCGATGTCATTCGGGCACGATGAGATGCTCGAGATACTACTTGGCAGCAAATGAAGTAAAGTAGCAAGACTAACAAGTGTTGTGTGAGTGTATTTCTTTCTTTTTACCTGTGAAGAGTTTAGTAATGGCCTTATTCTGTCTCCGTGCAGAGCAGATGAGCAGAAGCCATGGCGGCAAGAACTCGTGATGGTTGGCGAGGAGTTCAGCGATGGTCCTGGGGGAGCCCGGCGGCGACCTCTGATCCGCCTCGCCCAGTTGGCCGCCCTCATCCACAGAGTCCACAAGCAGAAAGAGAGCCTGTGACGGTGGCTTGGCGCTCAGGAGAGGCAGGAGCACACATCTGAAACAAGATGGAGGGAAATGTTTTAGTAGATGAACATAGTTGATGGAGATACAGGACATTCGGACAATCTTTTTGCTTTGACTTGTGAGCAACAATTTGAGATACAAGCTGTATGATGGCATTGAACTCAACTCATTTTGGCAGACAACAAACGATTCTTCACAAAAGAGGATTCAAACTACGACATTTAATGACACTTCCAAATGATGTTTCCTGTTAAACTGCACAAAATCCAGAGAATTACAAACAGTATTTCAAAGGCACATAATTTGCCTCAGAATATGCTAGCCAAACACTAGCACAATGGGAAAGGCCAGAGATGAGCTAATAGATAGCATCAATGTGGAGAGTTTACACTTGAAACCAGGGCAATGTGAAAACAAGCGGTGAAGCAACACATACAGCCAGACATGCCAATACTCAGTCATTCGTTCTTTAAATGACTACAATTCAGTCACTTACTGCAATTGAAACTCTAGTTTGTCTCCGTAGAGTTGCATTATATACACAGCAGAAGGAACTACAATAAATTAGTCATGCAGAAACTGATTAATACATTCTATTCATTTTTGTATTTATTTTACAATGTGATTTTAGAAAGTAAAATATTGTTCTCAAAAGAAAAACAGGACAAAGATTAAATTGCTGGGGCTAGACAGGAATATTCGTTGTTTCCATTCGTTTCATTTGGGAAAGATAGTTGATGACTATAATTTCCCTCTGCACTGAGAGGTGCACATGATAGTTATGTTTAATTGGAATTAGTATTATAAGATGAATTATTTCATCCCTTTCAGCAGTCCCTGGATCCAGAAACCTTGAGGACCTCTGGCCTACCTTTTATGGGTAAGTTACTAAAGCAACAACTTTTTGTGTGAAGCATGACATCGCTCTGAATATGAAGGCCAGAACTTCCTAAGTAGGCGTTTAAGTACACATCCATTGAGTCCACTGCACATTATTTCGGCTCACGGCAGATGCATTTATAATTCATCTGGCCTTTTTGTACCGGCCTGTGAGTTAATGTCTTGAGACGCGTTTATTAATATGTAATATAATTTGCTGCAACAGCGGTACCGAATGTGGATTGTAAATTAAAACCAAACTGCACGGCATCTCGCGATGAAGCAAACGTGACGTTCAACGTTGGGAATTAGACGTCACATTACAAGTTGTCGGTTTCAACGCTACATTAACCGTTCCAGCAACAGCAAGCTGCAAGCCACACATGGAATCTGGAAGCTCCACTGCTAATGTCACACATGAATGCTAAGTGAACCGAGCGGTCAACAAATGCATTGGAGCTATGCGGAGTCTTCTTTGAGCTCCTCTGTTCCCGTCTAAGCGCCGTGGGCGTAAGACAGGCAAAATGTTGTTTTCAGAGACTCATTCAATTCTAGCTCAATAGCCAGCGATAAAGGATCGGAGAAGTTCAGGTTGGTGACATTTTAATCGGAGCCTACGTTAATTACACTTTTAAAAATAAGATTTGACAAATCAATGAATCAATACTAAACCCTGAGCACATGCCACGGATAAAATCGGTCACCTTCCAAGGTGAGGCACGCTCTGTTTGGGATATGACATTACTTGCAGAGCAAGAACACGCTTCAATGCCATCGGCAGTAGAACATGGGTTAGATTCTCCCAAAACATCAGTTTCTGAATAAAAAGCAGAGAAAATAAGCTTTTTGTGAGAAGAAACATGCATTCAGAACTGTCTTTGATGCTAATGTTTTGTGTGACGCATTCATTCATCCGTCCAGCCATGGTTCAGGAACATTGATCTGGAAACAGCCTCGAGTCTAGATGAAGCATCTACCTCCTTGGTGCACGTATTTTGCAAATCTCCTCAAACACCATTAAGACGATTTTCCCCGCTTCATCGTGGTCTTACTCAGGCTTGCTCGGCTAATCTCTCCTGATGGCTGCAGCCTGCGGAGAACCTGCAGTGCCATCTGGGAGCGTTGCCAAAAGGAATGTCCATGCACGGGGATGACTGGACGTGAATAGCCGTGTCTGTGTTGCCCAGCGAGACAATCAAATCCACAGTGACAGCAAGTGGGCCAGACAAAAGGCCATTGTTCTTGCGCAAATTCAGCTACTTTTAGGCTGTCAAAGAGTCAAAAGACAAGAGCGGCAGACAAAAAGACAATATGATCTTATTTGGAAATTTTTAAGTCTGAACCAGCAGTAAGTTGTCTAAATAATGTACAGAAGTTGTTAAAAAAATAGTGAGCGCAACAAAAGCCACTTTGCCGAGCAGGTCCGAGTGCGCGCCTCTCGCTGGAGTCCTCGACATATGTTTAAACTGACGCCAAATGCTGTACAGAAGGCATGGTGTGAAAGACATTTAATTCACTCACCATCTGTCATGTTGCACTCGCAAACAGTTGTGGGATGAGTAAAGTAGTTGCAAGGTTAAGGCAGCATCAAGCAACAAGACAACTCATTGGAAAGGGGGCTGCTAAAAAATAAAATTACAAGGATGACCCTAAACAGAGGCTATGGAGCCAGGTAGTCAGGGTGGGAGCTGCAATACACACAACACATGCTTCACATGATCCAGAGGAAGTCAATCTGATTCTGTCATTATATATTTTTACGGGAGGATTGCATGCATTCTCGAATTGGACCAAGCATCGTCCTTGGCCAAGAAGGAAACATGTTTAAGTTTGATTTCTTATGATTGTTCCTTACTAAATAAAAACAGAAAATCACATCTATTTTCAATGTCTGATGATCTTCTGAGATAAAGTCTCATGATGTCTTCAATCGCTCAGTCATGGGGAAAGAACGCATTGTTTATGTTTTTATTTCTGTGGAGACGAGGGCTGCAGCTGGAATGGTGTCCATCCCAAATTAGCATCTCACTGACAAAAGTAGGTCAAACTGTAGATGCATGCAACACACTGACAAAGTGCTCCAGTAGAAAGTTGATACTTCCTCTCTTTATTTATCGGTCATACGATGTATTAGACCGAATAATGATTTTCAATCACATACACATGCTACTTTTATAACCAGCACGCATGCCTCGGATAACTACTGCAAATCCCACAAGCTCTTCCCAGTCCAAGTGAGGTGCACATTCCTGATGAGCTATCCAACGCTGCCAACAGAATCTGAAATTTCATCCCCTCCCTTACACTCCCCCCCCCCCCCCCCCACACACACACACCTCCGCCCGTTCCCCTGTCGACACTGTGGCGTGTGGGAATCTCGGCAAACCCAACGCACTCGCTGGAGTGGCCTGTAAAGTTTCCTGCCAAGTCTGGATTATCTTTAGCTTTAGTCCAGGTCAACGATTTCATGAGGGCCAGTCATCGGGATGGACTTGTTAGAAGACTTCGGTTGTGTGCATGAAACAAACTAACAACTAACAATTTGACCTCCTTTACCTTTAGTTTTTTGTTGCATTTTTAAAACTTAGTTTGACATTTACATCCATACAATATGACCTAAGACTTAAATCATCTGTAAACTGCATTTATGAGCTTTATTTATTTACTTTTTTTATACACTCACATAATGTCCGCAAGTAATGTTGAGACAGAGGCTAGCCACAGATTGCTGAGTCATCACTGCACCGTTTCTGCTGCCGCGTCTCCATTTCTGCTCCACTGGATTTGATGTGTCACAAGAGAGAGCAATGGATGGAAGTGGGAGCCCTGTTTTGTTATTGTTGTTGTTGTTGCTTGCTAAAATGAGGCCCTAATTTTTGGCTGATCTTCTGCTGCCCTGCACCACATGAAAGGCATGGGTAGCGTACTTTAAACCTCAAAAAGTAGCGCCGCCCAGTCAAAGGAGTCAACACACCAGTGGAAAAGAAATACACAATTCACCCACGCTTGGCCATGAAAATCTGGCCTGCTTTTGTATAGTTGAAACCGAAACGTGCTCAGCTTTAAATTCTGTTTAGAATGTGCAATAAAACACGTGACATGGCCAATTTCCCCACAATTGCCCAAGAGGAAACATGTCAAATGTTTTTTCCTCAATTCTGGCTTTTTGCCACTCTAAAGTCCCTACCATGAGCTGAAAGGTTCCCCGTTCTGTTAAATGTTATTTAGAGACTACTGAGCTGCAGTAAATTGACAAAATATCAACAGCTCCTTTAGAGCAAAGCAGCTTGATAGTGTTTGATGTAGTTGCCATAATTCTAACTGCGGCATCTATTTCTCACACGGTAAAAGGTAAAAAAACAACAACATTTGGTTCAATATGTAATCATCTGGCAGTTTATTGTGGGGACTGCAGCAGAAGCTGAACTGGGCCCAGCCATGGAGCCAGATAAGGTCACACCTACTAAACTAAACACTTTTGTGCCATCAGCAAAAAAACAAAAGTGCTGGAATTCGTTTGGCCCACATGACTGCGTTAATTCCCCCTACCCCCCATTTGAAGCCAATTCTTTTGTCCTGAAGGGAAAAAAAGGCTTGTTAGATGGCCTACAGGTCGAGCAGCTGTTGGAAGCATTATTATGACCGCCAAAATCCAGTCAAAACATCGTAGTGAATGATTTGGGAATCGATTGCAATTTCAACCTTGATTGTGACAAACAGATCATCGTTTTGGAATTGTTTTGTTTGGAATGTACAATACCAATAGCGATGTTGCACACTGTAGAAATCTCTTCGTGATTTTCAGGCAGACCCAGAAGGACTTTATTTGCTAAATGTCTGACAAATGTTCAGGTTACAGGTGAGGTGGGTTTACTCCCTGACAACCCCATGGCAGGGGTTTACTGTGCTTGTTGTTGATGTAGCGCGAGCACCAGAGCTCATTGTAGTGTCTCACAAAGCTGCGATCCTTCCTTGTTATTTACCATCATGGTGGCGACATACTCATAAAACCCCTACACCAAAAACCTTTAGCAGTCGGTTTCACTATTGTCATGCAAACAGTAAACATTAACAACATCTATCAATTAAAATCTTATCCCTCTTATTTTATTTTCATTGGAATTTTCTCTTAAGGAAGTTTTATTTTTCTTTACACCCTTGTCATCACTCCTTCAATTGATCAGGTCATACACTACTTCAAAAGCAAGAAAGGTCTTGTGGCAACGTAACACTACAACAGCTGAACAAACGTCTGCACAACAATGTGAAGCCCTGTCAGACTGAATTTGAAAGGTACTCCAAAAAAGGGGGCAGGTTTAAAGAAGCCACATTTCAGATATTTCACGGCATCATTCATCAGTTGGCATTAGCAATGATCAATATTGGCTCAGTGTTGCGTGCAAAAATACTAAAATTGATCAAAAACGGCACAATTTTAGATTTAGCCTGTAGTAACATTTTTAAGGAAAATACAGGCAGGACTTTCAAAAAGTATTAAGCCTTTTGATGTATCCTTGCACTTGAGCATTTACCCTCAACGAGTGATTGATTTGATTTTTATACCGTAGGATTTTTCCACAATGTGACTCAATGTGATTCCAATTTCATTTGAACCAACTTATCCTTTGGATACAAGGTGATGAGTAAAAAGGCCTTCAAATAGCAATTCCCCTGTCACATCTACCGCATTTCCTCCATTGTCATCACTCAATGAGTTTTTATTCCTTAAAATGACATGATTATGACAATTTTACATTTATTTTTTTGGTATTTGATGGCTTGTGAATCAGTAACCAGCTCCTGTAGCTGCATGTTAGCCAAGCCATCAAACCACCGGCTTCTTTGGAGCGAGTGTTCTTGCGAGTGCCTGGTTCAAAACGCATAGCTAGAATACAACATTTACAAGAGAAATGTGCAGGTACTTTGCAAATGTGTACAGACTGGACAAACAAACGGTTCAAATCTGAGCTCAAAATGCCTCAAGTCTGGCTTGCCCGCAGGCGCACACAGTGGGAAAAGCAGCGATCGGCTTGTACGTCGCCGACGTCAACCCGTGTCTGAACCGGTTTCGTTGCATTAACACACGACTGGCGATTACTATCAACAAACCGACTTGTTTGCCTTTGACTAGGCCAAAGAATTTGGCAAGGCCCTCTTGCATGCACCCGCTGGCTGAGAATCACAGCTGGACGGGCACCGGGAAAGGCTAAACACTCCTTTAAAAATAAAAAATAAATGTTTAACAACACCCTTAACTAAATCCAACCTGTATAACTTTTTACTGAGTAGCCTTGGAAGTGTGCAGTCAAAACATGTGCAGCCCCTTGTGAATTTTCTTCCTAGGCTTGTCACGCTGGACCACTGATAAAAGTTTTATTCCCATCCATTTCTTTTTTTATTCTTTCATCAAATAGAGCCAACAATTCTGGCACCCTGAAAGCAGATAGCCAATATAAATCCAGAGAGAATGATCAGATAATTATTGTACGATGATCCCAATTTGTTCTCGCATCTGATATTATCCAATAAAGCGCTTCGGGTCGAGCCTCGGTTTCTGGCCGACTTCAGATCTTACTGTGGAGAATTTGTACGTTGGAACATGTCGTTGTCTATTGTAAATCAGAGTGATAGTTCGCATTTGTATGAAAAAACCTTCTAAGCCATGCATTTAAAACAAGCAAAACAGTAAGTAGGGCAGTAAATGAGTGCACGCTTTTTTGGGCCTTATGACAACACACACCTCTTTTGTGACCTTGAAATGGCATTTGTGGGGACCGTCACCGACGACCCTCTGTAGTTGTAGTCAAAACAATAAAGAGCAAGGGCCTTGTAATGTGACACTTATTTAATTTCCAAATCAAGACAATTGTCAATGTCCACAAAAATGCAATTTTGAAGCCTGAAAGGCATTATAAAAACAGTTCATGTATTTTTCATTTCCGGAAAACCACATGACAAAGTCGATGGGTTCAAATGAAAATGGCATTTCATTCATTTCTTGAAAAACCCTCAATGGTTCTCAAAGTGGAGGTTTTGTTGCCAGTGAATGCTTAAAATGGTAGACTGGTAAAAACAGGGCATTGTTTACAACTTACTTTCGCAAAGTTTCTACTTTCTACGTCACTGATGTTTGCCATTGGAGTTTCACTACTTGCATATTGTAACATGCAATGCACATTCTTTAGACGCCAAGTAGGATTATTCAACAAGAGGACTAACCTTTTATTACAACGTCTTCAGTCATTTATTGCACGTCCTTTGTTTTATATTAGAAATGCCTTTAGTCCTTGAGGGGTAAAGCGCAAAACAACACAAAAAGGTTGGCTGAAGTGCATCCTGCTTGGGTTCAAACTACGGATTTTAGCTCCCTCGCTTTTTGTTTAGTGGGAGGTCAAACTAGAGTCACAGTCGTGGGTAAACTGAGGCCTCATGATTATGAGCAGATGACAAGTGCTTCCCTGGGAACAAGGCTGTCAGGTGGGGGCAGGGGGGGAAGAAAGGTGTTGACTCTGGTGAGCGTTTAAAAAATGATTTACCTTGCCATGACCTACTTTTTTTTCCACCCTGTGCGTGTCTGTGTGTGAAATGTTCAGAGTGCAACAAGCGTCAGCAGATGACTAGACGAGAAACGTGAGTGTTCAGCGCGGCGCGCGCGCACGCCGTCTAATCGACAGCACGACACACACCACAGCAAACTAGGCAGCCCTGAGCTCAACTGACAAAGATGCAGCATAATAGAATGAGATGCAGCACATGAGATGTCTCTGAGGTATTGGGTGTTCCCACAGAGCAGAAGGAATGGAGTGAAGTGAGAGTTAAGCCGTGTGCTTAAATTTGTCTAATCTATGATTTATGCCACACTTGTTTGGTATCGTGAACGCTTAAAAGACTGCAAGTCAAAATGTTTGGTAAGTTCACAACTACAAATATTAATCTTTCATATTAATTGGTAAAGTAATTCATTCATTTTCCTATTATGTAGCATCGGACAGCAAAACATCGTGCACACGTACATTTTAAATCACAATCACAAAATTGATGGGGGTGGTTATAATTGGAATCATTTTTCATGTTTTTACCTCTTGAACGCCTCGGTGGGATTCCTCTCGCACTCGCCAGGCTGCAGTGCGCCTTGCACGGCCGGGTCGCGCACCTTCTCCTCGTATCCCGGCACCAGGCTGCTGCGGCAGATCTGCGCCACCAGGCCGCGGATGAAGCCGGCGACGCACAGCGTGTCCGAGTCGTCCGCCCGGCAGAAGTGGTAGGCAAGGCCCTGCTGGTGCAGGCCTCGCTGGGCTCCCTGCGTCGACGTAGGCCACAGCAACTCCGTGCACACTGCTGTTTTCCCACTGCCGGGTCCGCCGACCAGCAGCACCCCCCAGGAGTTCCCGCTTTTCGCCGTACCGGACGTCAGGCTGCTCGGGTTAGCCACGCCTACGCCGGAGGGCTGCTTACTTGGGGTGCCGGTGACCCCGCTCAGAGTGCTGCTTTTCTCCTGGAGGCAATGCTGGATCTTGTGAAAGACCCATTCCCGGCAGTAAAAGCGCTTCCCCTGCAGCAAACTGGTGTGGGCCATTGTGCTGATGCTGGTTCCAGCTAGTCCTCCTGTTCTTCAGACAGCTCCCATCCTTCTGCCGCTCACATCCTCACTATGTCAGGCAGTGAATTATTATTCACATTTTATTATTATTCACAGAAACGTAGGTTGAATTTAGATGTGATCTGCTAAAATGTTCGTGCCTCGCAGACGTATCTGGGTCAAAATAATAAGAAATGCTGGAGATCAAAAACGGGGCCAAAAATCAAGATTTTCCACCAACTTTTTCCAATGTTTTTCTTCTCCGTGAACAAAGCGCTCCTGGTTGTTATTCTCGTGCCGCTTTCGCATGGCGCTCCTGAGCGTATCGGCTGACAGGCTCGACACGATTAGCCATGCGAGCCGCTCACGTATATCCACAGATGCGTGGCAGTGGCCACCAAACGTAGTGTTTCCATTACTTTAACATGGACCGGGCTGGCGGCATATTTTGTACAGTGGTCTCTGGAAAAACAAAACAAAAGCATATGATTTGTTAATGTCGTACAGCGTTGTTGTTGTTTTTTTAAATGATTATTCACACGCACATGTACCCCTCAGCCTGTGACAGCCAACTACTCGGAGCGCAAACGGGAAACTAACATTTCAGTGTGTATCATCATTCAATTGTCAAACATGATCCAAAACCAGTTCTTTGTTCATAAAACCTCACGAGTGTGCTCCTTGTCAATCAGCACAAACAAACGGACTCAAATACACATGCAACAGAAGATCCAAAGTCTCATTTTCACAAAACCCTACAGGTCAATATTGGCTTTGGACGAGAGTCCTATCAGGCTAGCTTGCTAGCGATGGACTAGCAAGAGAAGGCAACATATGTAGCAGTCTACGCCAAAGGAGACAAATTGGACATGTGACCTGTATGTTCAATGCATTGATTCCAACGTGTTGTATGACCACAAGACAACACAGCAGTTTAAACATGACTAAGTGAGATGCTTGCTGTTAGTGTCTTTACTGCCCCCACCCCACCTCCACCCTGTTCCACTGCAAACATCCACGCCTGGCTCACAACAAGCTGAATTCTTGGCAAGCGCCCCTTGCAGTTTCTCTCGTCCACGTCGACTGTAACCCCCCCCCCCCCCCCCGCCTTCCTTCCTTCCTATGCGCCTTTAAATCCCAAACAGCTCACATCCGCACTCAGCTGCTGAGTCTGAAATGGGGAAAACCTGTTTGTGTACTTAACCCCCCCCCCCCCCCCCCCCCCCCCCCACACACACACACACATGTGCTTTTGTAGGGATGAGATTGTCTTACTGGTTATTCTGCCTAATAACAAGAAATGTTTTATTTCAGTGGAGCTGCACCATCTAGCATGCTCAATTTAACCTCTTTGTAGAAAGAATTGATATTATTTCAGCTTAACTGGGTAAATTCTCCCTTTCACAATAGAAATTTCAGAAGAATTATAGATATTTGCAATGACATACCTACTTACAATTGCCATAATGGTCCTGCTCATTCTCCTATGCCAAAATGCTGAATGGTAAAACAATATTTTTTACATTTCATAGAAAATAAAACACATAGTATGCATTTTTAAACCCGAACAACACTTTTGTGTATTTTTTATGTTACGTAACCCATGGGCAAAATGCATTACCCTGAAAAATTCCAATAAAATGTTTGCTGTAACATATTTACTAGTAGCAATCTGCCAAAATTGTGACTTGACATGTCTGAATTTGATTCTGCATTCCATGATAAAAGGTTTAATACTCCTGAAAATGTTGTTTAATTTTTCATGTTGAAGATTTTGTTCAATTTTTCGTACACTTGTATTTATTTATTTAATTATTTGTGCATTTTAAGAGGGAAAAGGCATTTAACCATAATTCAGGCATTGTGTGCACAAAAACAAATGTTATAATTTTTAGGGCCTTTAGACACGCTGCACTAGCCTGAAAATTCTTGAAAAGTACAAAAATTACGTGTTAAAACATTGAGGTTTGTTCTCAATTGATCGTGAATTAGAACTAAATTACTGTCATGTTTATTGTAATCTAGAATTGCATGGTGGCTCAAATGCTCTTCCAGGCCACATACAGCCCACGGGCCTTAGGTTTTCTACCGTTCTTTAAACTAGTCAATGGTCAGATGTGGACCAAAGTCTTTTGTACATTCAAAGCAAACCTCACCCCTTCACATCCACATTTTTACACATCGCTTTGGGAGGAGCAACCTACATATTGCGGACAATCAAAAAATACCATCGGGTGCAGATGTTCGATACCCATCGTAAGAACTTCAACAAAGCCAGATGTGAGGTTAACGTCTCCCGCCCCTCCCTCCTCGTCGACCGACAGCCGTTTTTAACCCAGAAACGGTCGCTCACCTCCAGCCGACGTCTCTCTCCGCCGTGTTTTGTCCCTAGTCGACACCCCGTCTGTCCATTTTCCAAGCGGCAAACTTCACCGAAGCCTTTCGACCGCTGCCGCTCCAATATCTTCATCCGTGCAGCATTCGCGTCTTTCTTTCAAATTGGTCTCCTTATTTTCTTTTCCCCCGACCCCTTGCTCTCTTTTCTTCTCGACGTCTTTTCCTCGCTCTCTCCGATCGGTTGCAGGCTCCTCCTGCTGCCCAGCCGATACACACACAGCTCTCCCGGCGTTCCGACTGTGACTCTCCGCCTCCTAAAGACTCGTGTGGGTTTTCAGTCCGCCGCATGCAAAACACACGCCAGCCTTGGGGCATGCTGGGAGTTGGAGTCTCGTCGGCTTGCCGTTCGCTGCGTCACATTGTCACATGGTCATTTAACATATAGCGGTATCAAATGCAAATTTTACATTATTGGAGGTCAATCGAGTCGAATATTTATGCATAATGTCAAATAAATTTCAGAATTTAACAGTATGGCTAGAGGCATGGACACAACATTGGGGAAAAAAGAAAGGAAAAAAATGTCATGGCACAGCACTTTGTAAAACACTACACTGAAAAACACAGTGTATTCATATTCACCTTTTGTTAGCTAGTGGAAGAGCATTTTTGCCTGCTTCTATTCATGGTTGGCAATTACACAAAAAAACACATTTTTCATTCAAAAATAATTTGGGGGTCATAAAGAATTGGTTTATTTCAGGTGGCACACCGGATGATTTCTCACAGAACACTACACCAAAACAAAAAACTACACAAACAACTACACAAATAACTTTTTTCATTCAGAAATAATTTGGGGGTCATAATGAATGATTTTGGTTTATTTCAGGTGGCACACCGGATGATTTCTAACGGAACACTAATGTATCACAGCACACTGGCCTGATCTCTCAAGATAGTTGCCCTATATTTCATAACAGTAAATTTTGGATTACCACGGCAATAAAAATAAAGCGCTTTTCAAACAAAAAACAAAGTCTGTCCCTGAACAGCTAATAAAAAAGTCCAGATAAATAAAATTCACTTTTTAATTAAGTATTCATGTTGCATTGGGCAAGGACAGCAAAGAGGCAAAAAAGCGGTAAAGATATATCTCTTTATTTTTCATTCAATTGTGCTCACCCGCGATGCTCATGTAAATACATTCTCCCACCCTCCAGCAGTCGGTGGTTACATTTTAACGCGCATTCTCTTGCCAATTTGTAGCGCACTCAGCAAATCGCGGCTTCTCTGCGAGCTGCCCCCGCCGTTCGTCTGTCAGCACAAGCCTACTTACGACCACATTCCACCCCGCGGGAACACCGCAGAGACACATATTGCTGCTTCTTACGACTTTTTTCACACAGTGCGCCGTGTGCGTATACCAACTGCCCATTTCACATAATCACGGCAACTTTGTCTCCGTTGTGCAGGCTGCAAGACTTGGTTTAGTCTAGTGCAAAACAATATTGCAGGGGGCAATGAAGAGCATTGAGCTTCTTTTTAATGTGAACGAAAGACTTCATTCAAGTTGATTGTGTTTGGGGAGTGTATATTTACCCACTGAGCCATAGACGTCTATTAGACCTCTCGTCTATGTGTAGACCTAATTTAGACGTCTATATTAGGTCTTAGAAATAACCAAATATAGACGACGAAATTAAATCCATCAAATATGATCATATTTAGAAAATTTAAACTCTCAACCAGCTGTAAGTTGTATAAATAATGTACAGAAATTGTATGGCTTTGTTTTTAACAACCACTGATCCGTACATGTGACGTTTGGTTATTTCTGCAACCTGATATAGGTGTCTATATTAGGTCTATGGAATAACCTAAAAGAGACGTCTATATTAGGTCTATGGAATAACCTAAAATAGACATCTATATTAGTTCTATGGAATAACCTAAAAAAGATCATAAATGATCTTCAAAACTATAAATAAAGGCAATTATACTGGTGAGTGTTGTGTTTTTTCACTGTTTGTGACAGGATTTCCACTGTAGCCTCATGACTGTAATTTAATATGAATCTAATATTGCAGTTCTTCGGAAGGCTTTAAGAGTATTTCTATTGATGAACCCAGTAAATGATTGACGACTGGTGGAAAAAGTGTGTGCGCACGATTTTGACAAGTTTGTGGATGAGGAGGGGTGCACATTGCTCTTCCCAGCGTCCCACAGGAATCAAAGTGCCCCATTATAGAATGACTTTTACAAAATGACATGCAAAAAGAAAAAGAATCAATATGCCACCAGCCACAGCCACAATGATAATGGAGTAATAATAAACAATGAGGATCAAGTACGGTGCTGCACTCCAACGCAGGCTGGGTGTAATTGGTAATCACGAAACGTTATCACCACGGCACCACGGTTTTTGCAATCATGAGAGTTACGTCTCAAGAATCTGTGAGCGTGTCGAGTTTGTCACTTGTGAGAATCCCCTTCCAAAATGTAAGCTGTGGGGAAACAGATGAAATCTGGCAGCTCAGTATATTTTCATCCATTTGAAAAATAATGGAGTGAAGTCTTTAGTAATGGTGGCCTCTATGATGGGATGAATACTGAAAATCTGCATGTGAGTGAGATTCCTGCAAAAGCTTTAAAACTCCCCAACAAATGCTACAAAATGGTGGCAGGGCACACTTTTCTCGTTATGGCTCTGGCCTGATTGGATGAAGCTCCTCCCCTCAGTTAATCAAATCTCCTGGGCACCAAAATGTCTTTAACATGTCTCTGATGCACTTTTGTTAAAATAACGACGATCAGGAATAATGGTACAATTTTCACCCTCGTTTCCAAAACTCACAAAATTCTTAACCTCTTTTAAAGGGGCAGTTTCAGATTAATGCAATGGTCTTTTTGTATTATTCCAGCAAATCTTCGCATATTCTCTCTGTCTGTATTATATTGCAAACCTTGAGGCTAAAGCGCATACACTAGGAGGCCCATTGAATTAATGCACAAAATGATGAAAAATTAATTATTTAAAAATTTTAATTGGATTGTTGCTATGTTTATCTCTTAAGTACCATAATGTGGAGTGCTTTTCTTTTTCCTATTAAAAGTCAGAACATTTTCTTTTTTTTTTTTTTGGATGGCTGGAACAGATTAATGGTATTATCATTTATTTCAATGGGGAAAGATGATTTGAGTTTTTATTTATTGAAATATAAATATTAGTATAAAGTATAATGTCAAAAACCATGCACATATGAGGGAGTACATCAAGTCTGTGGTGATGAAGGGGCTATGTGACTTTCAAGGGTGGGAAAGACAGCTTTAGAATATTCATTTTCTTCTAAAGTCAATGACGAGTCATAACACGAGCTGAGGTTATTTTGTTTCCTCACTTGTGCCACTTCCAAAATTGCCTCACTGAGAGCCCAAAGCCCTGCAATTTTTTTTTTTTTACTTTTGTTTCTCGTGTCATATTTGACAAGCCCTCTCTCTTCGGTATCCTCGGGAGAAATGAGGAGCATTCACTAATTCAGAAAAAAAGGAGTGACTGCGCGGAATTTCAATGCGCGGAATGTAATGCCAAGCAAAAATTTAAGAGACCAGAGATGCTTTCATTGAATTTTGGACACTTTAATGACTCTGACAAATGGTCCTGTCACAGGAACTGTCTTCCCTTTCTTCAAACTCGTCCGCCCTCTTATATTTCTTGATGGATTGTTCTCGCACGCCTAATTGATGAATGGATTATTTCCTAACATTTGTCAGCCCTTGACGCCGGATTAAATGAAATGTGGCAACAAACAAATCAAAAGTGTTGACATCTTGAGTGTTTGTCATCATCAACTGTGTAACTTTTTGTGCGATATGTTGTAATGGGCATCCAAAACTTAGGCGACCCTTTAGATGCATTTACTCTACAGGCCTGCACAATTTCTACATCATATGTTCTACACAACTCTAATAGACAACATTTTTTATTATGTGTCCTTTACGACTCAATTTTACCAAATTAGCATCATATTTCACGTTTTATGTAAATGTATTATAACATATTTTGGGCGAGGGGGTTTATTGCAATGGAAAAATAAATACTGGTGTGCATTTCGAGTGAAAACTGCTCCAGGGAGCTTCATGTTGATATTTTCGGAGGATGAATGACAAGGTCCAAACATGTATCTGCAGATTCAACAGAGGAGTCAGATCAGTTTCAAGTATTTAGTCTTAACAAGTTGTGAACTTATAACATAGTAGTCCGGAAGGTGTTTGTTGCTCAGCTGCGAGCTTGTCGGAAGCCGGCAGACTGGAACTAACAACTCTGAAATATTTATGTCCCATGGGGTGATCGTGTGTGTGTGTGTGTGCGTGTGTATGTGTGTTTGACTATTAAGAGGAAAAAAGTTGTCGCTCACCGAAAACTGGAGCTGTAATGTTAGTTATGATTATTATTATTATTGTACCAATACAAAAAGAAGCTGATGTGGAAATGTTGACATTCATGAATACAAATTACGACTATTTCTCAATCTGTTTTGACTTTTCTACTAAAATACAACTTAATTTCTGCAGCATAACATATTTTTTTTCTTAGAATATCCTAACCACTCATGTAATATTAAAACTTCTTTGTGTTTCCCTAAATCTTTATTTATTATTTCTCTCTCTCTCTCTCTCTCTCTCTCTCTCTCTCTCTCTCTCTCTCTCTCTCTCTCTCTCTCTCTCTCTCTCTCTCTCTTGCTTCCTGTTGTTTGGGGTTCAAGCTCCCTTTTGTACATTTACGGCAAAGAAGCTTGTTTAAGAACATAACAACTCAGCTGAGGACACGCTTTGTATTTGCACATACCATAAAGTCAACGAGGGTCACGTTCATCCTCCCTGCAGCTCCAACTTCCTCTTGTTGGGGCCACCCTGCTGCATTATTCATGCCTGTCTTCTTCAGTTGAGGTCAAATTCCTGGATGACCCAAAATGTCAAGTGATCAAGACATCCAAAATACAAAACACCTTTCTCCATTGAAATGCCATGAATCAGTTCCAGCCGCTCAGACCCCTAACATTAGCATTTGTCATTATTTTGCATAGGAAAACGTAAATATGCCCGTGAGTATTGTTATGTTGTCTGTCTACATGTGTTGCTGCACCGTTTGTGCTCGAAGAGCTTTTGCTTAAAGGGTGATAACATCGTGCCTATTGCTGCTCGTTTCATTAACCTGTCAATGGCGTTTTTCATTGTGCATTACATATCTCTTTGTTTCAAGTGCAATTTGGCAGTAAACTTCAACTGGCAGTGGAGTTAATAGCCAGAGGAGGGGAAAACATTGCCACTGCAAGATATAAATCACAGAGAATTAAATAATGCAGAGCAAATTACAGAAATTATTTTACATTAATTCTGTTACTAATATGTCTGCATGAACAAAAGCACTGAATATAAAAATAAAAGTGACTACAATAAATTTTAAACACTGAATTTAGTGGTTGTTTTGCTATTCTTCACAGTAAAGATTTTGTCTAAATTCACAAACACAACCACCCCCCCACTTTTCTTCATTCCCCTTTAAAGCAGAATATGAACACAGCATTTTAAAAAAAGCCTTTTTGCCAGGTTCCCTTTTTCAAGGTTTTTTTTTTCTAGGGGGGGTTGTTGCTACTGCTCTGTGTGACCTTGCAACAAATGGTCCAATTATGCGAGGTATAGCAGCAGGCTCATGCATTCTTTGCTTAACCCCTCATGCTGTCACACGCACATGCACACACACTCACGTACTGAAGCGTGCACTGGCATGGGAGGTGGGGGTGGGGTCAAAGTTCACTGCACACTGTGCTGGGGCTGTTAATTTTATTTTTCTTCAATTTGGTGGCTTAACGACCTCTGCAAGGGTGAAAATACGGCTAAGCACTCAGCGTACAGGTGCCGTAAAAATGCATCATAAAGCTGTTTTTTGCACGACATTGAAGCCAGACAAAAGCAACACAGTGTGAAAGTCTGTTGTGCCAGCCTCAGCCTTAGAAATGTTGACTGAAGCAAAGTTAATCATAATGCTGTCTTGTATTTGTTCCCCTCTACTACACTGTGAAAAAGTATTTCCATTTTTTATTTTTTTTATTTTGTAAATTTCTAAAATCAAATAACACCAGCACTTCCTGGGAGACACAAAAGCACTCAATTGGAAACTGAATCCAAAAAGGAAGCAGGACAGAATGCTGGAAAGATGAAGTAACTAAAAAGAGCAATCTGGCTTAAATAAAAAAAAAAAAAGTGAATTTTCCTTCTTGCTGAAGAACTGTAGTTGTGTTTTTTAGACAATAAACCAAACCAATGTGGCTTGATGTAAAACATAATTGCCATTGTTGAATCAACAGTTTTTAGGAAAACTAAGTTCAATCTTTTTGATTGATTCATTAAAATCAGCAACTGCCAATGTTAGGGGTATACCTGCCAAAAGAATTGAACCACAAGTAAAAAAAAATCCCAAACCAAATGTTGAACTCTATCAAGCTAAAAAAAAAAAGAGCCATTATCAAGTACGTATTTGGGACTTCAGGAAATCACAGTCAGGTCCAGTTTTGACAATTTGAGAAACCCAGTGGGGTGACTTCTGAGGAGTATTCGGCCAGCCATAATTAGTCCAAGAGCAAGAGACCACAAAAGAACACAGACGACCTCAGTTAGGTTCAACATTCATGACTGAGAAACGACTTGGACTGAAATCGGTTAGCTGATTGGAAAACAATTATGTGTAATAAATATGCTTGAAACAAATCAGGAAGAGTGAAAGCACTTTTTCACTGCACTTTAAATGTTTATAGCAAATGAAAGGCCCTCAAGAGACCGCCGTGTTCGGTGTTTTGTACGTTTCACGCAATGGAACTGGAAAAGCAATCAAATGGTTTGCTCATGATTTATATGATGTTTTTATAAAATCTCTGCCACAAAGCAGAGCATAACCGATGGCTAACATTTGTTGGTTCAATAAAGACGACTGTGTCTTGGATGGAGCAGTTTAGGCTGTGGTTACCATGACAATGGGGCTAACATCGGACACAGTCCCAGATATGTCTTTTAGTTTCCAAAATAGTCCTATTTAAATTGTTCCAAATTGGATAGTTTAGATCAACAGCTCCTTTATTTTTTCTGACAGTCCGGCCTTTGCTGACTTTGAAAAATCACTCGTAACACTTTCCACACCATAGAATAAATGCTCAGGGAAATCCTTCCAAGACATCAGGTAATCAGAGTTTTGCTTGTAAAGATCGAAAAAAAAAAAAAAACATAATTCTTAACATACATTCCAAAGGATAATCACTCAGGATATTTTCAAATACACTCGATAATCTGGTTTTTGCTGACATTTAGTTAGAAATAAATCACTGTAATACACCTCAGACCGAGGGATAATCACTCAGAATAATCTTTCCGAGACGGATAATCTTTCAGATACGTCTGATTTCATCAGAAAAAACTACTCTTCACACACTCAAACCAAAAGATAATCTTTCAGGATAATCTTTCTGGGACATCCTTTGTTGACTTTGACCACAAATATGACTCTTAACACATGCCATACCAAAGGATAATCTTTGAGATCCAGCCGATAATCGAGCGCATGCTGAAATCGATGCATCCCACACCAAAGGATAAACTTTGAGGGTAATCTTTCCAAGACATCAAAAAAGTTACTCTTAACACTCCCGAGTCCCCACACCAAACAATAGTCACTCAGGATACTCTTTTTGAGACATCCATCAGTTGAACCGTTGTTGACTTGAACAAAACTATCAAAGGGACAATCAAGATTTAGCATTATTGTAATCATAAAAGCATGAGTGGATTGACACATGCATGAGGATCTGCTCGTGTGGAAAAAGTTGGAAGGCGGGTATGAAAATCATGGAAGAGCTGCCATTTCCAAACACCATCTGCTAGTGCGTGCATGTGTGTATGTGTGTGTGAGTGCGTGCATGCGTGTGTAGGAGGAGGCAGAAGCCGGACATATGGCCTGTGAACCTTCTCGCAGAACAAGATGGGAGCAGTGTTGGGGGGCTGTCAGTGTTGAATGTGTAAATTCCGAAAATTCATCATCTTCTGCTTCCTTTGATGACATGTTGTTTATGGTTTGTTGTTGCCACGACAATATCCTGGATTGCCCTATTTTTTTGCAGTTTATGCTGACTTTTTGCACAGCACGGAATTTACTTGGGTCACCTCACTTTATTTAATATTCATAGCCTAATGATTTAACCGACACGCCCTGCGATTGGCTAGCGACCAGCTCAGGGTGTGGCCCGCCGACTGCCCAAAGACTGCTGGAATAGGCTCCAGCGCGACCTTTGTTAGGATAAAGCATTTCAGAAAATGTGTGGATTGATAGATTATCTAACTGATATTAACTAATATTCTTACGCATTGTGTTAACAAAGCTTAGCAACTGTATGATAAAAGAAAAATAGAGTAAAATTACTAGCCGTATCAAAGAAAAGCAAACTAAAACTGATTATACATATTAAATAATTCTTTTATACTCTTTAATTTGTTTATTATCACGAGGCCACAGTGCTGTTTTTCCTTAAAATATACCCAAAGAATGCGAGGATTCAACAAGTTTGTCACAGGAAGGACAGATAAGGTCAATGCAACAGCCTTTAAATGGAGCACCATGGCCACTCAGAATCCTTCCCTAGGCGTAAGCCTTCTCATAGACAGGAAGTCAAGTGTATCATTGGCCCGCTGCTACCGGGATGCAGCAAGCTGTCCGATCTCCTGCGACAGGTGCAGTGTTTCTCAGAAGGCCTGGCAGTGGCGCTGCCAAAGCCTCTTTATATCTCCTGCTGCTGATGCGTATCCATTTCCCGCCGATCCCGTGGGTAATTATGTTTGTGACCGAGCCTTACGCAGCAAATAGTCGATGAATGAGCCGTGGCGACGGCCAGACAAATGGCGCTCGGTTACTTGGTTATAGCGCTGTATCAAAATTCCCTTTATACCCGCACAGGTCAGAGTGAACGTCCGATGTGTTCAGTGGTTTTAACGATAATGATAGACATATTTTGCGCTTGGTTTGACACAGTGCAAAGTTGGCTTGACTGAAACTGTTGGTCAGCTGCAGCCTTACAACCAAACAACTGGAGATGAATTGGTTCTGGAAAATATGATACATGTCAATGTCAAAAAGAGAAAGTAAAGCTTGATTTAATGTTGAAAGCAAAGCCAATATAAGAGCCAAAGAACTCAAACATTTTTAAACATTAACAGATGTCTGGAAAAGGCAGACTATTCCTACTATCTGTTCAAGGCAATGTTTTTCCACTTTCTTCTAATGTCACGGTTTTGGATAAATGCCACCAACATAAAACTTGGGGAAGAATTACTCTTGCAGTGTATAAGAATGCCAGAATGCCAGGGCAGGGGTGTGAAGCTCAACAGGCAATCATCCCTTCTCTATTATGTTGAAAACAATTTTCACTGTCCGACTAGTCACATCAGATGCCAATTTCATCAAATTTGAGAGTCCTTTTTTTTTTTTTTAACGGTAACACTAAATGATGCAGCCATGAGGTAGTCAGTGGTGAAATTGTAGCAAATCTAGTCATAGAGCGTCATAAATTTGATCTTATTAAGGAAACTCGATAAAAAAACACAGCGCAGGCTTTGTTGTTATTATGAGCAAGTTAGTTGTTTGATGTGACAGATCTCCGTGTAAATTATGCAGACATGAAGGAGTGTTGTTGATAAAATCATAGAGGACCCAGCACAGACCCCTGTGGGACTCCTTATGTGTTGTCAAGTGTCCAAGTTAGTTGTGGTTTGAGGAAGCTTTGCTCGCGGATGTTTCGATGTGGTTGTTATACAATGTCGTCATCTAATTAGCGATTATGGGATGTTTTGTTGATGATTGAAAGTTGTGGCAAATCCCGCTTCATTGGGTTGTGTGTATTGCCTGATCTTCTGATGGGAATTTCTTTGGGGAATACAGTGTAAAAGACGTTTATGGAATCAGATTAACCCCCACAATTTAGTGAGTCATCCTCTGCTGTCTATGAGCGATTCTTGAGCTACTGCGGTGACTTGTGCTCCATTACTGGAAACCATGAAATTTTAGATGGCAAGGCCAAGCAAATTCAAACTTCCAGCTCAGCTTATTCAAAAAATTTCATTGGGTTTAATACCCGCAATCTACTCTAAAAGTAGTGAAATACTGCAACCAACTCCTTTATTTTACCTGGAGACAAAAAATATCAGTTTGACATCAACCAATGAAGATGACAGATGACATTTTTTCTTTTATTCTTAAGTACTGTACCATGTATAAAGCTGTAGTCTGGCTGATTTTATTTTTTCATTCATTCATTCATTCATTTTCCGAAGGAGGTTAGGAAGGTTACATCCTGAACTCGTCACCAACAACACACACAAATTGAAACGCACACTGAATTGTGATGCGGGAAATTTTATGGTGTGAAAAGGGTTTTATGGTAAGTGTGACAGAGGCTCTAGATTCAGAATGAATAAACCACATAGCCTCATTTTAAAATCAAGCAAATTGCAGGCCCAAGTGTTCCGTATGTTTGCCCTTTGAGACATTTCTGTGATTAAAGGCTTTATAAATAAACTTGCCTCTTTCTTAACTTTGCCAACTTAAAATGGGACGGCTGGAAGAGACAGTGTTTTGCAAACATCCTCACACACCAGACATAATGTGTCTAGTTGGGTTATTGAAAAAAAAAACTCTGGAGCTGATGCCTCTTGGACGTGTGATTGAGTGTTTTCTAGGGCACGTTCGCAGTGCAAATTCGTCTCGCCGCTCGTTTCCCGGCCTCGTCCTCACCGCGTTCTAGTTTTCGAGCGGTGTAACAAAACATCATCTACTGCCGAGCAACCTGTTTTATGTTGCTACCGGTGTGGTTGTGTAGGAGGAGTAAAAAGGCAAAGAAAAAAATGCTGTCAAAATATTTCTGAAAAAGGCCTGTTGTGTGGAAATCAATGTTGACACGGTCATTCCAAGTGCATCTGGTAGTTTGGAAAGGTTGTCTGGAGTACAGCAGATGCTACCAACAACACATATAAATAAAAGGGACACTTTAAGATGTACCTTTTAATGATTTGCTAGAGTTAGGGGGTTACAGGGTTAGGGGTTGGTTACTTTCTCATAGGTTTGTGTAAAAATATATAAAATGAAAGGGATGTAATCTCAGGTCTCCATAAGACTATGCCTGAATTTTTACCAAGCCTTTTTAAAAAAAAAATTGTATTAGCTTCGTGTTAGCGTTCTCGCTCCCTTTCAAGCAATTTACCTCACGTATGTTTTTCAACTTGACGTCACACATTCAGATTACAGTGTTAAAAAAAAAGGTTAAAATTCTCATTCAAGCCTGTGAAATCTTCAACCTTAATGAAGCCATCACAGAAAGCGTCATATTTGCCACAAACAAATCGGTTAGAATCACGATGAAAAAGTCTCTGGCCTTCTCCACCAAGTGTGAAAATCCAATAAATGAAAATTTCCTCTTGTATGTTTTAATAGTTTCCCGTCCCACAGACTTTGAACACATCTTTACGTCACTGCTTTAGGAGCAATTCCGCAGCCGTGCGCTAATCCACTTGGTGGCGTAAACTAAACGGAAACATGCAACTCACCATGTGCGTCAGAGGAAAGAGAAACCAGTCTGGCAGACACCCTTGTCCTCTTAATACGTGGCAACGATTTTCAAACCAAAACCAGAGTCTTCTTCCCGACGTCTGAAACGGAGAAAACGTGTTGTATGGTTTTCAACGTGACACAATTAAGAGACCTGTTATTTCTTCAAATGTGATGTGTGTGATTTAGTCCAGCAAGGAAGAGCGAGTGGAAAATGTCTGCGGAGAGGATAGGATAAAGACAAGATGGGCATCATATTGCAATTATGTCAGAACATACAGGCGAAACTAGATTATTTGGAAACCCAAGTTAAATCACATTAGTTAGAAACGGATAAGAAATCAAATGCATGAAGGTCTCCTCTGACCATTGAATACCAAAACTGTAGAAGAGACTCCAAGGGATCCATTTGCGTTGTGCTCCTGCAACCTTTCAGTCATCTTTGTTTGCCAAAGAACCATTCAGTCTCAAAAGCTTTGCAGAAGACTTTGCTCTTTGGAATGATTTTCTGCAGCCTTAAGTGAAACACGAGCACACACAGTGGAAAAGGACTCCTACAAAAGCTCAGACACAAACTCAGATGGAAAATCTGTCAAAATTTGACCGCACGACAAAGCGCGATTACGGACGTCCATCATCGTCAGTTGCCTCGTTGTTAGAGACGGTGCCTCGTTATTTGCTCTTTTCTGCTCTCAAACCGCTACATGCAGTAATATGAAATGCCGCCAAAACATGTATCCCCTCTTTGTGAACAATCCAACACATGGTGGTGCTAGAATTCAGTTTCAAAGTTACAAAGTACCATTTACAGAAACAAATTATGTGGATATTTTCATGTTACGTTACCTTGATTACCCTCTCGCTAGTTTTGTTTGTTTTGACTAAACAAAGATCAGATTGCATCAGCATAGAGACCCAGGTTGGCTTTTTCCAAAACTGCTAAAGTGCCTAGTCAGGTGCCGGAACAACACGTTCTCCAATCCTAGTGAAAAATGTAATTGAGTATACTCATTCATTGCAGCGCATGAGTTCTTGAGCAAATTGGTAGTTTTTGTTTTTTCACTTTTTTAAATGATGGCTACACAAATATGTTTGAGCCCAAATCACAAATTTAACTCGATGAGTGTTGGGTTCTTGACACTTCTTTAAACCTTCAGGCAGAAAACCATGATACAGTAGGAAGAATGCAACGGAAGTGGATGAGCCTATCGGCTAGAAAAAAAGGAAATACTAAACTTCATCAGGGATTCATCCAGCCTTGTCTTTTACTTTTTTTTACCGCTGGATATAAAATATGGAACATCTGCTTTCTATTTTCAATCCCTGGCGATAATATGACCTGTTTGCACTTTTGACTGACAGACTGATGAACACTGGCAACGTGTTTAAATGGCACCTTCTTTAGCAACACCACTATTTACGCCCTTCCACATCACCATAATTGATCTCGTCGCGAGGCAGCAGCATCGACGCTGCAGCCGAATTGTGTAATTTAATCCCGAATGAGACCTCCCCCCTCATGCTAACACAGCACTGCTTCTAAAATTAGGAATTGGACACCCACATAGTTGTTTGTGCATTTTTGCGTTGTGGATTTTTATTTTCAAAGTCTGTCTCACTCAACCTCTGTGACACACATAGGTGGCTAAAGTACTCAAACTGTACTTAGAAGTACAGTTGCTTGAGTTTAAAAAAAGAAAAACAACTGTCTGTAAACTGATTCAATCCCTTAAAGTTACTAAAGTGGAAAAAATATCTTGAACTGAGTGTTGTTAAAAATTCTGCCAAATTTAAATGATTGAAAAAAATCTGAGTATACAAAAAGAGGCATCAAAATGGGAAAAGAAATCACGACATTTTCTTCTTTTGATAATTTGTATGTCCATTGAATGGGATAAAACCACGCCCCATTTAACTTACACTCAAATAGCACAAGTCTTTCTAATATCTATGTTTGAGCTGCAAAAATTGATAAATTTAAAACCTTTGGTGACTGGAATATAACCCACATAGTCGTCGCTAGGCTTTCCATGCCCTGAAGGTGCTCCTCACCCGCTACCAAGCAAGCCACCAGAGGCTAAGCAGGAGAAATATCGTTCTCAGTTGTGTCATCGTCAATTATATTCCCTGGTTCTTGTTGCTCCATGTGTTTTTTACAAGTTATAAATCCATAAATTCTTAATCAATTAGTCAAACAGGATTTCCATCGGGGTTGACTTTGTCTCATTGTATCTACATCGTGTTCTTCATCCGTTGATGTAAAAAAGTAACAATGAAGTATGGAGTCGAAAATATAGGATGTACAGATACGTACCTGTTTTTAAATGTATGGACTAAAATTAAGTAGGCACCCTTCCAAAAAGTCGTAAAAAATATATACTTAAGGTTGTAACAAATGATTTGTATCTTGTTACTTCGCACCACTGGTGTTATCTCATTGACTGCTGTGTCAGGTCCGTATGCGTTCCCTCCTCCATGCCTGCCTTGCCTGCCCAGCAACTCGGGATTGATGGCAGACAGAGGTCAGCACATAATCACCACTGATGAATATGGAGGAGGCGTGCTGCCTTTTTGCGCTTTGCACTGAGCAGTGCTCCCCCCCCCCAAAAAAAGATAAGGAGCCCTCCTCCACTGTGTCCTCAGGGACCCACTGACTCTCACCTCAAGGTTGGAGATAGAAGGTGGTTGTGTGGGTGTGACGCTTTGGATTGCACTTAATGAGAAGGCTCAGTCCAATTATTGGTTGACAGCCACCGCACCCAAAATGACCCTCATGGGAGAACATTTTGAACCGTCACCATCCAACCATACTGGTCCCCTTTTGCCCTGGAAGAAATAACGGCCCTTTCTGCTGTTCAAAATTTAACCAGTCCTTGTATATATTTATTTACATGAATGGTAAATAGAATATGAGTCTGTGAAGCCTTTGACGAGAGTGCCCAAACAAATACAGCTTTTCATTTTCACATAGAAATCATTAAAATAGGACTGAAATAATCAAACGAGCTAAGAAAGTGTGTCTGAAGCAATTCAACATAAAAGATGTGCAGTGTCATCAGGTATCCATTAAGTCTAACAGGTTAAGGCTAAGTATCGTCATCAGTTCTCACAAATCCATCGTTGATTAAGGGAACAGTTGTCATCGTTCCAGACTCCAAATGATAGAAATGATTTGCCCTGGAATTCACCACAGTCCTGGTTCCGGAAGTTGTTAGGCTGCCCATTCTGCCAGAATCTGTCACCCAGAACATAACCTCAATTTCCGACATTAACGAAATGCTTCTATCGGCCATATACATGTTGCATCACATTGCACCGCAGCTGCCTCCCCTCTTTTACTTCTCCAAACCTTCTTCGAACTAAGTGAAACCTGGAAGTGAGAACTTTGCTGGGAAATGTTGACATGTTCTAAAACTTACGCTATAGTGAGGTGGGTCCCATCCACCCAAATCCACGTTCCCTCCTTGATATGATCACTCAGACCAATCCATGCGTGCAGGCCATGCCCCAATAAACCATTAAGGAATACCTGTTTGGGAAGACAACAAGCAAACCACCTTTGTGTAGCACAGGAGCTAAGTGAATGAACGCCTCATTGACATTGGAGTCTGTTAGTGATACCTGTTCCTCTCTGTTGTTGATGACAACCAAATCGCCTCCTCTGTTGATGCAGTCCTGTCTGCCTTCAGCCCAGCTCTTACTCAAGGTTGACAAAAAGTAACAGCTGCTGGCAAACTTCTTCCAACCGACCCCACAGAGCATGGCTACAGAATGTAAACAAAATGGAGAGATAAATGACGCCATCGGGCCATCACTGGACCGGTGTCCAAAGTACTTACTGCTCATCTTGGTGGTCATCTTGTCCACTGTCTTCTGAAGCGCGTACTTTTGTGTCTCCAGGCTGCTTTGATTTATGCGGAGCTGCTCGTTTTCAACACGTACAGTCTTGCAGTCACCGTGAGTTTTTTGTCTTTGCAGCAGACTGTTCGTGATCTGACACATCCTACTACTTATCCTCAGCACTGTGTAATTTCTTTCCAGTAGGTCCCTGTCAGCCTCCAGCAAAGTATAATTTCTCTGTAAATGGTCTCTGTCATTTTTAATATCGTTGTAGAGGGACTTTACCACATCTCTCTCAGCAGCCACTCTGGTCTTATTGGTCATTAGTATCTGTTTCTCGTGAGCCAGGGATGCGTAACGGTTCTGTAACTGATCTTTCTCGCTTCCCAATGAGGAGAAACTGCGTAGTAGCTGATCTTTCTCGCTTTTCAGATCATTAAAGCGGGACATGCACTGATCTCTTTCAGTTGCCAATGTGGTTTTATTTGTCAGTAGGATCTGTTTCTCTTTACCGAGTGAATTGTAGCTGGTTTGTAACAGCTCCTTTTCTTTTAGGAGGGATTCATAACCGGCCCGTAACTGGTCTTTCTGGCTTCTCACTGAAGAGTAATTGCGTTGTAACTGATCTTTCTCATTTTTCAGACTGTCCAAGCGAGACCCCAGCAGATCTCTTTCAGCGGACAAGGTGGTTTTACTCGCCTGAAGGTGATCTTTCTCTTGAACCAGAGAGTCATAACTGACCTGTAACAGGTCTTTGTCCTTCCTCAGTGAAGACTGACTGCGTTGCAACTGGTCTTTCTCATTTTTTAAATTTTCAAAGCGGGATTTGAAGTCATCTCTTTCTGCAGTCACATTTGTTTTATAAGTGAGCAGAAGCTCTCTCTCTGTCATGAGGAAGTTGTAACCGGTCTGTAACTCATCTTTCTCTTTAACAAGAGACTCATAAGTGGTCTGTAACTGGTCTTTCTCCTTTTCTAGTTTGTTGAGGTGGGACTTCAACTCAGCCCTTTCAGCAGCCACAGTAGTTCGAAAACCTTCCTGCTCTTTAACAAGGGAATTGTAGCTGGTTTGTAACTGGTCTTTCTGCTGAACGAGGGATCTATAACTAGCCCATAACTGGTCTTTGTCTGTCCTCAGAGCACTATTTAGGGTATGTAACACAGCATTCTCTCTATTTAGGAGACTGTAATTGGTCTGCAACTTATCATGCTCCTGCTTCACACTCTGGAAATTGGCCCTCAACTCATCTCTTTCGTCAGTCAAAACCATTTTGCTGCCGAGAAGGTGATCTCTGTCTGATACCAAAGAATCGTAGTTGGTCTGCAACTGGTCTTTGTCTGTTGTCAGGTTTTTCAACATCACCTCAAGCGTGTTTGTATAGACATGGGCTCTGTCAGTGGGAGAGCTATTCTTGTAGAGATGGTGATCTGTCTCTTGAGTCTGGTGGTTGGATTTAGTTTGGCTCTCTGTTGAAAAACCAGGCAATACCTCATCTGTGAAAATAGATTCAAAGTGTTGAAATCAGTGAAAACAATGTCCCTTACACTCATGCTTGTACATTTTGAGGGTGACGTACAGTTGATAAATTGCCCAATGTTACCGGCCAGTAGGACAGCGCACAGCAAACCAAGACACACAGTGATGCATCTGGATGACTTTTGTCTTTGTTGAAAGTTCACTGAATTAATTGAAAGGAAAAATATTGTGAGTTTACACTGCGTCACTGACGGAAATGGAGCTGGGCGACCAAATGCAGCTTAGACCAGGGTTTATTGAGGGAAAAGGTAGTTGGAAGGGAGGATGAGGGGAACAAACCAACAGAACCGACAAACTAACATAACTTAACGGCGACAGAATGACAGGGGTAACCGACAGACCAACTTGGAGAGGGACTAACCGAACCAAAAGACAAACCGACGAGACTGCAGGCGAGAGACGAGAACAATCCGACAGGGGAGTGAGGGGCAGACAGGACTTGAATACACGACAGGTAACATTGATTGTGAGGTAACACAGGAGCAGAGGGGCGACGCGAACAGAAACCATGGTAACATATACACATAAGAAAACAACCAGGGACGAGTCGTGACACACCGAGATTGAACTATTGTTAAATCTTTTTCACTAAATATAAATAAAATAAATAAAATAAATAAAATAAATAAAATAAATAAAATAAATAATTACATAAATACATAAATAAAGATAAAATACAACATCAATAAATAAAGAAATACTGTGTTGAACTGATTAATTTGTTGATTATTATTGTACATTACCTTCAGTGACGAGCCCCTGCATCGTTAAGTTCTTTGTTAAATAGCCGCATTCATCAAGTTCCATAGAATCCATGTTAATCTGTATTTTTTCTAGTTCAAAAAGGAGAAATCCATAGATTGATACAAAAAAAGATTGTAGTCAGTTGTCACAGTTTTCAAACAGTACTGACTGATTTTGTGATAATGGTATGATATGTCCTATTTAGTGACCATTGTAAAAAAAAGGGTTGTAAACATTTAAAAATATAATAAAACCAATCAGTTTATTTAGCCTGCAAATTAAGACGTTTACTTTTTTCACCTCCCTCCCTAAAAAAAAAAAAACTCCACTTTTAAACGCAATAGTTTTTTATGCAATAATATATTTATTAATGTTGCTGTTTCCTACTATTTCTTGTTTCACAATTACGGATTTGACACTTCATGTTTTACAATAGCTAATTTATGTCAGTGTACCATGATAAAGCCATGAAACGTCCTTACCTTCGATCCGTCTTGATAAAAAACTAGAAGGTTTTAGGGGTTCTGCTTTTACATTAAATCAGCAAGATTTTTTTTCTTTGCACCACAGGAATTATGAGTTTATCTGGGCTCTGATTGGCTGGATATGAACACATTTATATTGACTGTCCACAACAGTCCATGTAACTATAGTTCAATGACTTCTGGTCATCATTTATAAGAAACACTTGAGTTCCTTTTTCCTTTGTTGACTCGATCAAGTCTTTCGCTTCCCTTTTTATCACACTTCAAATCTTTTCTCATGTCAAGTGGAAAAAAAGTAAAAAGTACTTGGTTCCCTAAGATGAGCTACCATAGTTAGCTTTAACAGTCAACGTGTTACTCGAAGTGTATTATTTATTTTCAACAGTGAAGACAGAAACTTTGACAGAAACTCAAGATTCAGCAATAAAAAAATGATTTTGCAATAAAATCTACATTCTAGTACAAAGATTACAATAGCCAAGGTTCCTCTGAAATATTAATACTCTAGTCTACACTGTTTACGTATCCGTCCCACAGGGCATAGTTTGCCCATGTCTGGTGTAGAACATTGAGTGCGTTTGGAAATCAAATGGATGGGATCACACACTCTCAGAGCCGAACAGGAGTGTCAGAGTGAATTTTCAAACAGGCCCAAAATGAAGTGAGAGTGCGAAGACAAATGGAGTCCAATAAGCTTTGAGGGTGGTGTTGAGATTTAACAGCCGGCTGTGTGGATCCTGGCAAAAAGACAAATAGGATTAAGTCACAGTTCATTACCAGATAGTGGAAGAAGTAGAATGTTTTAAATGCGGCAAGATGAGCCTCACTCCAGCACAGTAAATCAAATGTGGATCAAGGAGGAAACAGGCGTCGTGTTTTGAGTCGGACTTCAATCATCCCTCGACTCAAACAGCCAACAACATGATTTAGTTTTCTTTTCAGGCCGCAATTAGACGCAGAAACATGTTCAGAGAAATATTCAAGTCTGAAGAAGATGGTTAAATGTTCCCTTTGCAACTAGGTTGATGATGTCCGTATGATTTCTATACACAATTGTATTGATGAAGTACAAGAGGGATCCTCCTAGCGGCGGTCTTATTTTATCCCCAAATTTGATATATTGTGTAAAAGCTGGGTGATATAAAGGAAATACCAAGAATTTGTGCGGGGAAATGACAAATAATGAACATGCATAGATAGCTTGGTATTCTTACTCCTTCAAATTACACAAGACGCAAAATAAATATTTTTGTATAGCAGTTTGTGAGTCTAAATTTGCATTGTGACCTCACCCAAACACATTGAAATGCAAGAATGAGAATCGCAGATCTTTAAGCTATACCACGAATTGAACGTGAGAGACGGTTCAAAAAGCTCTGATTGGCTGGACATGATCAAGACAACTTAGAACATTGTAGTATATTATACTGAATATATTTAATGTTTTGCATCTTGATTTTGACTTTTGAGAGCTGCGTAATAAATGTTTTCAACATCTCCGTTCCTGTAATCAGTTTCTGTCTTGATTTTCATTTGAAATTTGTTGGCTATCTAACTCTTCTGAGTTTATATTTAAAAATTTTGTATAGCAGCACTACTGACTAAAATTTTTTTAACTGCTACGGGTCTGTTTGTCTCCTCAAAATAGTGTGTTGTGTTTTTATAGCATAATAAAAAATCTATTGTCATAATAAAGGCTATTTTATACATACCACAATAACAATATATATCATGACATAATGATAGTCTTCTCAAATCTGAATATGGTAAATAACTGTTTGTTTGATTTTCTATTTCCAAAACGCAAAAATAACTCTTATATTCCTATAGTTCTGGATATTATGTCATCTGCGTAGTCCCTCAAATTTCCCAACTAAGTTTTTTCATCACACGCTGCTACTACGAATAAGGGTTTGGAAAACGCTAAACTGAAGGAGGACACCCATAGAGTGCTGTTAGGACTCATAAAGGTTCTACGTGATGTGATGATCATGTGACTCATGCGTCGTTAGCCTCCACACACCAAGGCTTTGTTCACCACATTCCTCCACTTTGATTGACACCTGTGGTCACTGAGTCACAGGTACAGGCCTGGTCTTAACATTCCCGCCACCTGCAGTCTCCAACACCCTCCAACACCCCCACTCAGCTGGCTTCACAAAGAGGCTGTGATGGTTAACAATGCAACAGTTTCAAGTCAGTGAACCAAATCTGGTTTGAGTCTTTTGTGTTTCTAGCGAGTCTGCTCCCTCAAGTCAGTGAACCAAATCATCTGAGTCTGCAGTTTTTGTGTTAAATCTACGTACTTGAGTCAGTAGCCCAATTTAACTGAATCTTTTCGAGTTCTGGGAGTCCACTTGCTTGAATGTGTTGCCTGATTGAACTGAATAATTTGAGTCATCCATGATTCTTGTAACTTTGCTAAATCGAGTCAGTAAAGTAAATTTTTGGAGTCGGCAGTGTTTCTGGTGGGTCAGCTACTTCAAGCCAGTTTCCCGAGTCAACTGAATCAGTGGTGTTGAGGATGTTAACCCGAGTCAGTCACATGATTACACTGAATCATCGGGGTTTCCGGTAAATTAGCTAACTTGAGTCATTCACCCAAATCAACAAAATCATTTGCGTCTTTGGGGTTTGTAGGTGTGTCCACTAGTTGGTCAGTTTTCTGATTCAACTGAATCAACTGAGTCAGCAGTGTTTCTTGCGACTCCACTAACTCTAGTCAGTCACCTGATTCAAGTGAATCATCTGATTTCGCTATGTTTCAAATAAGTCCACTTACACGGATCAGTATACCAAATTAGACTTTGCTAATTTACCTTGTGTATTGTGATCTCATCAAGACCACGATTGTTTGAAGTCACGATGAGTCTAGTCATCTAAGGTAACTGTTCAATGCCCAAGTCTCACACCAGAATTCTTCATATTTGAATCATGGATGTAAATATTTGTGGTGCTGAATCCTTAGTTTGATCCAGTTACTTAATTGCTCCCCACCAAAATTATTCGGCCCGGACGTCTGTTAGCTTGGATTCTGCTGCCAAAGTAAGTGAACATGATTTCCACACTCCCACAATTACAGGGCTGGGAGACATAGCCAGATACGTTTCTCTTCAACCAGGCCATGCACAGTCCACAACATTTGGATTCCCAAGACAGGTTCAACAAGGGGCGTCCATTGGCTTTGCAAATACACAGCATTATCGGCAAAGATCTCACGCGTTGGAGAAAGTCAAAATTATCATGAAATGCGCTGACTAACTTATTCAACCAATCATAACGATATGATTGGTTGAATGAGGCGGCAGGTGGTGATGGAGGTGGGTGGCACAACAGTAACCTGAGGGCAGCCTTGGTTCTCAAAGCGGCCCCACCAAGCACTCCATCTGACTCATGATGAGACTGCCTCAAGGAGATCAAACACTAATCTCTCGCTCATCACGGAGGCCGTTGTTCCCCGACTATGTGATCATGTTTTGGTCTAAACAACCCCCGTAAGCCTCTCTTTTAATTATCCCAAAACACACTGACAGTTACCACAGCACAGTTTTCTCGTGAGTCATTTCATAGAGCGGCGGCCGACTGTTTCGGCATCTGGCCTAAAGGCTTCCCTCCACGGTGGCCCTGAACTGGACTGACAGAGGAATCATGTTGGTGGGCGGGCGAGAACACAATTTCAAATATCCAAGGTCGTTATTTTATCGGAGGGGCTGAATAGTTTATGTGTATGTCCCATGATGAGCAGGAGTGCAAAGGCTTGAATAGATAAACTGTGACTAAAAGATTGTTGGTTCCTTCTGGGGAAGCCAACACCTTCAGCGTCTAAAAGTTTTAATACATTGGTTTTAGTGTACAATTGTATTGCCCAACTTCACAAGCAAGGAAACCTTTGTTCTAATTTTTTTTTTTGTTTTGTGTTGAGGTTCAGATACTGTATTTTCCGCACTATAAGGCGCACTGGATTAAAAGGCGCACCTTCGATGAATGGCCCATTTTAAAACTTTGTTCATATATAAGGTGCACCGCATTATAAGGCGCACTGCCGGCTTTTGAGAAAATTTGAGGTTTTTATGTGCGCCTTATAGTGCGGAAAATACGGTACTAATGAGGGCCACAGTTTCCGAGCGAGTCAATCAATCAGTTTATTTTTGCACGAATATTTCTCCTTCTCTCGTACAAAGAATTTGTATTTTTGCCACCTCATGCTGTTTGTAGCAGATGTACGAACCATTCCCTCCACGTGATCCTCGATTGTTAAAATCACTCGCATGTCCTCCGGCGTCGCACATCACGTGTATGAAACGGCGACCCCAGGTTATAACGAGTGCGTCAACGTGCAGAGAGCGCCTTCTGCGTCAGCCAAGCGTGGCGCATCGATCCGAAAAAGCTGGAAAACAAAAGATGAAACGTGATCGTGCCATCCTGATGGCATAGATACTGTAAGAGCGATGTTGCGACGGAGCGGGACACTTAATACCTTATCATGCTTGGCGGAGGGGGACATTCATCCCTGGGAATGCAGGAGTGATAAAAGTGGATTTATGGCCCATTACGAACGCTGCAGGCACACACTGTTGAAACATTATTTGCTTTTCATTGTTCATACATGCAGTAGGTTGCCAGCTCGTTTCGACTCTTATACACTTTTGTGCAGGAGAGTAATTTAACCTTTAACTTAAAAATGAAGTGCACCTAATTATGATTGGTTATGTCTCATCTTAATAGAAGGGAAAGCCAGTGAAAGCAAGAGATTTTCCAGTCAGTGTCCAGTGGGAACACCTTCCCTGTCTTTGAAAAACTTTACCCACAAAGTCTTGCTAAAGTAGGGCTGACGTCAGTGAAGTCACTTGAGACTGATCTGGATTCGAGTGCAATTTGAGTCGTGGGAGTTCATGCCCTGAACGGGGATGGAATTGGTTCACTCGTTCAATTTACTATAGAGTCTCCCTGTCTGTACTTTTTACTTATTTATCTCAATGTAGACATTATATGAAGATTACAAAAGGACATTCAGGAGAATTCCAATCTGAATTCTTTGGATGATAGAGAGATGAACTTCACAGGCCTTGAGATTCCATGTTAAGTCTTCTTGGAAACTCAAACTGGAAAACACAAAACGGAACAAGGCAGCAGCAGCACATGGTCTCCTCAGGGTTCCATTAAAAAGTCAAAATGAAGACAAGAGCTACTAAACTCCAGAGTGGAAAGCATGCAAAACAGATTAGTTGAGTGTTGGAAACTGCACAAATCGCGACCTCGGTAGAATGACCCCCCCCCTCATCCCCCAATCTTCTTTCCTAATGGAGCTGAGTGTGAAGATTCTGTCAGAGCTTATAAGGAGATGGACGTTTTCTTTCAAAGCGGGTCTCCCCACAAGAAGGCTTTTTCCAAACATAGCTTGAGGCTCGAGCGCAGATTCTGATTTATGCTTCCTTTAGACGCTTCGCAATCAACGAGGGATTCGATACCGTAAACGCATCTGATGTTGAGTTTGACTTAATGCGTGCCTCGGGGATTCGCCTGCACCTCTACTTACCATTCGTGACACACGATCGCTAGATTGAGCGAGTCCACTCGTAAGGTTTAAGGGTTCCTTTGGCCCCAAGTCAGAGATTTTCTTTTACGCGTATATTCAATGGCATGACGGTTGCACTTTGACAGCGATTATCTTGACAAACATGACATGGTAATCGCAGCACCGGAGAAGATGTTTAAAATTTGACGGCTGAATGTAAAAAAATGATTTACATGCTTACAAGCCATCTATTTTCAGTAATGCATGTTTGTATTTCTGGGAAGTGTCCTAGGAGCTTTGATGATGAGGATCTTCAAACCTTTGGGAATTATTGTTAAACAAGCACACTGATGGTTCATTATTAGCCATCTATATACAGATATCCTGTCTCTATATCTCCTCTCTGACTTTTTGTCCCTTGATCCGTCTTTCTCTCCGTCATATTTCCAGTCTTCATTTGTCCATTCATAAATAAGACCTTTGAAATTTAACTTAAAAGTTAAAAGCAAATATAAGCTTACTATCATAAAACATCCAAATCTATTTTTAACCTCGTCCGTTCACCGAGCGACCTTTATCTGTCTGTCAAGTCATCTGTCTGTTCCAATGTTGTCTTTGTGTCTGTCCCTCTGTCCATCAGAAGAGGATACTTATGTGACCATTAGCAAAAAGGCACATTTTAAAAACTTAACAGTGCGGTCCAGTCACGACCTTCTTTGATTTAATTACGTCCAACATTCATGACTTCAAACTGTACAAAGACCGAAATGCAAACGGAAATGATGACGCTGCAAGCGAGGATATTTAAAACAATGCAACCATGACACCTATCCGTCGTGGTTGGTATTACACTCAGAGCATTCTCGTTACGGTACCTAAGTCTAAAAACTTAACTATTATGTCATGTTGTTGAAATGTTTTTAACCAATTTACAGACTCTTTACAATGAATTATATCTTTATTTGTAATTGATCTATTAAAAAGAAACAAACAATGTTAAAAATACTTGTAAAATTGGTTGAATCAATTAATGAAAGATGTACAATATAGAATCATATTTTTAAGTTAATATTTTATAAATTAATTTATTTGAAATAAAATACATTTACTGTATGTTATTTTTTTCTATCGATGACGAATCGGCCAGTAAGGCAATATTAGTGTTATTATTATTGTAATGATCATCTCATTTATTTATTTATTAGATTGTTGATAATCCCGCTTTTCAGGTTCATTTTCATACTGTACAAAACATTAAATCAGAACATAAATGGAAAAGGGTATTTTGATAATTTATTTAGCCTTTAAAATGAATAGTACTGTTAGAATAGACCTCTTTGGCACTTGAGCTAGGAAGCTTGAGCTATGCCGTAATAATTTAGGTTGGGAAAATAAACACATTTACAAAAATCACGACACACACGCACGCGCGCGCGCGCGCACGCACACACACACGCACACACACACACACACAAAGCATTTAGAAAACCAAAACAAATATATAAAACAAAAAACTATTTATAAATAAATGAGGGCCATATGAGCACATTTTGGTAGCACTGCCGATCAGTGATAAATATCAATCATTGAAAAATTGGTCTCCATAACTTTCCGAGTGTGCAAAGATGGATTGACTGCTTACCAAAGTTACAACTTTAAAGGGAAAACGGACTAAAATAGGTCTGCACTCTTGTCTGGAAAAGATTTTTAGACTTTATTTACAGACCTGTTCCATCTGTTTTTATCGTTGATCCAACTTGTGGTCGGGGACCATCTATTTGTGTCTTTATTACTGCTTAATCATGTGTATTTGGATCCTTGTTTCACTTGTTGAACCATCAACGCCATTGTTAATCCTTTTCCTGGATTCATTTTTATTATTTGTTCCCTACTGTTTCAAGTTGTTGTTTTTTTTCCTGTTCCTGACCTGTCCATTTGGGTCTTTTTTTCCCTGTTCTCATGGACTGTTTGTGAAGGCTGTTTACTGATGTTGTCCTAAAATGATGCTTATTCCAAATAAAACAACACAAGCAGTCACTCCAGCAAAAGTGACCTGCCTTCCTGCTTGCGAGCTGGCCGGTTTAGTATCCGGCTAATTCTTATCACGTGTCCTGTGGGACATAATCTGCTTTGACGCTCTCTCCGTCTTGTCTCTCTTCTTGCCCGTTTCAGTTCATCCTTAATTCAATTACTGGAGTTGACTCATGTCCTACTTTGCATCCAGATAGAAAGTGAGCTATCTCAACGCGGCATTAAAAACATTGCTAGCATTAGTACTAACACTACCAGCATTGGTAACTTTAGTAACCTTAGTAACAGCAGTAACTGAGAGCATTAGTCATAACACTGAATTGTTATTTATATTTTTTCCTTTTTTTATTTCATCTCATTTGTCTTCATTATTCATTTGGATTGTTGATCCTGTTCCTGGACAATCCGTTTTTTTCACTTTGAGATCAATTTATTAGCAATGTGACATACATTTAAATGTAATGTTTTTAGTTTTCAATTTTTTTTACATTTTGATCATTAATAAAAACACGTTTTCACCTTGATTTACACATTTTTTTATACTTGAAATACATACATCTCGATGTGATTTGACTGTTGCTGTAGCACGTTGTAACCGCTTAGTGGTGCTACTGATCCATTTTTACAAGTGCCCCATGATCATCAAAATCTGGGTTTGTCATGGAAAATGTATTTTATTGTTGGCGTTAAAAAACAAACAAAAAAAGAATAATTAAATAATAAATACATTTTTTACAGATAGATGGTTTTAAGCTGTTACATCAAATTAACCAACCAATCACGTCGTTTTTCTTTGCACATGGTAATTGCATTTAAAAAAAGTATTTTCATATTGTAAATGGTTAAAATGTGTGATTATTAGCTACATTTTTATCTTTGTTTCCTGCTTTAATCTTTTGAAAAGTTGTTTCTTTTGTGTTTTGTGAGTTTCAAAACACTTTACACTTTTAAAAGGCGTAATAATGACTTATATGAGGGGTGTAATAACCAGCGTGCAGCATGATTGACAGCTCCTGCAGTAGCAAGAACAGCGCGTGTGTGCGTGCGTTTATACGTGAGCGTGTTAGTGCGCGTGTGCATGTAACAATGGAAAGTGACGGAGGCGGTGCGAGCGCGCTCAGCTCCGTCCAATAGGATTGTCGCTGGGAGGGAGCTTGCCCCGACTCCAGCTTTGTTCTAACTTTTTCTAGTGTGACTTTGCCGAGTAGCGGCGCAATGTTGAGTGCAAGCGCAAGTGGTCCGTTATTCTTTTCCCTCCAGGGCAGTGCGCCGCTCCTCGCTCCTCTGATCCACTTTTACGCACGGATACTTTGAGTGACATTTTGACGCGCCTTTTTGGAGGGGATAAACGTAAGAGGGAGGTGGGGAACTTTCTTGTATGTTGCAGGAATGCTTTTCACCATCCCGTGGATGTTGCATTGATGAGGAGCACACATCACTGCAGGAGTTGAGTGCTCAAAAGGACATCACCATTGAAAGTTAAGTTTCCACTTTCCTCGAGTTTGGATTATAATAATGGTCTAGTGTGGATGTTTCAAGCTGCACCGGGCTGGCTGACCTGACCATGGCGCGGCTTCACTCGCTCCTGCTGCTGCTGTGGACTCTGTCACGCTACTCGGCGTCCATGCAAGTCCGCCAAGAGTTTCGCGTGCTGGAGGAGCAGCCCGCGGGGACCTACGTGGGTCAGATAGAGACCCGCGCTGGTTTCACGTACCGCTTCAGCGAGAGCCACAGACTTTTCGCCATCAACGGCAGCACTGGGGTGATTTCCACTTCGTCGGTGGTGGACAGGGAGCTGCTGCAGAGCGATGTCATCAACGTGGTGGTGCTCTCCAGCCAGCCGACCTACCCCACGGAAGTCAGGATCGTGGTGTTGGATATTAACGACAACGCACCTGTGTTCCCGGACGCATCCATCATGGTGTCCTTCAAGGAGGATGCCAGCAGCGGGCGCCAGGTCATCCTTGACACAGCAACCGACTCTGACATTGGGAGTAATGGCGTGGACCACACCACTTATAGAATCGTGAAGGGCAACCAACAGAGGAAATTCCGCTTGGATATTACTGTCAATCCCAGTGGTGAGGGAGCATTCTTGCACCTGGTGTCGACAGGGGGCCTGGACCGGGAGCTCACACCCTCCTACCAGCTCCTGATCGAAGTGGAGGACAAGGGGGACCCTAAGAAATTTGGCTATCTCCAGGTGAATGTCACCATCCAGGATATTAACGACAACCCGCCTGTGTTTGAGCGTGAACAGTACCAAGCGAGTGTGTTTGAGGACGCCGCTGTCGGCTCCAGCGTCCTGCAGATCACTGCGTCCGATCAAGACGACGGGACCAATGCGGAGATCAGGTACTTCCTAGACGAGGGCACCCCCTTCCAAATCGACCCCAAAGATGGTACCGTTATCATAAGGCAAAGTTTGGATTACGAAAGTAAGAAGGAGTATTCGTTGACGATCCACGCGGTGGACAGTGGGGCGCCTTCGTTGTCTGGTAGGACGGAGGCCACCGTCAAATTGTTGGACGTGAACGATAATGATCCTGTGGTAAAATTCAGGTACTTCCCCACCACGTCCAAGTTTGCATCTGTCGATGAAAATGCACAAATTGGCACAGTTGTAGCGCTGCTCACAGTGTCCGATTCCGACTCCCCCGCTGCTAATGGAAACATCTCTGTGTCCATCCTAGGTGGTAATGAACAAAGGCACTTTGACGTGCACACGTCCCCTGTGCCTAATCTGAGTTTGATCAAAGTGGCCAGCGTGTTGGACAGGGAGCGAATTTCCTCGTACAACCTAACTGTGTCAGTGTCGGACAATGGCAAGCCGCTGGCGCGCTCATCTTTTGCTAGTCTTGTAATATTCGTCAATGACATCAATGACCACCCGCCGATATTCCAGGAGGCGCTGTACAGAGTTGATATCAGCGAAGATATCCCCAAAGGCAGCTACATAAAAGGGGTCTCTGCAACAGATGGCGACTCCGGGCAGAATGCCAACCTGCGCTACTCGCTGGTGTCTGGAAACGCTTTGGGCTGGTTCTCCATCAGCGAAAACAGCGGCCTTGTTACCAGCTCCGCTTTGTTGGATAGGGAAGTTGCATCCCAAGTTGTGCTTAACATTAGCGCCAAAGACCAGGGGCTGCAGCCCAGGATTTCCTACACTAAACTCATTGTGAGCATCACTGATGTGAATGATCAAGTGCCCACATTCACACAGAGTATGTATCACGTTTCCTTGGTGGAGCATGCCCCCGCTGGCACTGAGCTGCTCGTGCTTTCAGCCTCCGATGACGACCTGGGCGAGAACGGGACAGTCCGTTTCTCATTCGATAGCGAAACGGCACCTGGCATTCGCGAGCTGTTTCGCCTAGACGCCGCGTCGGGGCGTTTGAGCACAGCCGCAGAGCTAGACAGAGAGGATGAGGGCTCCTACTTGCTCCACATCCAAGCAGCAGACACAGGCACGCCCCCGTTGCACTCTGTTGGAAAAGTCAACATCACCCTGAGGGATATCAATGACAACAGGCCCGTTTTTTACCCTGTGCAGTATTTTGCAAATGTGAAAGAGAACGAGCCCCCGGGGACTTACGCCACTGTGGTTTCCGCCTCAGACCCTGACTTGGGAAACAACGGCACAGTTAAATACATCATAACGGCAGGCGACACCTCCAAATTTCACATTAACAGCAACACAGGTAAAATCACCACGCTGGCATCGTTGGATAGAGAAGTGAAAACCACTTATCAGCTGCAGGTGACGGCTGCAGATGGCGGTGGGCTGCTCTCGCACGCCCACGCTATTGTCACTGTGACTGTCATAGACACGCAAGATAATCCACCCATCTTTAGCCAGAGAGTTTACAGCTTTGTCATGTTTGAGAACGTGGGCACGGGAACTGTCATAGGGACTGTGTCGGCCACCACTCTAGATCTGAACTCTAATATTTCTTATCTTATCACCTCGGGGGACCAGAGGGGGCTTTTTGCCGTAAACGCAGCAGGTCAAATCACAGCATCCAGTCAGATAGATCGAGAAGAGCAAGGTTTCTATCACCTGAAGATCGTAGCCAGAGCAGGTGAGATCACCGGTGAAGCCTTTGTCAACATCACAGTTAAAGACTTGAATGATAATGCCCCCCACTTTATTCACTCTGTGGAGCATGTGAGCGCCGTGGAGAACTGGAGCACAGGTCACGTAATATTCCAAGCCAAGGCATCTGATCCGGATGAAGGTGCCAATGGTGTGGTGGTCTACAGCCTCAAGCAAAACCCCAGAGGTCTGTTTCACATTCACGAAAAGCATGGCCTCATCACCCTGACTGGACCTCTGGAGGTCACCACCTCGTCCTACGAGATCGAGGTCTTGGCGTCGGACACGGGGGTTCCCCGGCACACCTCCAGCTTGGTGCTCATGGTCAGCGTTTACGACGTCAACGACAACTCCCCTGTGTTCGGCCAGTTCTCCTACGACGTCGCCATCCTGGAGTCAGAGCCTGTCAACAGCCGCTTCTTCAAGGTGGAGGCCACCGACAAAGACTCGGGTCTCAACGGGGAGATCATGTACGACATCATTGGTGGCAACACAGGGGACGTCTTTGGCATTTTCCCAGATGGGCAACTGTACATTAAAGCAGAGCTGGATCGGGAGCTGCAGGACAGGTATAACTTAGTGCTTGTAGCGACAGACCGTGCCGTCGAACCCCTAAGTGCCACCGTCAATGTCAGCGTGACCCTAGACGACGTCAACGACAACCGTCCCCTGTTTAACAGCACCAATTACGTCTTTCACTTTGAGGAGGAGCAGGCGAGGGGCTCGCTGGTGGGCTTGGTCCACGCCGAGGATAAGGACTTTGGGCCAAACAGTGACATCAGATACTCGTTTGAGACTTCGCAGCCCAACTTCGAGCTGAACGCAATCACGGGGGAGTTGACGAGCACATTGCGATTGGACCGCGAGTCTCTCGTGAGACAACGAGGCGCCGCTGCCTTCAGCTTCGTTGTCATCTCGGCTGACCAGGGTCTCCCTAAACCCCTCAGAGACCAGGCCAAAGTTCAGGTTTACATACGAGACATCAATGACAACGCACCCAAGTTCACCAAAGACATTTACCAGGCCTCCATCTCTGAGTCGGCGCAGAACATGACCCAGCTGCTGCGCGTCTCAGCTTCTGATGTCGATGAAAACAACAATGGACTGGTCCATTATCACATCGCTGAGGGCAATGAAGAGGGACAGTTTTCCATTGATGGCAGCTCAGGACAAATCACGTTAGTTGGCAAGTTGGATTATGAATCGACAGCTTCCTATTCTCTGAAAATAATCGCTGTTGATGCTGGCGTCGTGCCCTTATCCTCTTCCTGTATGCTTAGCGTGAAAGTACTGGATGAGAACGACAACGCCCCAACTTTCCCCAAATCTTCACTGTCTGTGGACGTGCAGGAAAACATGAGGATCGGTGAGCTGGTGGCCTCAGTGACGGCAAGTGACGCTGACTCGGGCCCAAATGCCGATATAACGTACAGCATCACCGCCACAAACAACCACGGCACGTTCAGCATCAGTCCCAACACGGGCAGCATCTTCCTGTTCAAAAAGCTTGACTACGAAACGCAGTCGTTTTATAAGCTCAACGTCTCGGCCAGGGACAACGGCCGTCCCCAGCGCTCCTCTTCAGTTCCTGTGATCATTCATGTGAGGGATTTCAATGACAACCCCCCCATTTTTACCCCCGGGGACATCTTCAAATCCATCCCAGAGAATCTACCCATCTCGGCCTCGGTCATGACCATCACTGCTCACGATACGGATGCGGACATCAACGGACAGCTGGAGTACTCCATTGTTCAGCAGGTCCCAAGAGGAGGCCACTTCAGCATTGACCCAATCTCCGGTCTCATCTACACCACCAAGGAGGTGGATAGGGAGTTTTCAAACTTGTTCGAATTGACAGTGAAGGCCACTGACCAAGCTGTGCCATTTGAATACAGACGTTTTGCTCTTAAAAATGTCACAATATGGGTCACGGACATCAATGACAACATCCCCACTTTTGTGTCCCAGAATGCCCTGGTGGCTGAGCCTAACATTGTAATCGGCTCCATCCTGACAACAGTTGTGGCCTTTGACCCCGACGAGGGGGAAAACGGGGAAGTCGAGTACGAGCTGGTGGAGGGCGACTCGGACACGTTCATCATGGACCGCTACAGCGGCGACATCCGCCTTGCTTCGCAGCTTGTGCCCTCTCGCCTCGTGTACACACTCACCGTGTCGGCCACCGACCACGGCAGCGAGCGCAAGACCTCCAGGACCGACATGACTATCATCCTCCAGGGCCTGGATGGCCCCGTGTTCACACAGCCCAAGTACATCACCATCCTCAAGGAGGGCCAGCCACCCGGCACCAACGTCATTTCCCTGGACGCGGCCAGTCCGAGAGCTTCCGGCGGGAAAGTGGAGTACTTCATCGTGGCGGTGCGCAGCGGTGGGAAAGCCGCAGGACGCCTCTTCACCATCGGACGCTACACCGGAGTCATACAGACGGCGGCGGAGCTCGACAGGGAGAAGGGCTCTGACCTCTACTTGGTGGACGTGTACGCCATTGAGACGGACGCCAAGCAGCCCAGAACGCAGCGAGCCGAGGTGAGTACACCACAAGCATTTTTTTTATCAGCTCTATTTGTTGTGAGGGTTCATGAACTCATGCACTGCCATCTGTCTGACATATTAATGAGATCAAGACCCACACTGGACTCGGAGGAAGGCGACACACACACAGTCCAAGTCATACACACCAAAGAGGCCACTTAATGCATTTGTCCGCTCAATTATTCACATTCTACACGCAGCTTTTTGGTTAAATATACATTTTGTTGGTTGCCGTATAAGACGACCATGTACTCTGCCATCATTAGCAGTGTCACCTTGTTTCCAAATAGGGATATGACTGATGAAAAACAAGTCCCAGTCGAACAAGGGTGGGCAAACTTGTGCCACATTTTATTTTTAAAAAGGACAGTTCGGGCTAACTATTTCATGGTTGAGGTATAAAAGTAAAATGCCAATGTAATAATAATAATAGTAAATAAAACAATAATAATATTAAAAATAAAACTTTCACATTTTTTTTCATTTATTTAGTTGTAATAAATATACATCATAAATAAATGAATAATACATAAGTATATTTTATTGACCAATTTAAGGATAAATGGTAAAATGAACACAAAAGACTACATACGTAACTCTTAATGTAATTGCATGGTGTGTGTGTGTGTGTGTGTGTGTGTGTGTGTGTGTGTGTGTGTGTGTGTGTGTGTGTGTGTGTGTGTGTGTGCGCGTGTGTGCACACCAGTTCTACTTTTTAGCCTTGGGGTTGTTTTGGCACTGGGGGTGGTCCCGGCTGGTTTCGTGATATGACTGAGAAGTTCTCCACAGGCAATAAGTGACCATTAAAATTGGACAACCTCTTAAGCCTTGCTGAGACTGTGCCGAGGGCAGAGAGGGTGAAACCAAAGCTTTGGCCTGGTGTTTGTGTTCATGACGCACCTTTTTGAGGCAATTGTGCGTCAGAATGAGAGACGATATGAGACGATATGTTGTTGCAATGCTCTGTTTTGAATCATTGGTGATCAATCTAACAATGTGTTTATTATTGCGGTTGTAGTGTGACAGCTGGTTCTAATATTTACTGTATTTTGCGATATGAGGGCGGTCAAAATATTAGAAACAGCTGCTGGTATGATACAGACTTATTGTCAAACCATAACACCTCGGTTGTAGGTACTAATGTACCCAGCCTGGCATCCAAACAGTTGTAGTTGATGTCACAACAATTAGTGCTAGCATATTACAGGCTAGCATGCTAGCTAATCAGCCGATGTGAGGGTTTGTGGATCACTTGAAATGTACAATAAAAATGAGATAAAAGCATTAATATAGCTGTAATCCAGCCTTGGTTTGCTGAATGTTTTGCTTAGGCCAGTTCAGAAATATCAAGTGTTCCTTCCTTCCCTTCGCCCTAAGGCCTTCCCGCTTTGCACACTCTGGGCTCTTAATGAGACGTCATTCCCAGACTTTCAAATTGGAGGTGCTTGAACTTCATCACCCTTGCTCGGCACGCCGAGATGACTTTACCTTATCCCGGCTCATCTGACCACATTACGAGAAGCGTGAGATCCAATAAAATGTCCGAGTATGTAGTTCACATGTGGAAATGTGCTCTGATTTTTTTTTTTTTTGTCCCGCAGTTTTTTTTTTTTTTTTTTGCAGTGTAAACCGTCCTACTTAGAATAATGTTTTTCCAGTGCAAATGTTTATATGGCAGATACTTGCTAACAATTGGAGAGAGTGGTGGTTGTGAGTCGAGTTGAGGGGTGATGACCTTGTCGCATTTCCCTTCATTGATTGGTCACATAACGGGAAGTTGCTTGTAAACCTGCAGTCGAAACTTTCTTTTCTTATGTGTGTGCTCAGATTTGTCATTGTGGGTCCGTACATGACGTACTGAACAAATTGAAAAAAAGTTGGATGCAATGAGCGCTTGATTTACTTGCGCTATTTTTCCGAAGAATGGAATTCCATGTTGAATCCGAGTCTTTGTGCTGCTTCCTGGCAGGGCAGTTGCCTTCTTGGCTGTAATGTATCCATTGTTGCGGAATGCTTTGTCATAGTGTTACGAAGGATGTTTTTTTAAATTTGTTTTTATTTCGATCCAAGTCGACAGTCATCGCATCCAGAAATGCTGCGGTGGAAGGAATCGTGTCTTTTCGTTTGTTTGGATTTTGAACCTCCTCATAAAAATGAATGGAAATCATCCTTGCCATTTGTCATCTTCAAAGACATCAGTTAATTGCACAGTCAATATTTCAAAGGGGGACATACAGTATTGTGCGAAATGTATTGTATACAAATAGATGAGTCTCTGGAGTGCATTTCCAGCCATCAAGTGGGACAGGGAAAAAAAACCAAGTAAATCTTTTGTTTGCTGATTGTATCTGAAAATTGCTCTGGTAGTTTTGTTCGAGTGCATTTGATCTATGCAGTATGGCTGAGGAGGGATGAACATGTTTTGCTCTAGAGTGAATCTCAAGGAGTCTCTAATAGCACCGTAAAAAGTTGTCAAAGACTTCCTGTAACAATTTTGAAATTTGAACCTCCTACCAAAGTGATTTTTATCTACTGAACTTTAAACACAATAAAAAGTGAAGGTCTTGCAAAACACCAAGAACAAATCTAATCACATAATTTTTTGCGTAACTTTCCTTGTGAATTGATTCCCAGAATTTCAGTCATATTTTGAATGTTCTGACGTCGGGTCGACTTCTAATTTTAGTGTTGCAAAAAGCCAAAAATTAGGTTGCTCCTTTTGAACTGAGGTCTTGTATGGCATCATGAATCAAGCTCGTGCAAATATATCTTGCAACTTTAAAGGTGCATGATTTTCCCCAAAGAGGAAGAAGAGAGATAAATATCGGGTTATTTTCACTTCCTACTTTGTGCCACTTTGGCTGAAAAAGAACAAAGCAAAAAATAACCCTTATTTGACTGACTTTCAACTTTAAGCATTTCACCAAGTAGACAAGTGTTTAAAATGAGGGAAAATTTGACTATGTGGATCATTCCCAGAATTTTCCAGCATTCTGCGTATGCACTTTCATATCCTGACATTCAGGCCTTTCCAATTCCACTGCTACTGATGTTTTTTCCCCCCTAACTAAATCTCGATCAAGTGGCACATCAGCTCGTGTCCCTCCTGCTCTGTAAGTCATTGTTCGCCTCCAAAGTAAACACAGCCAGGCTTTCCTTTTTGCCTCTGTAGATAAACAATCCAGCAGCAGCAGCGGCATTTTATTTCTTTCCTTTGTTATGTTTTGGTCAGTGCCAGCAGCGTCTCGACTTGGCAGATCTATGAGTAAAAAGAACATAGATAGATGTGAACCTTTTGGATGGATGCTCAGGCCTGGGTTGGAGTTGTGAGCTTGAAGAGGCAAAGAAAAGACTCTTGGAGTTGTGGGTTTAAAGGGGAAAGGGTGTGTGTGTGTGTGTGTGTGTGTGTGTGTGTGTGTGTGTGTGTGCGTGTGTGTGTGTGTGCGTGTGCGTGTGAGGGAGGAGGTGGAGCGTGGCATGGAAACATTTTAGTGCCAGATGCAGACTGCGTTGCAAGGGATTGTGGGAAAAAAAGACAACGCTAGCTTGCTATTTTTGTGACATTATAGTCATTTTAATGCCTCTTTGCTTTGATGCTTAAATTCCTAGTATAGTGAAAAGAAATGTGACAAACCACAGAGAATATTGTTGCAGTCCAACCTTGCCAAATTTCAACGATTACAAAAATTGCTAAGCGTAAAGCGCAGCTTGTTGGAAAATTGCTGTGGACGTGTCCACTGAATGTGCTGAAATTATACCCAATTCAACTGTCAATCAAATACCAAAACTACAACCTGAAAAATGGATGCTACTTGGTAATATCAGTTTGCCGTGGAGCTTGCAGCAGCTAGCTGATTTACTAGAGTAGCGAACTTTATAAAAAAGTGTCGTCATACCCCGGCAATGATTGATTAAAAACATCCTACCTGCACGTTACCATTCCCGACTTCTCATAATCAAGTTGGCCGCGCTCGAGTGAAAGCGAAGCTTGGTAACTTTAAATTACTCTTCTTGTTCTGATTGCAGAAACAAAGAGAAAAATCTCCTCGCTTCTTTTTTGATCAGAGTGCAGACCACAAGAGAAAGAAAGAAAGAAAAAAAAACAAGGAACTCCCAGTGGAGATGAATTCTGTTTGTAAGAGGCAGGAACTTGCAGACTCTTTTACTGCCACTAAATGACGCGTGACAATCAAAAGTCACACAGGGAGAAAAATGCAGTGCTGCGCACGCATGTGTGTTATTTTAACCGCGGTTTAGCCCGCATTGACTCGGAGTGAGAAGCAGAGAGGCAACGAATTCAAACGTCACCTTGAATTCCACTCGGAATTGCTAGCCAAAGGAGCATTAGCGGCCAATCTCGATAATTATGTAATGTTGCCAACGGAAAGTTTTTTTTCTTAATTAAAACGGGTGAAATAAATTTAAAAAAAAATTTGATTTGGATAAAGAGGTACTAAATATTGTTTTGCATCCATTTATTGTTCCCAAAAAAAAGTCTTTTATTTTCCAGTTCACAAACGAAATGAGACCTCTTAATGAGACTTTCTTAATTGAGCTGTGCAGGTTGTGATTAAGAAGCAGTAAAAATATTTGAAATGATGTCTTTACTTCTATTTCTTTTGTCTTTCTGACAAAAAAAACTTGCATTTGAACACTCTGAGGGGTGTGTAGACATTTTAGATCCACCGCAAGTGCAAATTTTTAGCATGATTGGAAGGGCCAGTCCAGAATGTACTGTGACAGCAATAAAAAAAAATGCACGGCTTCTTAATTTTACATTTAATGACTGAGGCAGGCCATTAAAAAGTCACTTTTGCTAAATCCACCCCCCTTAAATAACAAGGAGTCATGTCATTGTTGTTTTTTTGCACGAGTTCAAGCCGTGGTCAAACGTGAGTGCCTTTCTGGCTGCGGTGGAACACGCGTGTTTATTCACATTTTACAGCCATTGTCTCATAAAATGGACGACCAGAGCCACTCCCCTTTACCGCGTTCATCCAACATGACCACCTAGCCGGACGCCACATGCCTCGCGACATCGGCATCCAGATTAATGCGTAAATTACACACACACATGCAGAAAACACGCTCCCAGTACTGCAATTAGACCGTGAATTACAGCGCAGGCCTGCGCAGTTTCTTCTCCTCCAGTTCGTCTTATACGAGCCTTCTGAGGGACATCGTGTTTTAGTTTGAACTGCACTTCCATTGGACAAAGAACACAAAAACGCTCCACTTAGTTTGCCATCAGCACTTTCCACAAAGAGAGTGAGGTCAAACAGTCATTTTTTAAAGTCGTAAAAAACAGTTCTCCACAAACTTATCATCCCCTGCATCTTCAATAACTGACTTGCTTTTTTATTGTCTGCCAACCCCCCACGTTGGATGATTGAAGCCGTCATGCCATTAATACAAATTAGTTGTTTATCATTATTTGATCTATTTAGTCATTTCTAAACAATATATATTTATTTTTCTATTTAAAAATTGCATTTTTTTTGCATTTTTCTTCCACGCAGCGACTTCCGTACCCATGTAACAATTCAAGTTCTAACTTTTTCAAAAAAAGAAATATTCATTTTTAGTTTATAATTATTGATAATGTAGGAGCCAGTTGGTAGCTGGGAGGCCACATAGCACTAGAGAAGATCGACTGGCACCACAGGAGTAAGAGTCCATGTTATTGTATCACCCTTCCTCCCTCCTTTCCTCTTGTTTTATGAGTTTTCCAGAAGGCCCCCCCCCCAAAAAAAAGCCCCCCCACCCCGCTAGTACTACTCGCTCTCTTATGATTTAGCATGCACACGCAACTTGTGCTTTGTTTTCTCCTGTGTTGTTGTCATGGTTTTACTTTTTTTCTTCTTCTTCTTCCAGCTGTTTTCAATTGAAAAATGGGGAATGCACTATATATACAAAAGTTTTGGGTCACTTACAACAGATAATCTGGAAATTATTAATATGGAAATACTGATCTTTCTGTCTGTCTATTTTTCTGTCTGTCAGACCCCCACCCCTCACTTCTCTCTATCTTGCTTCCTCTCTTGCCAGTCTTTTATTTATGTCATTCAGAATCTGTGAAAAGCTTCCCAAATGTCACAACCCGCCGTTACGCTGTAGGCAGTTTCGATTGTTAATGATACAGCAGCACATTTGCGTGAGCCAGCCAGTGTGGAAAGTGGAAACTGTAGAACCATTTAAGCAGAAATCGAGCTGTATCAAAGAAGCTGCTTTTTTTTTTTTTTTAAGTGGCTTCCAAGCCAGCCGCATTGAGATCAATCAGTCCAATCAGACATGTGTGAAACTTAAGATTCCGCTTGAACTTTTCCACGCGACACCCGCCGTTGACTTTGCACGAGGAGGCGGGTGCGATGGGCCTGGGGCTTCAACCGTGCCAGCTGTGCTCATATGGAACCAGTTTGATTTCCCGCCCCCAGCCCACACCAACCCTCGACCCCACACCCCCTCACGTCTGTCAAAATGTGCCGTCCGGCCTTTTCGCTATCTTGTGGTCTCGCAGCACACTCGGGATCGACGATCTCCCTGCTCGTTGCCCCCTTGAGGCGCGGGTGATTAAGGGGGCAAGCGTTGAAATATGAAGTGGGGCTGATGCTCCTCAAGCGCAGCGCACATCTGCAAATGTTTGGTGGCTTCGGTGCAACAATCCCAAGAATTTACACGCAATTGTTGACACTTTGTTGGAAATTCTTGCAATGTGCTCCTCTTCTCAGGGCAGAAGGGAATGCTAGGCCCCATTCACACTGTCTGTTAGAAATAAAAATTATTTTTATTTTAGAAACATTAACTTACCTTATAATTTCTGAAAGGGCACTTTTTGAAAAAAACCCAACCCTTTTTCTAAAGAAATGTATGGGTATTAACTATTTACAAATTTGTTTTGACACAAACGAATCCATAACATTTCTGACCTTATTTTTATGCGTTGGTGATTATAAAATTCCTACAAAATACAAATAAGCTTAGACAAAAAAACTGCATCTATATTTAAAATGTAAACAAAGAAACAAAAAGGGAAAATTTGGGATGAGGATGAAATGAGATCCTTGATGATAATAAAAGCTGATAATAAAAGCTCTCCGCTTGCAAATCATATGTTGGCTTCCCCTCATTAAAGTTGCTTATTTGACTAAATCAGATTCATATCATTCATTAGGCCATTGTTGATTTTGTTTGTTTGTTGTTATTTTGCTTTCCCCTCTCAGAAGCGTCTTTGATTCATTCTCGCAGCCAAATTAGTGGATTGGACAATTCCCAGGATGCTTCATTTGGGATGTATATGATTAGGACCCGCCTGAAAGATCAGAGGCGGTGTAGACACCAAAATAGCCCCCACCCATCCAACCACCCAACCTTGTTTGCCATCCTTTTCTCAGCCTCGTCCTATCTTTCTTGACTGTTATTAGTTCCGATCATAAGACCGACCCCCCTCGTGGACTTTGTGGAAATGAGGGCTTTCGAAATCTTTAGGGACGGTTGGAGCAGAGGGAGGAGACCCCCCTTTTGCTGAGACTCTATTTAGCAGAGATTACATCGTCAGCGGGTTGGCGGCTGTAAAATTTGCTGCAGAGGACTCAAAAGGGTCCTTTTCAAACCTCGCCATTGTGTGACAGGGATTATTCTTTGGGTTGTTATCCCATTACGTTGGAATAGTGGCGATTTTCTGCCGAGGAACTGTGTGCCAGAATGATTTGGAAAGGCTAGTTTTCTAGCATATCTTCACTTGACGCGCCTTTTGTCAAACAACGCAGGAGTTGATTTGTCAAAAGATACGACTGTATCAACTTCCTTTTCAGCACCAGTGCACCAGCAACAATGTGCTCCTGTTTTCAAGAAAATATATGTACAAACTATATTTATGTATAATATATATCCTCCCAAAAAAGATGAAAATTTAATTTTTCATGGTAGTATATTTATGAGAAGAAATTGGCATAAAAACATTTTCACAAAATATTTTTAACAACTATCAAGAAAAAGTCGTTCATATTTCTAGTACAATTAGTACATCTCGTACATACATCTGACATTTTCGCCAAAAATGAATAAAAGGAAATCAGCACTTTTTCTATTCTGGGTTCGTCTAATCTGCAGCCAGGCTTGAAAGAATGACTGTATTACGAGACGTTTCCACAAGAACTCAGCCCAATGCAAGATTCCTGGAATATTTATGATATTAATTTCTTCCCCGACGTCTCGCGCCTTTCTCGTTGTGCAACGTTAGACAGCAACAAGGCTTTTCAAAGTAATGCTCTTAACTAGTCATGTAGTTTCTTTTCCTTCTCTGTGCATTTTGCCCAAACACTAAGACCTTGTGTCTTTCACTTCTGATTAGTGACACTTTAATAAAGTCGTTTAAAGTTCAGTCGAGTGAATTTTCTACCTTTTCGAGTGTTTCTATGGACACGGGGGAAACGACCCGCATTCAGTCCAGCGCGCCATCTTTTAAATGCAAATGCTTTAAAAGTAACTGTGTGATTTCGTCTATGGGGGGTGGGGGGTGTCTGCCGACTTGGCGTGGAGACAGTGTTTTCCTTTTTAAATATAAAAGGCGAGCGCGGCTGTTTCTCTTTTCTTGCTGTCTTGATCTGACAGCAATTGACTGAGGCAGTCCTCTAGGCGTGACAAAAGCTTGGCAAAATCTTTACATTGCCTTTCCCTTTCCCGGACTTTTTCTTTCGATGGGCCAAGATGGACAAAGCCTGTCTTCTCTTCCACTTGATTGGGTCAGAAGGCGGGAGTTTAATGTTTAGTCCCAGCATTCCCAGCGTCAGCCCTTACGCTCCCGCCTCTTCGTGCCGTTCAGTAAAGGCCGGAAAAGCTATGTCGAATCGACCACAATCGCTTCATTAGAGATGGAATTTTAGACCAGGATATGGTGAAATGAGTTCTCCATTACCTTCGTTCCTGTAGCTGACTTCACGTTGGGCTTTTCTAAACAGCAAACTGAAAGACTCCAACCAAGCAGTACAAATCATTTCAATCAATTCCGCACAATCGTCAGAATTCGTAATGCTCGATTAACTGATTATTATGCCACATGATTTGGCATTTAAAAAAAAAAAAAGTCCTTAGTGATCTCATTAATTTTCATTTATGGGCAGAACTTTACTAATTCATACAAATCTATGAAAAAGAATGTGAGAGACAAGCCAGAAGAGTAGTTGGCAGTAAGTCACATGAAAGTCCCAATTAAGTCTTGAATCTCAACCTACAAGTTTGAGCCTTGGGTCTGCTAAATTTCAAATAAGTCAATCAAGACATTACTTGGTTTGCACGTCAAACTGTACGTCAAGTTTCCATCATAAAATATATTTGCAAGTTAGACAATATGCTCTCAGTACCTCTACTTTTTGCTGTAGTAGAGCATTACCAATCAGATCATTTTTAATGGTCTGAAACCAATTTTTTTTGTCTTAAATTTAACAGCTTAGTTAATGTTGAATCCGCATTTAGTAAGCTCAGCAATGAAGTTAACGTAGCTTGCCTATCCTTGCCGGAATTGTAATTGAAATGAACATGTCATATCTATTTGAAGATGTGACAAAATAACATTTCGAGTTTTAGCTGTCACCCTCTTTCCATGTTCATTGATTTGATGTTCCTGGGAAGGCTGATTGGGCTATTCAGGGTCTTGATAGGTGTTGTATTGACAGGAGGGGAAGAAGGGTCGGCTTGGGGGTGTGCACGCCGCCTTCATTGTGCCCTTCAGTGGAAAAACAAGAGCGCTCCTGGGAGACAAAGACGTGAAAAGGAACAGTAGCCCCTGTGTCCAACCCCCCACCTCCCACCCCGGCCACTGACTGCTGCTGCTGGGAGGCTTGCGTCCTCCATTGGGGTCTCAAGTGCAGTTCCCACCCTCTTTCAACCACAACCCCCCCCCCCCCCCCCTTTCCAACAATTCTCTTGCTGCTTTTTCATTCTGTCAAGTGGCAGCAGAGGTGTTGCCGTTTCATTCTCTGACCCTTCAAACAACAACCCCCCACGTCTCTGGGTCCCATCACCTCTGAGTGTGGCGCTTGTGTTTGTGCTCTTCATTTGGACATGAGTGCTCTTCACTTGTGTGTCAACATAAAGAGACTCACTAGTGACTACTAGTGGCTTTCGACTGTCCTGCCGCCATCAACTTGACATGATGTCAATTGGTTGATAGCTACAGTACACTCTTGCTCGCTACAGTTAACAAGGTCGAGATTCTGGATTCTAATCCAACGACTGTATGGATATTTGTATCCATACTCTGGCTTCCAAAATCCCTCGTGTTAGCTTCAGTGAAGACTAGAACGTCAGTGCAGATGCTTGTTTGTCTATATGTGCTCTGTGATTGACTGAGGACCAGTCTCTCACCCAAAGGCAGCCGTTATAGATTCCAGCAACGCCGGGATCCTAATTAGGATAATTGCCGTTGCAAATGGATGGATGGAAAAAGTCATCTGGTGGAAAAGATAAAATCCACCGTGCATGTATCCAATGAACTGAAAACTAGAGTAGTCATGCTTTTAGTTATCTGTTCTTTCCGACATGTCTCTCTGAAAAGGTTATCAAGCCTCTCTTATCGAGGCGCTTTCTTTGATCCTCGTTCGGTTTGCCTCTTGATAAGTATTGTACGTGGGCTGCATGTGGGGAGACTTTTAGTATGTTTAAAGGGCTGTTTTTGGTCGTATGCCACAAATAGTGACTTATACATTGATAAAGATTGCCAAAAATACATCAAAACCATGATTCAGCACCCTGAAAAGCATTAGTGCAGAACAGGCAGTCAGTCAAGCAAAGAATCTCAGGATAAAATCAATCTATGGTCTTGAGGACAGATTAAGGAGAAATAGAAATGATTTAGTTACAAAATGCAGGCCTTTCAGAGGGGGTTGAACAATGTAGGTTTTACCCAAGCCAGCCAAAAAATGTTTTCTCAAATAGTCACGCAAGTAGATGTCGTGGCCCAATTCGTAGCCTGGAGTTTGATTCCTTTCGAAACCAAAGAAAACTAGACTTTTGCCATAATCTTGTGCTGTAAACCAAAACAGCAGCAAGTAAACAGTCTTCCAGACAAATTTGTCTTTCTTACTTTTTCCAAACTCATCCTTAAGACGCGGGGGGGTTCAAGCCTTGTCGGTTTTACGACCAGCAAGAAGAATTACAACATCAGGGGCTGCACTTTAACCTACACCGACTTGCCGTCTAACCTTCTGAGAGCACGTTTTTGACCCTTAACCTTCGAGTTCTTTCCTCTAACCCAGGAAATTGCCGCCTCCACTAGGGTCTTCTCGCCGTTTGCCTGAGAGTCTCATAATGAGAGCACAATGAGAGTCAAATGCTCTTAAATCAAGGTTGTGAATCCCTTTTAGATGAATTTTTGGTTTTCAAGGCACTGGACCATTTCGGCTGTCTTCAAAGAGGTTCGGTTAGTGTCTCAATTGCCGCTCGCATTCTTTCTCTTGGTGACCTCAGTAAGTTGGCTTACTTTGCAGAGGGACTCCATCCTCATCCTGCAAGAAACCACCCCCCCTCCCCTCGTCCCGCCTTTCAGTCTAATGCTGCCTTCTTTTGAAGTGTGGATTTTCCGGAGAAGAAGTGCTCATTCGCCCCTCCCCGGCAACCCACACCAAAATCTTCTCATTGATGTATCAAGGCCCTTCGCTTTCGTACTGAGGGGGGATGCAGACCCTCGATTTTGGGACGTGAGCTCTTTATCGTAATATACTGTATCAGGGAGTGCTTCCCTCCTGGTATGTGGGGATTGAAAGGCATGGTCATGTGCTGAACTGATTAAGACGTTGGTGGTGACCCGAGGTTAAACCCCACCAGAGAGAGAGCGAGAAAGCCAGAGCAGGGGAAGTTGGGTAGAAATACAAAAAAAAAGTGGTAAAATGGGTCACACAAACGTTTCAGAATATATCCTTGAAAAGTTCCCCAGAAAGCCAGTCCAAGGATAAAGCTCAGCCGCTTCTGCCAAGGAAAGCGGACGTCCTGAGAAAGTCAAGATAACCCCATTAAAGGGAACCTCCTCTCAATTGTCACCTGGGCTGACTGGAGTAAAGACACTTCACTTTTTTATCAAGTTCCATTCATCACGCATGACCTCACGCTTGTTTTTGGACCTGCCTTGTGAGCCAAAGCACTTTTTTGTAGGCGGTTGATGAAAAATGTGTTACTTCATTTTGTTTAGTAGATTTACTGTATTTCCTTAAATAGGGGTTGCCTGCCAAATAAACACCTACATTTTCCCATCAGGGGAAAACAAAGGGTAGTAAGAGCATTTATTTCGCACAGTGACATTACAAATATCCTAGGCCAATTTGTACTCTGTTGCTAACCAAACCAGCAGCACTTATCAATGCACATAAAACATGTGGAGTCAGTAGACTGAGACTTTTGAGGCTCCTGATCTATGTTAGGTGTATAGACAGAATCATTGGTGACATTTAGCCTTCCAGTAGACTCTTGATAATCAGTGCGTTGGAAGTAGTCTGTTAAAGAGCCTTTGTGAGTCTTGAGATGTCGTAACAAGGAAGCAGAGGTGGCGGTGCCTTATGACCTTATCGAACCCAAACGGCTTGTCGGCACACATGAGATGTCTCAATGCTGTCTTTGTTTGGATGCTCTGTCACTCAGCACTTCCTGAAATAAAAGCGTGCAAAATTCAGCTAAGTCGAATTAATGAGCAAATTCTTACCCCTGGGCACTTTCCCCCATTGTTTGCTGAAGGGAGTGTTTCCACTGGAGCCCTTTTGGCCTGGCTCGGGGCTTGCCAAGATTTCTTAGGCCCAGCCAGGTAATTCCCAGGCTTTTCCTCTTGTTTGGCTAAGAGCGAAAAACTCGAGCCCAGCCATTCTACCCATCAGCCCATTTTAAAGTCATTAGGTCGTTGTAAAACAATAATAGAGGCGGTTGCATGCAATAGGTAAGGGAAAGTTCGCATTGTGGATCGATATGTTGGTGTACACTGTGTGTCTTTCAGCTGTAATGGTAGACACATGACACCGCGACGGTGGACTTCAAACTTCCACAGGTTTCAAGCCTTATCTCAGATTCGATGAGGTCTTCCTGTTGGGGTCTTGTGATCAACGAGACGGTACATTAAGAATATTTTAGTCTGAGTTCGGACAGTTTCTGACATTTGTTTTGGAGCCTGATAACAGAAATAATGGAAAACAGTATGGGGCATAACAGTACCCCAAAAACCACGGTTTGATACATGTTTTAAGAATTATAGTATGATAAGGTAGTGTTTTGTGTTGAGTCACAGCCTACCACCATCAATCGTCACATTTGGGCATAATGCCGTTTCAAATAGGTTCCATGTGGGAACTCTGTATGCCTCCATACCATCCCCTTCTAATAAATCTGAATACATCTGCCATTACAGCCCTACTTCATATGGATTCTATATCAGTGTGTGTGAGTGTGAGAGCTTTGTCCTTTGTGGGACTTAGTTGGGATCTTCTGTAAAGCCTTGTGTGACATTGAGTCCAGGCCTTTTTAGGATTTCTCCAGAGCCTAATAGGCAACTGTGAGAATTCTGAGGGTTGAGGCTATCCCGGTGGTCTCCCCCATAGGCATCTTGAACTATCTATATTGGTAATTAACACTCAAATTATCCTCCCTTCAATCAACAACAAGACACTGTTGTTCCTAATAGGCTGTTAAAAGATACTTGTTAAAGCTGCATTCACTAAAGTTGTGGTTACTAACTGACCAATCCCAGTCTTTAAAGCCATACACACTCAAAGTCACAGTTACCACAGGAAAAAAAATACGATGGAAAATATTTAATAGCTCAAGCGCAACCTGCCATGTATGGAGTCATTATTTTAAAGCAAAAGTCGTTTCTATTTAAGGCAGTTCTTTTGTTCCGACAAGTGAAATTTTTTTTCGATGTTACCTGCTGTCAGTTTCAAATGTGTCTCCAGTCTTCCTCAGATGCACAAGAACTGCCTTATTTTGTTTTCATAAAGTGTAGTATGTGAAGGTTATGTTTAATTGGCTCGAGGATTGTGTGAAGGGATTTGGAAAATTACTTTCTCTTGAAAAAAAAAACCCCAGACAATACTCTTAAATATTCTTATCTCAGCAAAGTAGATGGTTTTGTAAAGATTAAAATTAGTTTTTCTTGAATTTTTTAGTATCATTTCTCACAAAAAGGCAACATTGCATTAGGTCTACATATGGAATTTAAGTTTAATTGGTATTAGTTCTGTGAGAAGAAAAATCCAATATACGTAAGGAGTCCCTGGTCTCAAAATTTTGAGAACCCCTGCACCGAAGCAGATCAGCAAGTAGAGATAATGTCACTTGTCAATATAAGACTGAGTGTTTATTTTCCATTTGTGCAAGATAATAAACTTGCAGCTGGAGTTTGAGGTTTGCAGCTGGTGGTTGAAGTTTTCAGATACAGCAATATACATTTCAACACCTCTGGACACGCTGAGTGATGTGTGAGGCCTCAGGAATTTGGTGCGGGACTCCATGTATCCTCTGCTCGGACGGGGCATTAATGCCATTTTAATTTGGACTAATTCCCCGTGAGGTTAACGCAGCTTTGCTTGCGCAATCATAGCAAAGCATCGCACTTGCACGCGTCTCGGAGCTCTCGCTCATCTGTCAACTTACGTCCTTATTAGGCTCCCAGTGCGGGCTCCTTTGCAAGTCTGGCTTATCGAACAAAATGCATATTTGTACAACATTTTCTGCAGGACCATAGTTGGATACTGCATTTTCTGAGGTGAATCTGTGTTTTTTGTGACGCCTTCTTACAGGATGATGACACCCATTAAAATGTAACCTAATGTATTTATTATTTATAATTGAATCCAGAATTTTATTAAAAAAATCAATTTTCTACTTAGGGTTCGCATATTAAAGAGGAATTCATCAATTACAATTTTCTACATTTTGTAGGCTCAGGACAGAAAATATCAAATTTAAACAACCACAATATTAAAATGATTTTTTACTTCAAGGATCTTAAATTCACAATTAAATAAATATATATAATCACTGTACTGAAACAATCGTGCAAGTAATAACCAAATGATTATGTTCAGTTGAAATATTGAGAAATAATAAGAAAATTGAAATAATAAATCACCTGAAAGGCATTACACAATTAAAATAAAATGACTCAATTTAATTCATTTGGAATTGAAGAAAAAAACGATCAAAATTAAATTTATTGTAACATTACATTATTGAAATATACGTATATTTTATATCAGTGGAAGCAATGTTTAAATGTTTATGAATAAATCATAATTGAAATAATAATGTCAGCAATCAAAATAAATAAATAAAATGCTCATTAAAAATATTTTTTCTTTACTATACCTAATCCATTTGAAGTTTACAATCGTTCAATACTTTATGTCTGCAAATATATTTCTAAATAAAAATATATCAGGGGTCTGTAAACTAATTCCAATGATGTTCCCAACTTCCCACCTTCTTCCAGCAACTAACATATTTTGCCAACTTCAAAAAAAAAAAAGTCAATGTGCATACTGATGCATGTGATGAGCGCCCCTCCTTCCCTTCCTTTTCTGTTCATCCCCAATAGAAAACAGGCGGCAATGATGGGGAATGTGTATGGTGGGCAGCAACCAGGGCCGACAAATAAAGGCCGATCCCGTGAATGGCGAGGTTCTGCTTCCCGTGGCTCTGTTTGCAGCGCCGACCCCGGAGGCCGCAGCCCCTCCGCCCGGGGGGTTGTCAGTTACTGATGGCGCTGTTGTTTGCAGCGTGAAGGCTGGGGGGATGCGGGCGGACCGAACTGAAGAAGGTCCACCGCAACTTGTTAAAAAGCGTGAATTAATGAAGTGGCCGAGCTGGGAACTTCCTAAAAAAAAAAGACGGCTACTTCCTTTGCATCTCTAAGGCCTCTCCCAAACTTCTTTTTATTCTTTCTCCATACCCCCTCCTGCCCTCCTCACTACTCTTCAATCCCGCCAGTCGCCCAGATCCTAAAAAAAGTCCTTTAATCCTTGGGATTTCTGCAGAGTGGGGAACAGGGACTGATAAACCGCCAGAATAGGGAGAGAAATAAAGTGGGATATGTAAATGGGAGCAGTAATCACGAAAAATGGAGATAAAAGTGTATCGGAATGTTTGTGTTCCCCTTCCAAAGCATGATATGGGGCCCATTTTTAAAGACACAGGCCACAATCTAAGAATAAAATTAAACAAAAGCTCAACATAACTTGAGCCATCTGCTTTTCAATATTTGCTCGCCAAAGCAATAAAGGTTTTGCTTGGTGCCTAGGAACAGTCATTGTATTATAACACTTTAAACAAAGGACTTCTGAACACAAACGGTGAAGCAACAAATATAGACAAACATAACAATACTCAGGGCGTATATTACTAATATTACAGCAGCTTACTGAGTCTTTTTCACATACGCTTTGTGTCTCTGTAATATACCGTCCCCTATTGTGCAAAACATATAAGATAGTTTGAGAGAAGTGTTTTTTAAGTACCAGTGTATTTGCATTAAAAGAAAAAACATTCTCATCTATTTGTTAAAAATTCAACTGTATATTTTTGTGCCGTTTCAAAATGGCACCAAAGTCCAGGCTCATAGCAGAGTTGTAATCGGTATCAAGGAAGTATATATGCTATATATGTGTGTATTTGAGAGCCCTTAGCTTAACATAATACATATTGTTCTGGTTTTAGTGTGTTAATAAAGAAAATGATGCAGATATTAAAGCATCCTTCATTTTTTTTTTCTTTGGAATATGCCACCCAGGTCTCATGTATCATTGTATGTCCTCGTCTTTAAATATTTTTTTTCATTTTGTTTGAGTCGACAAAACTGCTTGAGCAGCACGACGTCGTCCCCCCACGGTGCGGCAGGCTCCATTTTTACTGCCTCTCTATATTTATGAAAGCCTCTCAGATTTAGCGGCCGGCTTATTAGTTTTACGTTACTTACGATGTCTTGTCTCTCTGCGCGCCGCTGATTTAGAGACGCGGGTGGAAGACGCGCTAACACTTTTATAGAAGCGTAAAGCGGCGCAGTGATGCTGATGGATGGCGGTGGGAGCGCCTTACGTCTGGCGTTGCACGCTGGGGGTCAAACCCGGACACTCCATCAGCCAGCAAGTTTATCCTCCCTCGGGTGAACTTTAAAAAATATGCGCTTGGTTTTTTTTTGGTTTTTTTAACAAGTGTGTAGTCTCTTGAAACAGGTTTTCGCAAACATTTTGAGACCCCTTACAGTGTAAAGATGTTTCCAAGGACCCCCTGATAATCCGAATGCTGATTAAACATAACTACCACGTGTACCCCGAAATGCCATGAAAAAGTTGCTCACTGAAGGAAAAAAGTGGTTTAGTGATGTTAATGAACGTATATAATGTTAGAGAAGTGCTGCAGTTTGAGAACCATTCTCTTAAAGGTCGCATTGGACCCATACTTGTTGATTTAATGCTCGTACATACAGCCACCCCCCTCCGCCCTTCCTTGTGAGAAGATTCTCATAGGATCCAAGCATGCTGACACTCCAGCTTTCATTTCGGGGCAAGTACATCAATTTTATGGAGACGGATTGGCCTTTAGGCCAAGGGGCCTCACCTAGACCTGGCTCGTCTCAAAGCCTTGCGTCGCCTCCTTCCCCACACCCGGCGTCAATCTCTCAGTCGCGGCCGCTTTGCAGATAACGCTGACTTGGCTTTTGTGGTAAAAGTCACTCATGCTTATACTTTGCTTTTAATCGGTTATGAAATGTACAAGAGTTGAGATTGGAAGGACTAAAGTGAATACATACATTGACAATCCGACCAAATGTGAGCATTTCTCACCACTTCTGATTAAAGTTAGCAATGGCCCCTTTATTGACCGTCTCTGGATGATATTTAACTCTGACGAAGACTATCGAAGATCGTTGGTGTCTAAAGAGTCACCCTAATTCAAACCTGAACTCTGTCTCTACGACTAAGCCAAACAACCTACCTAAAACCTTGTTCTGATCATAACAGAGCTTAGCCTATGCATTATCCTCAACATGCGTACCGATGATCGGACATAATTTCAGTCCGATTCCTTCGTTCAGCAAGAATTTTTAGATTGACAGGTAAAAGAATTAACCTCTTGGATTATTCAATACCCTTTTGTGTGGTGTGTGTTCTCTTTGGAAAATCTTTTTTCGTGTGCTGTTTTATGGCTGCCCTAGGTCCCCATAAACATGAGTGGCTGGGCGCTGTTTGTGTTTATATTTTATTAGCTTTCATTCATGTAATTCCTCTATGTGAGCTTTGAGAACAAATTCTCCCTACTGGTACAGATGAAGCCTCGACCAGAAAATCTTTCATCAGCTTCATGCTTTCTATGCCAGTGGACCATAATTCATATTTCTTCAATATAAAATGGACGCTCGCTTGGAATAACATTCACAATAAAATGCTCTCTCCAGAATGTGTCCTTCCTAAGTTTCCATGAGAGATTTTTCCATATGGAGCTCCCCTTGGGCGGAGCACTTCTTCCTTTTGGAGAGGGCGCAGGATGACACTCTCCAACAAATTGAGTATGAAAAAAAAAATCAGCTTTTCTTCAAGTGGAAAGTGGATGTGCACAGTATGTTGTCATCGATGGCCTATTAACATTTCCATGCCAATTATGGCCCTTTTACTACTACCAGACAGATGAACAAAAGCTGCTTGAAAAATGACGGTCAAATTTGCAATAAGCTAGAGGGTATTACAAATAGGAAATGAATCGGCATCACAAAATGGATTGTTTTCCACTTTTGAGGTTCCATTGCAAAGTCAAATGAAATCACTTTGTCATCATCTACGTTACGTGGCTGCTTTTAAATTGGTGCAGCCAAACATAAAAAAAAAAAATGTCTCCATCAGTTAGTGAGGACCAAAGGAGTCGCCACGCAAAATGTTCCATAGCAACATGGAAACTTCTCTATCGTCTTAAGATCAGAGCTTTTCTTGTGTTTTCCACAGTGGGATCGCGTTTTCTGCTCTTCTGCAGGAAAGTGGACCCGGTACGACCCTGAGATAGTATCGACTTAGTGCGATGGCGTCAGCAGCTTCCGCTAAACCCTCGCCTAAATTACCCCTGTGCTATTTAACTGTCGTTTGTTCCTGTAGGGCCACAGTACGTTCTAGTGTTTCCATCCAAAACAAGCTCTGAGATATGGTACAATCATATCTATGCAATATAGGAACAAAAATTAAAACCCAAAATATTTAAGGGACCAGTGGAGAAAATATCTGACATTGAATTCAGATGTGGGCTTCACAACACACTATATTTATAAAGTGATATCGATATGTGGTACCGGCACATTGGACCAATCCTTCACGCTGTAGCAGTAAACCTTTTAATATCGCCTCAGCTTTCTCAGAATGAAAAAACAGGGTGGGTCAAGACTGACCCAATGCAGGCAAAGCCCTGTAAAATGACCAGTTCCAAGAATCGAGTCCATTATCTGGAACAAAGACGTGGGAATCTGCAGGTAGGGAAACACTACTAAAGCGTCTTGCTTAGAGTTGCGGGGGGTGGAGGAAGCGACAAAGCTAGCGCCCCTTTATGAAATTAAGCAATTAGGTCTGCCAGGCTTGTGAGATAGAGACAAGAAAGAGCCTTCTCTTTTTTTTTTTTTCCCCCTCTCCTGTTTTCCATACAGGCGCACACTGCCCGCGCTCCCGAAGCCCAGCATGGATTAATCACAGCGTCTGGCCGAATGAATGGCCGCTTCACATGGCCGAGGCCTGTTAGTCACTATTAACTAGTTCGACAATAAAACTCACGCCGCACAGTCTACTCGCTCCTCCTCTGCCTGCCCTTGCCACTTTGTCCTCCGACTATTCTTGTTCATTGTTTTAGCATTTTTGTCGATTTCCCCCGGTTTGAGTTTGGGCGCGAAATACGACCGTAGGTAACCGAACTGTCCATAGTATGAAGAGCGATGCAGTAGAAATAAGATTTGTTTTTTCTAATGGCAATGTGTTTTTTGTCTTTCTGTTTGTTTCATCCATTTGAGCTACGGAAGTAGTGAATGAGCATAAGCAGAAGAAAAGTTCGAAGGCCATTAGAGCCCAATTGCACACTTGTTGTTTTTGGAGCCGCTTGAGTCAAACAATTTTGCGGGTAAACTCAATCTGTTACAGGCCAAAGAAACAAAGAGAAAACAACAATGCGTGTTCGTGCAGAGTTGGCGTTTGAGCGCATTTTGTACCGCCTAGTTCCAATTGAAGTTTCACGTCCAGCAAATAGTTTCTAGATGGCCAGGCAGAGAACATTTGTCTATGTGGCAACAACACAAAGAAAATATTTCAAATGATAAAGCTTCATTTTAATGTTCGGTGCATCGTCTCTTTTCCCAAAAAGGTGCAGCCGAAATAAAGTAGTCCAAGTCTTGGACGGCCTCAAAAACACTTAAACACGAGAATTCGTGCTTTTAAAATTATAGTCAGAGTAATTTTCACCTCATTTTGTCGTAAATCAGGAAATAAGATTCGTCTCACAATCAAGGAATTTTCCAAGACGAAACAACAGAACTAGAAAAGTCTAGGCCTTTTTTTCTGAATCATATATTTGGAAATAAAATGACAAAACTTGGTAAACGTACTTTTTTTAGATCCTTGCTGAAATTGGCCTGTTTTAAGCGGGCAGTCCATCTAATTGCAAATGAGACACAAATTCCAATGTTTTGCAAGAGTCTAGCGGTAAATTTTGTCTGACGGTTCTAATTGTACAAACGTATTGCACTTCCGCGTTTAATAAATCTCTGCTCAGTGTTTCAGTCTCAGCTGGCCTTTGTCGTTGGCCTGTCTCACTGTTTATTCTTACTGCGGAGCGCTTTCATATGGTGCCATCTCAGAGGCTCCTCACTTACACACGTCATGTGTTTTCTCTTTCTCTTCCAAGTGCTTTCCGCTATAAGCCGCTTCACGTCCTTTGAGCGAATCTTGTTTGGAAATAGCGAAATTTAAAATCTTTGTTGGCCCTCGCTGGCTCCTGACATCATGCTACGCTGATGAGCGAGCGGCTTAATTTGTCAAGTAAAAATAGTCCTTTGAAAGAAAAAAATAACAAGCCAGATGTCTTTTTCTCAAGAAAAGCAGTTCAGTTCATCACATCTATTTTCCTGGCGGTGCTACGACAAACTCTATTTTTTTCCCAAAGATTTCTTGACATATTGCGTTTTTTTAAAAGTTGCTATTCCGGCTAAGCTAACAAGGCTTGCTCGCGATTACATTTGTTTCAGTCGATTGCTGTTTTGAATGACTTAACATTAGACAACAAAGGCAGCTTTAGGCTTTTCGTGTGGAATCTGTGTGCATTAGCTTCTTGGTTAGCATTCTTAGCTAAGTAGAGCATAAAGCATTGGGACACTGGACACCTCTCGAAGAGAATAGAGCTGCCAGTGTTGTGAAATGTCAGCTAGCCCATAAATCCCATCAATACACGCTCATAAAAGCTGATGGATGCAGTCACTCACTTCTAAATTCGGACACGTTACAGTTTTAATTAGTGTCAGTGGAGGTTTAATTGTGTCGCTCATACGTTTAACAACACTGCATGTATTGAGCAAATATCGTTAAAATAGGATCAGTTATATGCTTTATGTCAACTGGAACCTCTGGTTCAAGATTGGTTCAACAGTGGAGGTTACTGTTTGTGCATGGGAGGCGAGTTTCTAGCCATCAAGACAAAACTCTTTTGACGCCTCTTTTTGCAGCATTGAGGCAAATGTTAGCTTGTAGATTCTATTGTCCTTAGAATTAACTGCTGAGCCAGTTTGAATTAAAAATTTCCCATCACATTAACGCTTCCTTTGCTATTTTCGCTGGTGTAAAAATCAACATTTCACCGCTCCATATGTTCCCCTTCTCACTGACAGCATCCCTTCATTAACTTCCAATATTTGTCAGCTGTAGCAACAATTCTCAAGAGCGTCCGAATGGTTTCCCCAGCTGTTGATGCATTAATTGCGGGAGGCCTTTCTCATTGGGGCATTGGATGCTCATAGATTATAGGTTAGAAAGAAACACATCAACCTCATTTTGTGATAAATGGGCTCTTTTTCCAAACACAGCTGTATTAGTAAAAATGTGTGCTCCTCACATAACTGCAACTATTCCATTTTAGGATAACAAAATGAGTACAGTCTGAGAAACGAGACTTTTGCTAAGTTGCTATTTAAGTTGACATGCACAAACAGGCCTCAAGAATGCACGCTTGTACTTTGCAGTCCCCTCCTCATATACTTTATACTTAGCGGTCTTCTGTGGTATGCGCTAATAGTGAGAGGAATTTGCCACAGCTTTTGATGCCATTTGTTTGCGAGACTAATCCGCATCAAAAAGCGCCTCGCGTTGGAACCCTCGCAAACCCGTGCGTGATTTATGAGCTGAACTACAATAAACCCCAAGTTATTCATGTGTAAATGCTCTAAGTGGGAGGGGGATACGATAATTTAGCACCATATCCAATAAATACATAACATCCAATATGTTTTTGTGGTATTGGATAAAATAATTTGTATTTCTTTTGGGGGGCTTAAACTGCATTTTGTACACTTCATTCGCATTCAGGTAGAGTGAGACACCAAAAAAAAAAATGTCCCGCTGCTGCATTGATGTCATGAACGTAAATGACAAAATCTTTTTCTCAGGCAGGATTGTCACCACGGAAACCTATGTACAGATTGTGAATAGGATGGCGTTTTTGGCAGCTTGCTAATGATTACCTTTCTTGTTAAAATTCCCCCCATGGATCAGAGCCGCCGTTTCCCACACAAACAAACAGGCACGTGATTATAACAAAAATTAGGGGGAAAATAGTCTTCACAAGGCCTGAGGCGGTGCGTTTGACCACCCCATTCTGCGTCTGTCTGCACTTAATCTGGATTAGTTGGTTTTTTTTCTTCTCTGGATTAACAGCTCGAGATTCAATTAAATATCACGCAGAGCAATTGGTTCGAATTGCATGAGTGTTCAAAAAAATAAAAAATACATTGTACAACTTTGATGTTCTGTCTGTGGGAACTCAGACCTTGGGAGCCATTTGAGTTGATTTCTTTCAATCAAACTTTTTGAAAACGACTCGGGAAAAATATATTGTACAAAAAAAACAAATTACTCTAACTTGTTTAACAAACACATTCGAGCATCTGTCGTAGAAATGAAAATAGTGCTGTGAAGCAGATATCAATTTCAACATATTGTTTTCTCATTTTGACCAGGAATGATTTGAAATCAAATTAATTCAGCCATCAGATGTTACCAAGTATGAACAGAAAAATTGTGACTATGACAGTTTTAATGGAGACTCTTGCTATTAGAGTTGACTTCTTTCAATGTCAAATTGCAAACCGAATTCATCTTCGACCATTTGACCTTTTGCCACCTGTTGCAACACAATTAGCAGACTCGGAACTTCAAACTCAAATCACCTTGAATCTTTTGATATATGACTGTCAGATTGTGCAGCACTTTTATGCAGGGCTCTTTCATTTTCAGCTTTGCTATTGAACTTTGACCATTTTAATATCAATAAGCCATCTTCCACAATACGACTTCTTATTTCCTCTTATTAAGAATTGCCGAGTCCATTCAGCATCACAAAGAGCTTTCATAGGGACTCTTTTGTTTTCAGTTCAGCTCATGTTGTAGCATTTACAATGTACTGCAAATTAGCGTATACATACTATTTATTGACAAATTTTAAAATGAGGTATTGCCTTCAACCATTAAAAAACGATTTTTGTCTGTCTGCCATTGCCAAGTAAATAGTTATAATTTGACTAAAAGCAAACCAGACACATCATAAACTCTTTTTCAAAGGTCCTAAAGCATTTGTGGGTGAAATTTTCTCACCCATTGAGGAGGCCAATTAATTGTCAAAGGCCCCATGGAGGCTTCCGTGCCTCCCTTCCTTTCTTCTTTTGTTCTTTCTTTGCGTCGGTCTCCACGCTCATCCATAACACCTTAAAGCTTTCCTCCTGCCAGTGTTTGGAGGGTCAGCTCGTTAGGTCAAAAGTTTTGCATTGTGGGACGCACAAGGGTGGAATGGCCAGTTTAACACAAGTGCGTTTGTTCAATGACCTCTGCTGGGGCTCTGACAAATATTTTATGGATCAGGAGAGTGAAATGAATGGGCAGGGGTTAAAGGCTAGCACTGTAGGGATGGTGGTGTTGCTAACTTTTGACGGAAAACCAATAGGAGTTCTACAAAATACTATTTAGAGGGAAAACAATAAAAAGAGCAAATCCGAGACATTCCGCTTTGAACACAAATAGAATAGACTATCAGCAAAACAATTCCCTGCAGCCCTTACAAAAATAAAATTTCATTGCCGTACACACAAAACAAGGTGACTTCACATATAAAGACAAAAAATTAGTATTAGTTACAAAATTAGTATGAGTATAAAAACAGTATTGAAACTTATTTTCCACACTTACCAATATTTGTCACTATTTGTACTTTTATAAATGGTTAATGAAATGTTTTAGGAAGGCTTTGCTGTCACTCATTTACAGCCAAACTGAATGCCTGGGTAGAGCAAAAATAATACTGTACGTCTATTAACATGGTAGCAGCATCACAGTATCAGATCCTATTTATTAGTATGTGTACAGATGTTTAGTATTGGCACCGACAGCGATATTGCAAAGTACTTAAAAACGGTCACATTGTGTGCTAAAAGCATAAACGTGACTGGTCGGTTATCTTTCAAGTGTAAGAGCAAGGCCTCATTGTGTAGCGTTCCTGCTCCTGCTTCCTGTTTGAACAGGAAATTCATCGCATTGAGGAAGTAATCAGTCCTCCCGTGACCTTCTCAAGAGCATCATTCTTTTTGGCTGCTTTTCAACATGAACCCTTTGTGAAATAAAAACGTTTGCTGAACCTTCTCCCTGTTTTGCCTACATGTTTTAAATTCTATTGCCACTAGCACACCAAAAGCTGTCTGCAGGTGCTTTATTTCAGTACTTTGTGGTGAGACTGGGAGCTTAAGTGCTTTTCACAGGGGGGCCTCAGTGTTATTTATTGAGGAGGTGTTCGCCATTTTTTCTCCCTGCCGGATTGAAGGTCAAATTATTAATGTCAATGTTCAAAAATGATACTGCACATGCATTTTTTTTTGCGTGTAAATCATGTAAATGCAAATTGACCCATTATAGTACCAATATTTATCACCAAAGATTTTGAAAATAAACAATGCTCATCAAATGTGAATTTGGGGAAAATTGTGCTCTGCAAAATTAGAACATTACTGCTCAAATTAAATCATTTTAGTACTGTTTGATTATTTCAATTCTAAGATTTATTGAGACCTTCATTCTTAAGGTAAACAGCTGTGAATTATAATAAAGTGTTTAAAAACAGTTTCTAATCACATTAAAAAAATACTTATGTTAACAGTCCTTAATTGTGCTAAAGAAATTGACCATCCATCATTTTTTTTCAATTTTTTGTTTTATCCACAAACTGTTGGGGATTAAATCATTCAAAATTTGACCCAACTATAAACATTTTCCAATGGAGTTGACTTTTACTTAACTTTTCCTTCTCAATTTGGAGGACATGATACCAAGCCTGACAGATGATGTCTGAGTCAGGAATCCTAATCGACTCATTTCAGTAGCCACTGTCACGGCTCTGCTGTAAATCTCCAAGAGGCTGCCCCGAATTATGTGGAACCCCAAAGGAATGTAAAAGCAAGTTAGCGGTTGCTCCATTTTGGACCCTTAAAACACAAACTGGGAATGAACAGAGGGAGATAATGAAATGTGTAGGCGACAGGGGGAGCCCATTGAGTTTTTTTTTTTTTTTTTTAATCTGCTAATGAAGTCTTGGAGGCCTGTGATTATGTCTTCAGCCACGATGCTCCTTCCCATGCGCCCTGGAAGGGCATACAAATGGCCTGTTAATTAAGATGGATGGTCCTTCCAAAAAGGTCCATCTTCATGATAATGCCCCACATTGAACATGCAAAGCCTTGTAAGGCGTCCTTGTAGCGTTGACGGAAGTGCGTACAAAAGGATGCATGAGATTGAAGGGGTGGGGGGGTATGAATGCGCAATGACTGATTGGTGCGCAACTTCTGATTGATTTGAGAACAAAAACAGGCAGAAATTCAATGGAAAGACATTTGACAGAAGGTGCCTTTTTTTTCCATCACATTGAAATTTAACATTTCCTAGTCTTTTCGTTCACTGACTTTATTTCAGTTTTTTTTCCCCCACTCCTTTCATACTGCCTAAGGTCATTTTTCACAGGGGTTAGTGGCACATTCTGACATTACCATTTGTCAGTAGGTACAATGCCAAAAAAGACAAGAAGGGCAAAAACGAGGTACTGGGATGATAAGAAATACTCAATCCACAAATTAGTAATCAATGTAAGAACAAAAAACTGGCGAACAAAACCATGCGACAACTGGAAAAGGTGACAGCAACACAGCACAATGTTGCGACAAAGAACTGACAGGAAAGCGGGGAACTAAATACAGACAAACTGATGAGACAAACACCAACACCAAGGGGCGGGGCTGACAAGCTGAATAGGTGGGAACAATACCTTGACGAGACTGATGTTTAGCAAAGGAACACAAATCAAATTTTAAATGAAAACCAAAGAAACTAAGACCATGACAGTTCCCGTCAATAGCAAAATGTGCAAATAGTTTAGCGCAAGATGGCTATTATTTGACGCATTCCAAATTTGTATTGCTTCCAGAATATTGATCTTTCTCTGACCCTAACCCTAAGCCTAACCCCCCCCCCCCCGAAACATTGTCCACTCACCGTTTCATCAGACTAATCAGTCTAATCGCTAAACCTTTCCAAGGATTATCCTCCCCTTTTAGTTGAGTAATGTTGAGAATACATAAATGCAACAGGCAGAACAATTTCTACTATTAGGTAGAATTATTTTTTTTAAATAGACTTTTTGTGTTTCATTTCTATGGTATGCCGTACAGATTTTGCTTCTGTAAAATGTAACATGACTCAACAAAGATTGTGAAACAATGGTTGTCAGATTGTAGTTTTGTATCTTTAAAAACCCAAACAAACGTAAATATTTTGCTTAATAGTCTGAAAGTCAGTCTTCTAAGAGAAGACAAAACCTTTTGAGACATTTTTACTCCCTGTTTTGTGGGCTGTAACTGGAAGTAGTTGCGTAAGAAGAGCAGCAATATCACCCTCTAAAAAAATACCTGACTTCAGGCAACAAATTCAGAAGAAAACACTTAAGACCTTTCTCTCACATCTCCAGAGCATTCTCGAGCTAAATTGGCAAATTATTTTTGTAGTTTTTACCTTTCATCTCACAGGATGAAGAGCATGCTTATCTTTACGTCCCTCCAACCTCATAATGCAAAGATACAGAATGTGTCACATTTTGGTGATTTCGGTGATACTTTTGAATTGTGCTCGAGGAGCTCAAAATCGTCTCCAGCTTCCATTAGAGCCACTACATCTTGGGTTAATTACACTTTTCATCTCACCCACAAAGGTAATTGAGAAGGGCCTATGTGGCTGTTTATTGCAGGAGAGATCAGATCAAGAAAAATTAAGAGTTGCGGAATGTCATGTATGGCAAGCCTTGCAACTCGGTTCCAACTATTTTGTGATTGTCAAATATTGAAAATCGTTGCAGCTTCAACCCAAAATTGTCAAAGACCTGTTTTGTTTCGGCTGTTTGTCCTTGAGCCGTTTTTGTACGTCCAGTTATCATAGACATGGTTTTGTGTTGATTGGTGAAACTGCCAATTCCCTTTATTGAAGTTCGAATCACTTGTCTGGACTCCTTTCGACATCCCCACCCTTTCTTCCTCCTTCTCGTTGGTTACATAAGCCCAAGGTGCTTGGTGATCCAGTGCAGAATCTGTTTTGTTTGTCGTTCTTCTGTTTTTTCTGCTGAAAAGTTCAGGGGGGACTTGAGGGGAATGCAATATTATATCCTGACTTTTTGAGACTTGAGGTTTGGCCAGCGTCCATCTTTTAGTCTGTGTGTGCGTCCCCATTTCCGGCGTGCCCCCCCCTCCACAAACTTCGCCAGAGCTTATGCACTTCAGCCCGAAGCCCTGATGACTGTGGTTGCAAGATGAATTACACCGCAGGCTTTTGTTTGACAGAGCGAGCCGGTTTGCGATTAAATGCGCCAAAGACGCTTTACGGAAGAGATCCCTTTGACCTGTCTTGGATAATTTGTCAAGATGGCACTCGTATTTGCTCCTTTCTAGAGCCAATGATGAATCAGATATGAATGCAGACTTCAACCGCTTCAATTCTATTGCGCAGCGTGGCACTCTGCGGGTTCTTTGCCATACGCCGTTTGGATTTAGGAACGCAGACAGGAGGCTTGGGCTTCGTCGACGCGGCCGCTCGTATATTTCCAAAAGTGAAGTGCATGACATATTGTATCAGACAGCAGGGACTTTTTGAGGAAGGAATAGTTCCAACTTAAATTCGTTTTTTAAGCCATGTATTGGTGAAGAACTTGTGGGAATCAGTTTTTACAGTCTTTGCTGATGATGTCTGGGCGCGGCTCTTAAACGGTTGATGGCTTGCAGTCAGTAGAAAGAATTAGATGAAGCTGGATTATGATATGCGATACGTCTTCTTGGATCCTTTTTTTTAGATGACAAAATCGATTTGATTCTCAAGCTAATCTGCATTGCTTGGAAACGGAGCAGAAAGACAACTTGGTCTTGCTTCAAAGGAAAGTATTTTGCTTTCTGGTGGTTTGCGTTTTGCTAGTTTGTTTAATGGAAACATAAAATTGACTTGTATACAAATAGTTGGGTCCCTGTGGTGCCATCAAGTATCATTCTATGTGTTAGAAAGTGAGACGTTTTGAATTCTTTAACCAAATTTACATTGTACCAACTCATCACAGAGCTTCCGTTCATTTTATTTCACACTGTCAAACACCATTGTGTGAAAGCATATTACTGAGCAGATCTCCAGAGTTGCAACATAAGATTTGGCCTGGTTCTTGATGACCTCAGTAGAAAAAGCACTTGTCCTCAGTGGACATTAACATTAAAATTGTGACGGAATGGGGGGGCTGACAGGGTCGGGAGTTGTGAGTGATGAAATAAGACAACAGGATGTGCGGGATTCCCAGAAGCAGGTGAAGGAGAAGATTTAAGCAATCCCAGCTTCCTGCTTGATGATGAAGTGTTGTATTTGGAGTTGAATCTATATTTGAAAAATGAGGCTGCTGCAGTACAAATTACTTTTTACAAAGTCAGCGTTTTAGTGTTAAGAGGCCAAGTGCAATAAGAACTTCCCTCAAGTCTTGACCTAGACTTGTCAACAGCTTCTTAAAAGAACTTGGATCCTCCTGAAATCATCTCTGCTTTTTCAAAGTACGGTTTTCCCCCATCAAGATTTCCTCTGAAAGATGTGGAATTGGAATTTCCAAACTCGTCACGTGGAGATACGTGCCGGAATCACAAGCTCCACCCATTATTGAAAGCCATCAGTTTAATATGTGGATATTCTCAAGTAATATTATAGCTCCTGCTTAGCCAATAGGGAACGTATCCACATTTTGAAGAGGCCTCTTTCAATGTGAGGATCATATGAAAGCCTCCACCGTTTTGTAGCTCTGAGTAGGAAAATGACTCCAAGTGACATTATTTATTATTTTTTTTTACCACAAGCTAGAGCCAAGATTCCCAAAATGTTCCTCTCGCGTGGCAGTGGTAAGACGGAACATTAATTTTGGTATATTCCGTGTTCTGTCGTTTTAAGCTTGGCGGAATGTCGACTGTCAGCATTGGAAACTCCCAACACATTGACAACCAAAAACTTTGATTTATTGAGGTAGAAGAGGTCAAAACTCACCAAAATACGTTATTATTCTAATGTTTTTCTTTAGATTTTCTGGGATAACTGATAACAAATTACCACCTTGATCTAACGAGTTTGGGGAAAAATACATCTATTAAGTCACATAAAACATCAGAGATTTTAATGAGTGAAAACTAACCGTATGACCAATGGCTTTTCAAAGAACGTGAAGTTGCAAAAATGAGATACACTTATTGAATTGACACTTCACAGTGGTAAACCTTCTTCACGGTTATAAAAAAAAGTGTGATGAATGAAGTACATCTTAGCGTTCATACTTGCATTCACCAAAATATTCAAGGAGCACTAAAGAAATAAGTAAAGGGAATCACAGAAAACCATGAATACATTGGGATCACTATTTTTTTTGACGACTAGAAATGTTATTTAAACGACATTTACTTATCATTCCTGCTTGTCTACTTTATCACATTTAAGGAAATACATAATAACACATAATGGAGAGTGTAAAGGGACTACTTGACCCGTGAATCATTCATACTACCGCATCAATAATACAACTCTGGAGGTAGCATGCAATTTGAAACAGGGGTTGCGTGAAACATAATCATTTAGTGTCTAAACTCACGTATTTTTACCTACTCTACGTAAGCTGCTCTCCAATCTAATATATAACCCCTACCTCTTGACTTAACTTTCTCTCTGAATCAACAAATGTTCTCCCTAAAGCGCTTTGAAATATTCCCATCTTGCAAACCGCAAAAAAAAAACTTAAGACTTAATTATTTCCCAAAAGCGAGCTTCTAACCTAATTAGGTTAGTCCTCCTGAGTGTGCCTTGCATTATTTACACATCAAGGAGATACACACACACACACACACACACACACACACACACACACACACACACACACACACACACACGGATAAATATTCATTGTTTGTTGACTTAGCCACGTCCCCTCGGCTCGAGTCAAGTTGTGAGTCGCTGTCATTAGGGCACGTTTGCCCAACTTTTGAGCCAAGAGGCCTCTCATTCTGCTGCAATTATCACGACTCTAAAATGTGGTCAAGAGCTTTGGCGGGATATACGGTGGGCTGGTTGCTAGTCAATTGCAGCGCACTTATAGACAAACACTCACATTCATACAAATGGACAATTTAGCCTGCAGTGAACATAACGTGCATGTTTAGGGAATATGGGAGGAAAACGCCACGCAACCAAAAAGAAACCTCAAAGATTTGAAACCAGAATTGTACAACCGTGAAGCAGGTCGACCAACCACTAGTGCAGCGTGATGCCTAAAATGAAGAACGTGTTACTTAAAAAAAAAAAATAAAAATCATTGTGTCGTCAGTTTTCCCAAAAAGGAACATTGTGGAATCGTCCCTCTATTGTTGTTGCATGCGTGTGTCGTAGAACGCAGAATGAATTCCTGGCAATAGCCGGGTATGTAGAAACACGTCCTTGAGATTCATTGTGTGCTCACCGCATTCTGCAGGAAACTCTTCATAAAACCCAAACCCATTGTTGACATTCGATGACCTCTCTATTCCCCCATTTCCTATTTGTATTCCCACTCACACATTTATTTTTGTGGAAAGTAATGAAAGAATGCTCCATAATTATCATTATACTCCATATTCATCGAGGCATAAAAAGTAGGAACGCCAAGCAAAAATGTCGGTTATGGTTCAAAAGCGTGTTTACCGACTTTGAAATGTGTATTGAGGTTAGCGTACAAGGCGACGAGGGGGGGGGGGGTCTCCGTTTGAGTTGTGGAAATGTAATACGGCCACAAACAGACAGGGAACATTTGAAACCGCAAACATCTCATTTGCACTGTCTCTGAGGAGTTTTAGACATTTGCTAAGCTTGCGTAACAATTCGTCATTGCAAAACTGGTCCTTGCAAAACTATCGGCTGTACTTAAGAGCAAACGATATGCGAATTAATAAACAACAGAGGAGAATAAACCGTTGTTAGTCCTGAGATGGGTTATGGCAGCACACAATACTCAGTAGTCATCGTACGTGATGAAATGTCCAAAGGGGTATTTAATTATATTGTTGGGGAACGCAATGGTGGGTTTACCGAGCGTGGCCTAGCATAAAATGGGGCGTATGTTACTGTGTATTGCATCATTTCCATAAACAATGAGCAAACCGTGCATTAAATGACGATTAGCGTAACAAGTCTCCGCACATGGCCCGAAGTTTATGCAGCCAGGGGGCTTCTGCGGTCGCTCGTGATGTGTTTATTTTGCTTTCTCAGACGCTCAAGTGAAGCAGTTCTTTACTTTGGTAATAGTGTAATGCATGTTGTTTTCTATGCAGCCCTAACGGGGGGTGTGAGGTTGAGCTGGAACCCGCATTGTGGTTCCCTAAACACTGCTTTGAGACAAGCCGACTGGGGTATTGTATCAGGAATAGTACATGCTGTAATATTGCTTTCAGAAACAGAGCGTCACTATTCATGTGGTATCAGCGGTTGATTTTCTGAACCCTGAGGAAACATAGCAATGTTTGCAAATGATCCACAGCTTCATTTTCAGTAACCGCAGCGTGCTATTCGTTTACTCATATCTACTTTAGGTCGATTTTGGCTTGGCTCGAACTGAAACTTTGGTGGTCTTTTCTCTCCCGCAGGTGGAGATCACGCTGCAGGACGTCAACGACAACCCGCCTGTTTTCCCCAACGACATCCTGGACGTAAGCATCGAGGAGAATGTGGGGGACGGCTTCAGGATAATGCAGCTAACAGCCACGGATGCAGACGAGGTAACGGCTCCCCAAGTTTCTGTTAGGCCTCCCAGTGCTTTTGCACCTGTTTTGCAATGCCCCTAGACGAGCTACCGCGGGAGCCATTTGGATTCGGAATAGGTTCTGAATTTCAAATATTTGTTTTTGCACTGTTGAAACACCATTATACCATTATAAAGTTTACTTTTTAATTATTTGTATTTGAAAAGCTATAAATCTGGAGTGTGTTTCGACACAGCCAATGTGAAACTAAACAACCAATGCCATCTACGACTAGATGCCTGTTTGCAGGATAGAATTCTGCTCTGATTTCGTCTCTAATATAGGGCGATCAGGAAAACATATTATGAAGAAAACAGTGTATACCATTTACTTGAAACAACCATGATTTTCTTTCAAGGAATGTTGGTAGTACGAGTACAAGTCTTTAAAAAACAAGAAATGTTGGAAACCTTTTGATTATTTTCGTTTACATTTGTAGTTCTAATGTGACTAAATGTTAAATTCAGTTCTCTCAAACATTTGCCTGGTTCAAAGTAAGGAATGTACCGGTAAATCTGTGATTTAATGCTGCGCTGTTGTTAGCTTGTTAACCGAACTCTCAACATGAGAGCTAGCAGAATTGTGTCACTTGAACCACGCGGTGCAAATCCAGCCTTAGTGTATCGACATGAGTGGCTTCTTCACACCACTGCGACCCACCCGTGCCACTCGAGTAACAAAGCGGGATTACTGGCCGTGACAGACGCTAGCTCGGCACGGGTAAAATTAGCCACTGACCTTTGTTGCACCTGACTGAGGCAGATTACCCACTCTCGTTTGCGCGAGCATACCAACACCTTGACCCACTCGCGCATAATCCCCCCAGACACAGTGCCGACATGTGCACTTGGAAATTGTTACGATGTCTCACACGTTTTCAACGTTATCCGAGAGGTCCCACAGGAGAGTGTCCTACCCTGCCGCTAATCCCTTCAGCATTACATCACTGGCATACCCTGAACAAACACTATATTAAAAAACGGTTGCTCACTTTATTTAACATTTAAAGGACAGTTTTAAAAAGCCCTACTAAAAAACAACAATTTTATTTTAATTAAATTTAGAATGAGAACAAAATGACGTTATATACCTCCCAGTGTGGAGTTTGCATGTTCTCCCTGTGCCTGTGTGGGTCTTCTCCGGGCACTAATTTAATGTCTAGTCTATTTATGAACCGTGATAACTTCACGGAGCACAATTCATTTATTTTATTTTTTGTCAAACTGCCTTAACTTCCCAGAAGGTAGGTACCTCAGAACTAATCTGAATTCATTGGTATTGGATGACATCACCAGTCTCTCCCTTCAATGAGCGACAGGTTCCTCGTCATTAGCTGCAAAGTCACAATACGAACATTAAATCCAGGGGCAAAATCCGGCCACTGAGATTACAAAGACCGAGAATGGTCTCAAACATAAATGACGAGGCCACACAACTTTTCAACGTGCAGCTGTTGGTCTCGCCCCCGCGTCGTGTGATGAAAGTCATAAAGTGGCACTTGTAGGCTTTTTTTTTTTTTTCGAGACTCTATATATCGACTGTAAATCTCAGAGCCCAAGGCAGGTTTGAGAGCTAGGATGGAATGTTGGATTTTAGGGGACATTATTTGGCCTTTCATCTCAAAAGGCATATGGAATTGAAATTATGCTCACTTTTTCCTCATGCAGACTTAAGAGGGATGGCAGTCTGAGCTGTTGACCACAAACTATTTTTGTCATTAGTTATATAAAAAAAAAATCCCATCTAGCAAAGCTGAATTGAAAAACATATACATATATAGGAGGTATTTTTTGTTAAAAAAAAAAGATGCTAAGTGAAAGTTATACTCCAGCCAAGTTTGTTGCCCACATCCTTGCACAGGAAACCTAACTTGCAACGACACCGGGAAGTTGGAACGGATCGGAAGATTCCCCCTTTGAGGCCAAGCTGTTGACCAGCTGACAGAATGAATGCAGACATCATATCCCAGACTTAACTGTCGTAAAAATCCGTCTGGCTGGTCCCGTTTTCACCCCAGAAAGGTTGAATTTAAATCAGTGTTTAAACCCTCGGACCAATACAAGTTAAAGCTCTTTTGAAAATCTTTGTCACCTCGTTTGACTGACGCTTTTTACAAGCTTTCTTAACTCCCGTGGAAAATTTCACATGTGCATTTTTAATGAGGACAAATTGCAACAGCAGGTGCTCCAAGAGGGGTTTCTGCAACTGAGCGTTGAAATCAACATCACCAACTGGGAACTTATGAAGCCTTCTCTTAGCTGACGTTAAAAAGACCAACAGCTGGTTTGTCCATTGATACTTTTCAAGGCTTTTCTTGACTCTCTGCCCAAGGAAGTGTGCCACAACTATTATGCAAATGCCAGGTCAGTGCAGATGTGCAGTCGGGGGCTTTGGTTATGCGCAAACCACGAGTCGGAAATTTTTAATTTGCGACTAAGTAAAAAGCACTGAAAGTCGGAATTACCATCCCTGTACAGAAACAATAACTTTAAAACCCCTTTATAACATTCCATTGTTTTCCATATGAACACCTCATGTGTTGGGACCATCCCTTGAACCAAACGAATTTACCAATCTCTTTAACATTGTGAAGCAAGTTAATCTATTTTTGTATACTTTTTCCATGCTATTTCCCCAAAAAAACATTTCTTCTTTGCTAAGAGGATAATAGTGATCACTGTCACAGAAGTGTGTCTAAATGATTCATCTTGAATGAAAGATAAGGGAGTCGACTTTTCACTGCATATACGCGCAGTTTTTCAAAATCAAATAGTTTGTAATCCATTATTTTTAAGAATAATGTGATCAAATGATATTAAAGTATTTTGGGCAAATTTACGACTAAAACTACCAATATGGAGAATTTTGAATCTTTGTCGAATGGTTGGGGACCTGTACTATGTTTTGTCTCTTCGTTTTGCTGAAAGCATTTTTTTTTATCCCTTCCTGACACATCAACATCACTGCCATCTTGGCTGCATTATGAATGGCAAACCAATAGAAGGCAAAGCTGCGGCTACCTCTTTTTTCCTGGATAGCCACCACGTCAAATAGAAACAGGTGACGGGTGTCAGCACATAGTTTTTCAAACGTCTGTGTTGCCCAGTTTTTTCTGAAGCCTTCGGTCTGTTAAATGAGTTTCCTTCTGCTCCTACTGAAAGGCTGCTGTTTAATTGGTTAACCCCCCACACCCCTCCCTTCGCCTGCCGTTCCCAATGATGCGTCTATCGAGGGCTGTAAAGTAGGCTTGAGTCAAGGTCAGGAATGAAAGTGCTGTTAGTGTGTAAGATCTTAATCACATTGGGTACTTTGCAAAAAAAAATACTTTGATGGAATTTTATTTCTGATCCTTTTCTCATGTCGTTTTGTCCCGCCTGCCAGGAATATTAATTGGCAAACCCACAAGTGTTAGTTTCCGGCCTGCAGCCCAGGTTGCTGATGGGATTGCCAGAGCGAGAGACACTGATTGATGACAGTGGGGTTTTTAGATGAGTAGAGCCTCGCGGCGACTGCCTTCTGACTTTTTGGGTTTATTGCGCCTGGACCACAGAAGGGGTCTCTGGTAATGCAATAAGACAAGGTCAAGCCTTCAAGGAAAAAAAATGAAGATAAGAATTCATTGTGAATTGTGACTGGAGAATCTCGGAAGACTGATTAGCATGTTTGAATTTGTTATCCTTGTTTGGTTTTATTTGGTTCATTATGTCAAAGGGTAGCATTACAAAGTCTTAGTTGGCGCGCCATTTTCTTGCTGCCGTCAGTATCTTCTCGTGTAAAATTGTTTTTTTTTTTATATAAAGGCCAACAAAACTTGTGCTTAACTTACGAAGCACACACTGTGCTTTGCTCTTGCTCTCCTACACCAACCCACAGAACAGGGTCGCCGCTACAATACATTGAAGGCCACCATGACGTGAATACAATTGTCATCAGGCAACAGCCAGTAAATATGCTAATACACTTATCTCAACATAAGCCTCCCTATTGTCCTGGCAGGATCAAAAAGCACCCAGCAAACAGCCCCAGATACAACTGAAAGAGACTCTTCTTGCTTAGCTTTTAACCAGCTGTAACCAGACCCCTCGCCTCATCCCACTGAATGGCAGCCGCTTTTTGATGTCGCTTTTTTATTGAACACATTAAAAAAAAACACAGACTAGGCGAGACAGTTGTCTGATCTCCTATTGTTGCCGGGACAAACCTGAACGTCAGACCTCTCATCAGGCGCTTTCATGCATCATATCGCATTCAGGGACTCCTCTCCAGTTCCAAAGTCATGGTTGCAATAGTGGTGTGCAGCTTGTACCAGAGGATCACTTAGCTGCACACGAAGCTAGGAACTCAATAAACCTTCAAACACAGAGCCTCTTCTGAATGGGTGGAGTTTGCTGAGGCTTAAAGTGTACAAGGTGTACGTGGTGTTCTTTCAAATCGCTGTCATAGATTGGTGTTGTGTATGAGATGACAAGTAGCACAACACAAGTCAGTCAACGGTCACACTTTGATCTGGAGAGGCCCCGATGCTAACATGAGTGCAAAAGTAATCTGATTTCCTCCTAGATAGAGACACTTTCATCACCAATCAATCCATCAGTGAAAATGTTTAACCTCTATGTGGCCTATTATACCTCACTTTGAGACTGAGTTAAACAAAGTCCAATGCTGTAAAAGACAAGATTTACCTTTTCCTCCTGACTGTAGTTGAGTACTTGAGTTTTGCCCACAATTTGTCAACCCTAACACAGTCGATCTTACGTCCGCAGTCATTAGTGATACATTTCAGCTACCCTGTAACTCTGAACAGATTAATTGCCAAAATTAGACAACAGCTGTAAAATTATCTTCTATTCTCTCTACTTCAAGGGCCCAAATGCTTTGGTGACGTACACCATCATCAGCGGTGCGGACGACAGTTTCCGGATTGACCCTGAATCTGGCGATCTGATCGCTACCAAGAAGCTGGACCGGGAACGCCGCTCCAGTTACTCCCTGCTGGTGCGCGCTGACGACGGGAAGCAGTCATCCGACATGAGGCTCAACATCACTGTTGAGGATGTCAACGACCACACGCCCAAGTTTTCGCGGCCGACATACTCCTTTGACATCCCCGAAGATACGCCATCAGGTAAGGACTAGAGTGTTCATCTCTCAACTGAAGGTTGAAGGTTTGATCTTGAGTATCTGTGATCAAGTATCCTTGATATAATAGCACAGTGACCGAGTCCTCAGCAAATCAGCCAAATACTTCCGAGGTCAGAGATTCAAATCTCGGCTTCTGGTATTTGTATGGTTTACACATTGGTAGTCCAGCTTTCTCCTAGTTGAAGGTTGTTCGTCTATACATACGTTTCCTGCCAATGACTAGTGCCATTCTAGGGTGTACCCCAAAGTAAGCCGCCATAGGCTCCAGCTCACCTGCTATACCCCATGAAATCTGCAGAATATGGATGAACTACAGAAAGTGAAAGCCACTTTCTAAGATCCAAGTATTCAGCATGCAGCCTGTTCATGTCCCATTTATAAATGGTACATTGTATTTATCAATGTCAATGATTGGCAGCCTGCCACAGCATTTAATTTGAAAAATTGTCCATTTGCGAGAAAGCGAGTGAGTCATCGGTATTCATAAAAAAACCTTGCAGTGATAACCCCACGCTGAGTTTTCATTTAATCGCATTGGCAGTGAAAAGCAAATCCTTGAAGGTTTTTTGTGTCATCAACGGTTTCTCAGGCTCCATTGTGGCGGCGATCCTTGCCAGCGACTCTGACTCAGGGGTGAACGGCGAGGTCACATATTTATTAGAGGACGACGACGAGGACGAGACCTTCCTGCTGAACCCGGTCACTGGTGTTTTTAATGTGACGCGGCCCCTGGACTACGAGAATCAGCAGTACTACATCCTGACGGCCAAGGCGCTGGATGGCGGGGGGCAGGCCAGCACGGTTAGGGTCTACTTCAACATCCTGGATGTGAATGACAACGCTCCCTCGTTTAACACCACCGTGTACAGCACATCGGTTTTGGAGAGCTTGCCGCCTGGATCCAGCATTGTTGTTGTCAATGCCAGTGATGCAGATGATGGTATGTACATGAACAACAATGAACAGACGCACATCACTGCACACACAGGAGGCATGCTGACACAAAAGATCACTTTTTTACACTTATTCATTCTTCTGAGACACTTGTAGGCTCTCTGGACAGAACATTAGCCACACTGCACGTATACCAATACATATCTCATACTGAAAGATGTTCATTATTTGACAACCATTTGAAGTTGCAAACCTCACATGAAAAAATAAAATAAAATACAAATAATTCTACGCTATAGAAAATGAATGCCTGAAAGGATGCTAAAAAAAATATATGAAAATAAAAATTATACCAATATTAAAAGCAACATATTTTGTATTGGATTCCACAAATTGCTGTGGGTGTACCAATTTGGAATGTCTGGTTGGTATTTTGGTATGAGCCAAATAGCTGGCCTGTGAGAAGTTCACCCGTGGTTTGGACCGTTTCTCTTATGGAGAAATGACGTTTTTTTTTAAAGCCTACTCAGTGCCCAAACAAACACTTCAGCACATCCAGCCACTCTTTATGGCAAACGTGGTATTCATAATTAATGTTCCAGAAATATAACCGAAATGACACAATCTGTCCAACTCAGATCAACAACCAAGCTCATATTCGAACTGTTGTCCTGTTGAACTAATAAACTTCTGCCGTCCTTCTTTAGTCATCTTCTGGCAATATACAACCTCATATTTCATCTCATGCATGCATCATATATCATGGCCGTCCAACTTCATGTCACGCATCAAATAACTTCTAAAATACAACACGCTGACCATGTGATTACGAGTGAGATCAGGTAGTGGCATTTGCCAAACCCGCTGTAATTACCGCTACATGTAGACCGTAATGCGCTGGTTGTGACCTACATTCCCAGGGAAATGGGGCGTCCAGTCCTCCAGCCGGCCTCCTCGCCACAATCTCATAAACCTATAGCTGCCCGTTCCCACTGTCCAAATAAAACACTGCCATTGTTAGCACTTCCTAAGCCCTGCCCTTTGACCTGACCTCCTCCCCTCTTTCTCTGTGGACAACCCAGATGGAAGTGGCACTCATGCCTTTGATAAGGGATTACTTGTGTACTGTAAATATGCTCTGCCCTGGTGTGGGAAGGTAGATGCTTTCCACATGACTAACCCGTTGAGTTTAATTACCAATGCTCAATTTAAGATCATTTCAACCCCTCGAGTTCCACACTAAAGCTTTTGGATAGAACCTGATGTCAAGTTTAGATCAGGGGTTCTCAGACTGTTTAGATTCCTGGATCATCAAATCCTGCCAGCAATTTAACACAACTGCTAAGTAAAAAAACACTTTGGGTACTTCGTTTGGGTGAAAAGTCATAATGTCATTCGAGCAAAGTGAAATTTTTTCAAAGATACAGGTGTAAATTGATATTGAAAAAAAGTCATTTTTATAAGTGAATTTGAAAAGTACAACTTCATTGGCTTGTTACACTGTCCTGGGAAACTTTATTCTCTAAAAATAGCACTATATTAAAAATAAAAAAGATGATTCATAGCATTTGTCTTTCAATTGCTGCCTGTCGTGAGTCCTAGATTGCATCTTCCACTTTGCAAAGACAAGAACGGGGAGTTCCAGCTGTTGCGAGTCCACAATTTGTGGAAATGGATGCCAGATAATGCATTTAAGCACAATTAGCATATCTAGCAATGTCATCTAGAACAATAGATGCCGGGGTAAATGTGCAACCTTCCGCAATCCTGCAAAATGTCTTTGTTATCAAGCTCATATGTAATCTAAGGTCATAGTAGAGCAGCACTTGCATTTTTTTTGTTTATGAAACTGCAGATGTCAGTATTTTTTTAGCTCTAAATTCCCTCAAACAGTTGGTCTGATTAAAATACAATGTGAAACAAGAGGTATGCTCAATCTAATCTACTTGCTCCTGCATTGGTTTCCTCCAAATAAAATCAAGAGACCAGATTTAGTTAATTCTTCAAATTTAGGCCTGGAAGCTAAGAACAAATTCAATTAAACATGGCAGGCAGTAAGCACTTATGACCACATGTTGCATGTCCGTGTCGGGTATTCTTTGGTAGCATATCGTTTCCATTGGGCCATTATGTACCAGACTGTATGTCGTGTGTTGTTACAGTTCAACAGGTGGTTTTACAGTCCGAACTTATATTTTCACAAAGTGTCGTATTACCTAGCTTGGCTCATTAAGAAACAGCTGCATGACAAAGAGTTAACCTGAGAGTAGTAGCTTTTAAAACTCGCTGTTGAAAAGATAAAACCTGTTGTTTGCAAACAGGAAAAAAAACAGCATGTCAAAAACAATCTTGTCTCACGTCTGAACATGAAAACAATCGGTGGTTTCCTGGTTTCCGCTATTTTTTGGGACGCAGACATCCACTTCCCATTCCGATCCTTGTGAGCTATTTTTTGTCATCTGCTGTATGCTCTTTGTATAAGATTTGGAAATTGCCATGTCAACACAAATGACCCCAACTGTTTGTATGTACATCACGGGATCGTTTGAGGGTTTTTAGCTCTGTGTCATATTGACATTCAGACAAACTTAATTTAACTTCTCGTGTTTCCTAATATTATTTCTGTGACATGTTTGTAGGTAATTATAACACCCCCAGAAACAACAACAGAACACTTTATTATCATTTCTGAATTCAGCTTGTTTTGAGGAATAGTCCTGTCTTCTACCTGCCTTCAACCTGGACCAACATTATGACTTTCATTACATTAATGAACAGCGTGAGCTCCTACCACTACCACTGTGAACAGGCTAGCTGCTACAACTAGCCTAGAGTCTGGTTTGGAAAAAAGAAATCTCCCACGAAGAAAACAAAATCATTTTTACTTATGAAGCACATTTTTTGTCCTATCTAATCCCTAATTTGTCGATCGGTATGTGTCTTGCAGGTCCCAATGCACACCTTCTCTACAAAATTGTATCAGGCGATCCACAGGACCACTTTGTTATCACCAAAGAGGGTGTCCTACAAACCAAAAAGACCTTGGACAGGGAAACACAGTCCTTCTACAACCTGGTGATCACAGTCAATGATCTGGCTCCACCTCCGATGACCCGGTTCACTAGCACCGCCCAGGTGTCCATCATCCTTTTGGATGTCAATGACTGCCCACCGACATTCATTTCCCAAAAGATGACGTACATCCAGGAGAACACGCCAGTGGACACATCAGTGTTCAGCGCCCTGGCTACGGATGCCGACAGCGGGCCGAACAGCTACGTCGAGTATTCTCTCAAGGGACCCTTCGGTAACAAGTTCAGCATCGGCACCATAGATGGTGATGTTAGGTTGATTGGAGAACTGGACAGAGAGGAGCTCGCTAACTACACTCTGACAGTGGTCGCCACTGATAAGGGCGAGCCACCGCTGTCCTCAACCATGGACGTGACCATGTTGGTTCTGGATGTCAACGACAACACGCCGACCTTCTCCCAAAATATCTATGACATTGAGATCGAGGAGAACACCTTGACTGGGATGGACATCATCCAGGTGTTTGCCACCGACTCAGACGAAGGCACAAATGGGCAAATCCGCTTCTCTATCTCAGGGGGAAATACCAACAGAGACTTCAGGATGGATTCGGTCACAGGGATGGTATCGGTGGCCAAGCAGTTGGACCGGGAAGTACAGGCTTCCTACTCACTAGTTGTCCAAGCGTCTGACCGTGGAAGCAGTCCAAGAGTGGACCATGCGACGGTCAACATTGTATTGCTGGATGTCAACGACTGCTCGCCTGTGTTTGAGCTCTCTCCTTACACAGTAAATGTTCAGGAAAACCTTGAGTCGCTACCGAGAAACATCCTTCAGGTGACTAGATCTACTTTGGTCTTTAGTCAAGTGGTTCACAGATTTAAGATGTTAGATCAATAACATTCACAGACAGAGTGTCTGAGAAGGCAGATTGTATTTTTGAATGACAGTCCGGAGACCTCAAATGAGATAATGCTGTAAAGTGATGTCTTTTACCTAACTCAATAAGGGCAGGTATGCGAGTGCTATAGCTGCCACTAGCGTGGTGGCGTTTCTTCTAACCGCATGTCATGAGAAAAAAACATGAGTGAAGCAATGATTTAATGATGGAAGACTACAATTTGTCTCGCGCAATTTAGGCTCCGCGGGATTCGACCGAAATATGCGGCTTAGCTTAAACGCACCACAGAAGTCATTACGGTCATGACCACCATGATGATTTAAATGAGCCGCGTATAAAAATGGAGGAGAACGACAAATTTCCAGAATCCGTCTTCTCTCGTCAGTTGGAAATTAGCGTGTTTTTCGCCTTGTTGCTGATTCCCAGGGAAAATCTGATTGGGCAAATTGAATAAGTGATGAACTTCCTGCCCTCAATAATTACCTTCATGGTATCACTGTGATGAAATGAACCCCTCTGATGGAACAATATTACTATTAAGTACTGAGTAGTCGACATAACACGTTGTTGCTCACAGTAACTATCAATGCAATGTGACAGATACAGATCGTCACAATCCCATCACAACCGATCGAAGTATGGCGGTATAGAAAATGTCCTCTTATATTCGAGAGCTTTGGTCCAAAACAAATCATTTTGTTTACACACTCTGAGACGGTAAAGCAATCTTTGGACAGTCTTTAAGCAGACAATTTCTTGAAGGTTGTAGCAAAATCGTCCCCAGACCAATTTAGAGTGGAGCCTAGATAACGTGGGATTGCTTCGAGTGTTGGCCTTCATTAGATATAGTTCTCTGGTAGCAAATACTAAACCCATTCAAGCACTTGGAACATCTTTCTTTACAATTATTTTAGCACTACATAGCCAAACCCACGATGCACCATCAACACACCCTTACAGTCTTGTCCTATACTGTTTTATAATGCAATTGTTCTCTTTTGCTGTTTTCTAATCGATAGTCTCTTCTCAAACCTTGTTCTGTCTGACCCTAACCCAATTAAACATCCACCACAATACAAATAACCATCAAGAGAGAATATCAAGCTTCCCTGTTGCGGAGAAAAAGGGTTCTGGCATAAATAGGAATACAGATACAGAAGAAACGTCGTTCTCCATTTCTTTCAGGTTGTCGCCAGGGACGACGACCAAGGCGCCAATGGTCAGCTCAGCTACATGCTGAGCGGCGGTAACGACGAAGGCGGCTTCAGTTTGTCGGCCAGCGGTCAATTGAGTCTGACTCACACTCTGGACCGCGAGGCTCAAGGGAAATACGTCCTGCTGATCACAGCCACCGACTCGGGTAAGGCGGAATTCTGAGGTTTTTAGCTACGAGGTCTAGCGTAAAGAGTGATTTTCTTTAGGTCTCGCAAGATCTTATTTCAGTTCCAAAATAGATGACTCATTTCAGCAATTGTACCACATTTTATTTTGCGTGATTGGGTTTATATGGTTAGCGTTGTCTCTCAATGGTCACTGTTGGAATTGAGTAAGATGCTTCCAGATCACCCAAGATAGAATATAATAAACTTGTGTGCAGTCAACAAATATTTTGATTTCATGGTGTGTGCAGAGCTCGTTTTGTGTGGTCTGATAAACTAAACATTGGAGAGTTTTTAGCTTGCAAACTAGCGGGTGTTTTTTACGATCTGGTCCCTAGAAATCCATTGAGCGGCTTTGACTGAATAGCATCTCGGGTTTATTTGGATACAGCGGTAGGGCTTGTTTTAGTCAGATAAAAGCTTAACTTGTTATTGCACGGAGGTCAGTTAATGTGCAGTTAAATGAATATATGCGTTGCCTTGTTGCAGCCAAATCACATGGTGTCCCGGCTAAGTATACGTCTGGGCCCCCCCTCCCCGAAAGCCACTCTGGCAAAGTTGTCATGATCTATGAGTGGTTCTGTATCATTCCTAGACATATGCTGCATTTTGGACTATGCAGAGGCGATTTGCATTGAATGGTTCCCGAAGTGTAGAATGAAGGAATGGAGGTTGAGCCCTCAGTGTTTGGCTTTTGATCAAAGTCTTTGCTATGGCTGTTGATTGACAGTTGCTGGGGTCTAAATTTGAATGACCTTACTACGACGCCATAAATTGAAAACAACAAAAGATATGTTGTTTTTACTCTTTGAAATGGCTGTTTTTAATCATGTCTTTCAGTTTATAAAACCGTTTTATCACATTCATTTTCTCCATTTGATGCTCCAAAATGGTGACGGCACATGAATAGAAGATATCAGTCGAAGAGGGAAATGGAAAAAAATGTGTTCCACGGTCCAATTGTTGCCATCATGAAAACCTTAAAAACTTTCACAGCCGACACGTCACCACCTAACACAAATATTTCCCGCGCCAATGTTGACTATTTCACCAAACTTGTGTCACTCATAAAAATTTCTGAATGCCAACTCTTTTGGCTTTGACTTAATCTTGCTTTTGCATATTAAAATGGTAGGTCTTCCCATGCAAGCTGTCATGGGTGTCATGAGGGCCGTATTATACATTTGTCGATCTCAGGCAAGTCAGGTTCCTGCAGAGCCGCTGTCTTGCCTGTTTTAAATGTTCCCCTCCTTCACACACCCGATTCAAATGATCAGGGTTATTATCAAGCCTCTACAGCAGGGGTGCCCAAACCTTTTCAGCTCGCGAGCTACTTTTGAAATGACCAAGTCACAAAGATCTACCCACTAAAAAAAATAATAATTATATATATATATATATATATATATGTCATCGAGAAAAAAAAGTGCTACTCCCATTCCCTATGAAAGTGATACTTCTTACTATGGCCAGCTGCCCCACTCATTTTTATACCCTTTCTTAAGTTTAAGAGAAAAAACAGGGTTCTGACAATTGGAGGGAACTCGTGAGCTAGCGTGTTTGTGTTGTGTTGTTAGCGCCGTTGTTTGTACACGCGTCAAGTGCGGAGAAAAAATAAATAAATAAAAATAAAAAATAAAAAAATATATAATAATAATAAAAAGATCGACCAATAGTGGCATGGCGATCGACGTATTGGGCACCCCTGCTCTACAGAATTTGTTGATAATCTGATTTATCGAATCAGGTGTGCTGCAGTGGTAAGAACTGGAGAACAGGCAGGACATGGCCACCTCTGATCGATCCATAATTAATATTGTTTCTACACGTTTCCATCGATTTTTTTCTTATTACACAGTCTGCGCCCTGATGGTTTCTTCATGTTATATATAGGGGTTTGCTCGCTTGAAAATTGTGTTTAGAAGTTTGTGCCACATGGACAGAGCTGCCCGGCGAGTGAACATACTAATTTAGTGCTGGATGGCCTTTTTTGCACTGTTCACATGGAGTCCATATTTAGAGGACTTGACAGCGCTTCCAAAATATTTTGACAAGACATTTTCAGTACAATGTTGGTGAGAGGCAGCAAGAGCAACAGAGAGAGAGAAAGGATTTGGGTTAGAATATCAAAATATCAAAAAAACCCATAATCAAGAGCACAGTCTAAATTATCCAGCAGTGTTTTTCTCACATTTTTGAGGCCTGGGCCCCGAGTCGGCGGAGGCGAATGTTTCTCCCAGGCACAATTTGGCACGACAGGCTGAAAAGGTGGATGCTGCAGACGTGCGTCTCTGCGTCTGCAGTCTTGCGCGGCTCGTTCCTGACCACATTTGACATTTCAAAGGCTGCCTTTATCTTCCCCCATGGTGCCAGATCTTCGCCCAGAGACATGCCGCGAAAAGACAAACAAGCCTGCTAGACAAATATCAGAGCCGAAACTACGATCAGAAGCTTCAGGCCAGAGTTGCTATATAGAATCTCTTTCAGTACGTTCCTGCATTTTCTCCACATCACCTGAGGTCATCACAGAAACTTTCTGCCTTATGATTACAGCGAATGTGTGTTGCCATGTCAATCTGATTCGCCGAGGGCTTTCAGGAGCGATAATGCTGGCCAATATGACTTCAACTATATTTGTAATAGGAATTTTCTTCACCCAATCAGATTTTAAATTCATTCTCACAGGGCCAGGTCTCAGCCCTCAGTGAAGGCAGCATTTTTTCACCCTCTAGTTCTACGTCACAGGAATATTATAACTTTGAAAGTGGTATCAGAGGTGCAATTGCATGAAAACCCAGCCGCCGCCTGTCCGTAACGGTATTCGGAAAATGTGTGTGAAATTTTAACAGTTGACACACACTTCTCTCACCATTGAATTGTCTGATTATGGGAAACCATGTTGCGATGTGGAATCACACACAGTTGCTGCAACATCTACCGATACCACTGATGCAGCCATTTTTTAGGCTCTCTGTACAAGAACCAAACATTTCATCAAGAAGCAAATGAATGGTGGCCTTCAATCGGACTCTTGAAAAACAGTCCTCTAATCAGGGGTTTCCAATCTTTTTGGGTCCCTGGGACCCTTTTCAAGTGATACACACATAATAATTTACTGCAATTCATTTTGCGGAGTCCCGCAGCTGTAACACGCGGACCCCTGAAGTTCGCTGGACCTCAGTTTGAGAACCACTGGATTGTAGAGACATCACAAGTGGAACATTTCACTGCCTTTGTTTATGGGAAAAGCTTTTTGGAGCATTCCTGCGTAAACGACTCCACTTTATTGCCAAGATCTGCTATCATCTGCAGGCAAAATGCAAAAATACCGGAAAATTAATGATCTACTACCTGGATCCTGCTGCAACAAAACATTACAGCATAAATGGACTACAAGGGCTAAGTAAAAGCCATAAAAACCTATGGAAAGGAGTTAAATGATGTTTTGGGCTCCTTGAGAGGGTTTTTGCCAGAATCTGTGTGTGGTGGTGAGAATGTCTTCAGGGCACTCTGACATGCCCTGACCGCATTCGGGCACATTTATTAAAGAGAAGCTAGAGTAAATCTTTAAACCCATGCCAATTATGGTGAATATGGTCACACAGAAAGCCCATGTTTTTATATTCTCAGTCTTTGTATATACGTATTGCTTTTTTTTCAGTGGTGGCTGAAATATTTGGGCATCTTTCTCGGGTGAAGGAAGATGTGTTGAAAAGAAACAGTGTGAATTTAAGACTTTTTTTAATTTTTATTTTGATAAATAGGAATAAGAAAACAAAACTAAGCAGAACTCATTAGCTAGCAATGAGTCCACAGGCGTTAATTGTCTCGTTGCTCATTATTAGGCTAATTGAATAGGCTACAATAATGCCCTGATTATAATTAATAATGTCTAATTAGAGATTTCACAAGGCACTCGAACCCATCCAACAACAACTTAATTGGCATTAGCGGGGTCATGGAACCTATTTCTATTTTATTTCATTTGTTTTTATATCATTTAATGTCTGTCACAATTACTCTCTCTTGCTAACAGTTACAATAGCACAAACTAACCAGTGCTCATAGGCATGTTTGCAAGCCTTTTCTAAACAGATATTCTCTGTGGTTGCTCTTCGGTATGTTGGTTTTATGGAAATAGCTTTGGGCAGTGTACAAAATAAAAGGTTTAAAAGGTGGTTTGTGTGCATCAGCCTTGGCTAGGTGCATCTTTTACGATGTTTTCTCTGCCGGCCAGCACCTCACGTTTTTGCTATGCTAATTTTGTCCCAGCTAGTACTTACTCTTATCCACAAATGAATGACTTTTGATAGTAATCCAAAAATTACAAGAAATGTTTATTCGTATGGTAATGGATATTTTGAGCCGTTTGGCACCAGTGTATGCGATCTTGTGGTGCCACTGTACATTAAAATGCTAAAAGGGGAATTTCTTGAGAGTCTACCACCCTGCAAATAACGTTGTCTTTGTCGTAAGAACATAAAAGTGTAATCGTTTTATTGAGCTTTACCGCAAGTCTTAAAATCTTTGGATTTTGATACCCTTTCCTTGTTAGCATCCAAACCACTAAATGACAATTAATCATTATTATAATCATTAATCAAATTAGAGGTCTAATTTCGGATTGTTGAGAAGTATAATCTGTCATCCCTATTTTTTTCTTTGTTGCTGAGCTTGTGAGAAAGCACGCGCTTACTCCGTTTGTGGTGTTTGGCACTGGGGACACCTCTCAGCCTGAACCCAGCTGAGGCTATTCACCGGGGGTGGCTGTGGACAGGGTCACATTAAAAGAAGCTTTGTCGCAAGGCAACAGGTTCTCAGAAGCAGAAAAATGTCAATTTTGCCTTGTCTGCGGCCAATTTTCTTCTACCGAGTCATTTATTTACACCAGCCCTTAAGAGCACAATCGAGCCGCAGTCCATAAAACGTAATTAAACGTTTAGCCTTAAACTTCAATCCACAGATGGGCCATCCCAAAATTTACACACGCATCCATCAGCCTGTTCCCCATTTAATGAATACGGTTGTTTGACCATCTCAGTTTTTCTGTGTGCATCTCGGCTTAACTTTTTTCCCCTCAAAACATCACTCGGACACATATTGAAGGCACGGATTATCTCTTGTGCCAGGAGAGACACCCAAACTTCAGTCTTAACACAGCTTAGGCTGGCCAACTCAGGGCAACTCACAAGCTTTCCCAGGAGGTGGGAACCTCCATTTCTTCTGAATCAATGTCATATATCAGCATGCTCTGTAACAGCAGCTACAGCATAGGAAAACAGATCACTTAATCACCATTAACACATCTATTTATACCCCCTCCTGACCACAAAGTATGGCCATGGCACCTTCTTGGTGATTAATGTGATTTGTCCAGTGGCAATGGACACTAATAAACTAATAAGGTGCTTAGAGCCTGCCATATGTTTATACAAGACAATGCTTTTTGAGCTGAGAGGCTTACACAAGAGTGTGTGTGTGTGGGGGGGGGGGGGGGGGGGGGTCTTTAGAGTGGAAGAGGAAGCAACAGATGGTCACATGGTCTCATTTAGTCTCATAGCCCTGAAAGCTTGTTATTTTAGACACCGAGTGTTTGGAGTTGCTCCAGGTTTCTCCATATGAAGGTGCTCCGATATGGTTCAGCAATTAACAGACCACAAGAAGTTAAAGAAACAGCCAAATTGGTTCTGGATTATTTTGAAATATCAAGCAGACATCTGAGTTTGGACATGTTTGCCCCTGAAGTTGAATAATATACATATATATATGTGCATGCATTTCTTCGACAAGGTTCAAAAATTGACTGGAAATGTGTCTGAATGGACGGCAAAAAATGTTTGTATTGTAAATTCAAAAATATTTTTGGTGGCCAAATGACCAAAACACTTCTTTCAATTTTTGTACTGGTTGCATTTAGAACTAAGTTACAGTACTGTTGGTAAATCTACTCAAGGATATCTGTTGGAATCGGAAGCAACTGATGGTTAATGTAGACCTTTTATTAAAATAAGACCTGAATTAAATGTTTGGGTTGAAAAATATGTCTGCAACAAGTGGAAATCCAATTGTCTTCCATTCAAACTTAGGCTGATTGATGGGGAAAAAAAAGGAGCGTCAAATCATGGTGGTTTGTGCAATGACTGCCAGACTAACCCCACTGAAATAAGATTATCTTTTTGGATCAACATTGTGTTAATGAATTTATCACTTGTCTGATGGGCAATCTACAAATTAGTGGAACGATGATGGGAATGCAAACATTTGAGTTTGTCATGCATTTCTGGGCATATTGCATATAATCCTATGATATTTTATCTGACATTCTTTTAAACAAGGATTCAATTCAGAGGCCATTTGATACGCTGATGATGATGTCAGTAGTTAGTGAGTGTCCAAGAAATTAGGGGAGGAGGGAAGGATTTAAATAAAAAATAAATAAAAAAGGAATTTGCAACATGAGCAAACGTTGGATCTCTGTTTCCAGACATGAATCCAAACTCTTCTGTTTGTTGTCAGGCGCTTGCAACCGCAATTTTTCATTTTCAAACAGCGAGTCGAGAGTGTAATTGCAAGACCGCAACAAAAAGAACTGTTTTAACCCGAACCATGCTTCTTCCTTCAACCTTTATTTGTCTGCCTTGTGCCTAAAACAAAGTGTTAACCCCAAAGAAGTCAGTCATTGCGTTCTTTCAAACAGATGATTCGAATCAATGTAATTGGTGATAAAAATGACAATATGACCAGCTTTGTGTTTGGAATCCAGTTGCATTGCTTGGGAATGTGATTTGGCTTGGCGACAGAACTGACGCCACATTAAAGTGTCGATAACACAACTACTGCTCAAAGAAGAAGAACAAAGGGCTTGGGGTGGTGGGAATTGCAGACGGAAAAATAGTTTTGTAACCACCGAGACAGCTGGCATTCCTGCTGTGAAATTTCCAACAGCTCTCTTTCCGTGACAAAAAAAATGATGTCATTTGCCCGATGCCGGACTCGGGCCGCCGAGCTGGCACCTGCCTGGACTTCAGTCTTAACGATCAAGGACAGCAGATTCCAACAAAGACTGGATGTGACGTGATTGCAGTTTTCAAAATCATCCCAGGATTGTTTCAATTACTAGAATAGGTATAGGCAAAGTATGGCTCACGTGCCACAAACTACCATTCTTTGTTTGTTATTATAGTACACACAGCATTGCCCTCTAGAGTTGTTGCCTTAATTTATGACATGCACTCAAACCAACAAAAGAAAGATTGAACGTTTATTTCAATTTTTTTCCATTTAGTAATGAGCAATATTTGACAGGTTCTTTTAACGGTTTCTGACCAAAAAGCAGAGAAAGTTTAAATTATTGTGAGAAAAAACATCTAGCAGAACAGTGACTTTGAACCTAATATTTTTTTGCATTTGGGACTCCTCAAACTGGGAAACAAAAACATGACCTATCCGACTTAGCGCGTTGATATTTGTCTTCCTCATAATCGGTGTGACAAGCCAAGATTCATCCCCTAATCTTTATCTTCAATTAAGAAGATGAGATCTAATTTATGTAATCCACATATTCGTGAGTGGCTATAAATGGTTGGATTCTAGTTGATTGATATAACCGTCTATGAGAAAAAATATATATATATAATGAAATACTAATATGTTAATATTTTATTTGCAACAAATGAATCTGTCAATGTTGAATGAGATAGTTGAAAAATATTTTTCATTCACAGATTTTATTCAGAAAAAAAGGCTGCATTGATCATGTTAAATGTTGATGGGTAGAAATATTATATCATACAACATAGCACCTCATATTTGTTGCATGTTACCTCTCACACTCCAAAAAACATGCATGTTAGGTTCACATAACACTGAATGTGTCAAGGACTGTTTGTCTTTGTGTGCCCCGTACCCCATCTCTCAACCAAAGTCAGCTGGGATAGACTGGCGATAAGCAATACAGAAAATGGATGATTAGATACATTTACATATTTTATTAACCTAATCTAACAATGATGTGGTCCATCTGTTTTTAAAACTCAAATGTGGGCGTCGAAGTCTGCCCACCCATGTACTGCAACACGCTTGATCATAGGGAGTAATTGAAGAATCGAAATTGGATCTATCCTGCGGCTGCCGTGTTGATGTTGATTTATCAAGCATGTTTAGATCGTCTCACCTTGAGCATAACAATCATAACGTCCATTAACACGCGTTCGCATACGTGCCAAGATATCCGGTTCAGAGACGGCTAATTCTGTCGGCCCACGCCATGTAACAGGATCGATGTGAACTATTCGTATGTTGGCGAGCACGCCCGGCGGAGACAGCTGCCAGGGGTTAGGTGATATTGGAGGGCTCCGAAGGGCTAAGACGGCACGTCTCGAGGCTTTGGCCGAGCGAAGAGAAGCGATACGGCCGAGAGAGATGTGAGAAACGCTTCCCGTCTGATCCCCGCGCCTGTCGACAACGTCGGGGTCGGCACGGGGTCAGGGCCGCTAGGGGAGTGTGTGAGTGCGTTTTTCGGTGGGGGCGAGTGTACGCTGTGCTTACGGAGGATTAGCCTCAGCGACGTCCCCGTGCTTGCAGTGGACGAGGCATTTGCAGGTCAAAGGTGGCGCAAGTGCTTGGTGAAGTAGGTTGGCTGTGTTCTCCCCAGACGGTAAACAGGTAGTGACATCACATCCTGCGCCCGGGGGAGTCAAAAGCATTGTGTGTGTGTGTGTTTCCGATCTATATAGGGAAACAATGCTATCGAAGTTATTTGGAGGCTTGTGGATTTAATATTCATCCATGCATTTTTTATACAAGCTGATCCAATTCTGGGCCATACAACTTCTTGCCGTACAGTGGGGCATATAGTGACAGACCACAATTAAATACTTTTTCACGACATGACAGGGGATATAACTTTTCATTTATTGGGATCTCTGTTAGCCTTGGCAGAGACCATTGCAATTATTTTCCGAAATAAAACAAAACTGACTAAAAATTACCAAAATTATTAAAATAACTAAAAAAAACGAGAAACAAACATTTAACAGCATCACCTCATCGTAAATCGAATCGTAATGCCACTGAATCAAACCGAATCAAATTGTTCCACTTCTTTTCTTGAATTGTATTGCACCCCATAAATTGAGATAAGCAAGGAATCGTCTTTTTTTGGAGATTGCCGTTGTCCTGTTAGTCTCTGAGCTCTTGTGAGCACTAAGCAGCTCATCTTTGATCAACAACAGCCTGACTGCCAAACACACTTTGGCTGCCAGTATCAGCACTAAAGTGATACAGACACTGGGATCAATTAAAGAGGATCAGCCCTAATCCGTTGCCAGGCAACCACATGAAAAACTGAATGTAAGTCACAAGACAAGCATATTGACCATACCAAACATTTTTTGAACCTCATTTGTCAGCGGACTTCCCTGTATAAACGGGCAATAATTTTGGAATTACACGCGTTTCCGTATTCTTCTAAATATTTGTAAAGGTGGCAACAAGCCATCACCTAAAAGTCAACATAGTCCATATTTAGTAGGAAACGGAGATCCTAAAGTGGAACAGCGAGGGACATGACTCATTATTTGGTAACAAGTCAATAAAAGATGTCTTCTCTGGTTTCAGGGCCTTTTTGGGGAAGCGGATCAAAATGTTTACTGTTACCTCGTATTTTCCCCTCTGGGACTCAGCTTGGTATATTCTAATTACCACTCATGTTCTGAGCAGGAAAGCCAGGTAGATTTAAGGATGAATATCTGTTTATTAAATCAAGCCCAGCAGTGTAGTGATGTTTTGAGTAAAGCAAAGCCCAGTAATGCCCAATAATGTTGCGTTTGATTACTTTAATTGGCTTTTTAGCCTTTGTGTTGCGTTTGAACTCTCAGTCTAACCTAACCATTGATAGTTTGCTTAGTTTTATGATCCATTTTCTGGTATCTCACTGCCAGTTGTCAGGTAATCGTAATATACTGAGCATACTGAAATTCCAATTTACTTTTTTGCCATAAAAAGTACCCGGGGACAGTAACTCAACCGCAAACTGCTACTGGTACAAATGATTTGTTATTTCAAAGTAACATCAAAATGACTATTATGCAGAAATGTCAAAAAATGAGGGAGACTGGGTGGAGCGTAGTTTGAAACAGATCTACCAAGTGTTCCATTTCAGGGAGGATTAGAAAGTTCAAGCAATGCAGACGCCGGAATCCCAAAGTTGTTACTGTTTTTTTAAAAGTTGATTTTCATCTGCTTTTCATTTAAAATTCGTCCTCTCAGGACCCGACGGGCACCGCTTTCGTCACCCACGTTGTTGTTTTTTTCGCCTAAAATAGTCTTTCTCCCGACTCAAATTCCACAGATGACGGTCCGTGCAACGCACCCTCACATAAGAGACCCTGTGAAAGACATCTGAACGATCTGATTTCAAGTTGGAAGATTTTTTTTTTTTGTGCTAGTCCAAAACTAATGGCTTTCGCTTCCTGCATTCTCAGGTTCTCCTTTGCTGAGCGGAACGGGGACAGTGACTGTTCTGGTGGACGACGTCAATGACAACGTACCAATTTTCTCTGCGTCTACCTTCCACACTACCATCACGGAAGATGCCCCCACTGGAACCGACGTGTTGCTGGTGAACAGTTCTGACGCAGATACGGGCCTCAATGGTGTCATAAGGTACATCTTCCAAACTATGGATTCTCAACTACATTAATATGCTGTGAGATATCATCACTGGACTGGTTGCTAGCCAAATCAAAAGCCCAAGTTTCATTCGTCTAAAATGCCAACGCCAGTTTTAGTCACCCCCAAATCCTTCTTACGGATTTTGTTTTTCTACAGTAAATCTTTGCCCCCATAAAGGGATTGTCGCCCCCCCCCGACTCTCAAGCCGGACGTTGACTCAAGTCTGTCCCTTCCTTTCTCTCGGCGAATCATATTGGGTACGCGCTGGGGGGTACCACAGTGTGCTCCTGTTTCCCAAAACATTGTAATGAGGATGTTAATTGTCTATGACAGTATGAGGTGTACCCATCAGGGGGTTCCAGGGGCCTTTAATAGAGACCAGTCAGTTATTAGATGGAATTCTCAAAGTCCATTAAGATGGAGTTAAGGTTAGGGACTTTTAAAGGTCCGCTGAGCTTCCGTGTTGCCTTCATACTTTCTTGTAAAGTTTTTGGGCAGGAGGGTGGGGGGTGCTTTCAGAAGAAACATTTCAGAGTATGCGACGTCATGTACGTTTATACACCGGTTTATATTTGTGTCTGGGTCCGGTCTGGGTTTGAGACAGAACAATTTGCAGCCTTGACTTGCTGATGAGTTTGTATGAAAATAAGATGCATGTGGTTTTACCTTGTCCTATTCAGTCATACGTTATACTTTAATGGTTCTTTTATGGGTTTCGATGTTTATATTGTATTTTATTAAAGGCCATGAGTGCATATTAAATAGAGGGGAGCGAGTTTTACTTGCTGCAGTCAAGGGAAGAGGCAAAGCAAAAATATCAATAAAGCAAATTGAATGTCAAATGAAATCCATCCATCCATCCATCCATTTTCTGAACCGCTTAGTCCCCACGGGGGTCGCGGGAGTGCTGGAGCCTATCCCAGCCGTCAACGGGCAGTAGGCAGGGGACACCCTGAACCGGTTGCCAGCCGATCGCAGGGCACACAGAGACAAACAACCATTTGCACTCGCACTCACACCTAGGGACAATTTGGAGTCTTCAATCGGCCTACCAAGCATGTTTTTGGGATGTGGGAGGAAACCGGAGTGCCCGGAGAAAACCCACGCGGGCCCGGGGAGAACATGCAAACTCCACACAGGGAGGGCCGGAGGTGGAATCGAACCCGCACCCTCCTAACTGTGAGGCGGACGTGCTACCCAGTGCGCCACCGAGCCGCCTTCAAATGAAATCAGTTTGCTAATATGATTTTTAAAAACTGATGCTGAAGTAGAACAATTACAATTTAATAATTTGATTTTTTTTTTAAAATATATATCTACTGTATGTAATTGTACTTCAGTGACCTCTATAGACCGTACTTTGGCAGGATCAAATAGACTCAAACGTAGTATGTGCATACAGCTCTTGCACACGCACACACTCATCCCTTATTGTGTGAAACAGATTTAATACATCTTAATTACTTTGAATGGAACATAATTCATTAATTGAGCAAAAATGTTTCCATTTACATTAAAAAATTTGAATAAATTCATGTTTTCCTTCTTAGAAAAAGGTAATATAGAGGTAAATAAACAGGTCATATATTTGGGAAGATATTCAAATTAAATTTGATTCAACTATGTAATTTACTTTATCTATTCATTTATTCATTTGTTTTAATTTGTAGGTGCGTTTTAAGTTTTTTAATGATTTGTATTTACATTAATCAATTCTTAATTTAATAATTTATTAAAATATGTAAATAAACTTGTCTAATGTATTTGTTCAAGACATTAAATTAATTCAGAAATCATTTTGCTGTGTAATTTTGCATTTTTATTCATTATTTTTTCATGGGTTCATTAATGTATATTTATTTAGTCAAAAACACCTGTTTTTATAAAACAATAAAATACCTCACAGACCTCAGAGCATGTTTGTTAATTTGAAAATTTATTTTGGGCGGCATGCAACTGAAACACATGACACTAAGTGAGAGAAATCTTTTATAATGTAGAGGATTGTGTGAGAATTATGTGAGAAGTATTTAATAATTTCAAATTTTGTATTTTAGACATCATTTTCATTCTGCTTTCATTCCTTAGTTTTTGTTCAATGTAAATTCCTCCTCAAATTCCTCCTTTTCTCCCCAAACAGCTACAGTTTAACTGGAGGCCACGGACAGTTCTCCATCAACCCAGCAACCGGACAGATTATCACCAGCTCCCTGCTGGACCGAGAGGAGCGAGCCAATTACCAGCTGCTAGTGATGGCGACAGATGGAGGGTTGCCGCAAGGCCTGTCCAGCTCAGCCACCGTGTCCGTGACAGTGTCCGACATCAACGACAACCCACCGCGCTTCCATCACCACCCTTATGTCACCCACATCCCTGCCTCCACAGCAGCAGGTAAACATTTAGACACTCTTTTGAAATCCAGAAACAACATTTCCAAGGATCCCCTCATAATCTTAATGCCAGTTAAACATGTATAACTGAAATATGAAACCGTGAATGCCATAAAATTCACAAATATGCTTGTTTTTTCAAGTTGAAATGTTAGTAGAAATTCATAAGATTTTTCGAAGAAAAACAAAACAGAATTTAAGGAATAAAATATTTTTTTTCAAGAAAAAAAAAGTCAATATTTACAAGGAAACTGCTTTTAATTGGGCAAAAGCTAAAATACAGTTGTGTATTTTCTAAAACTATAAGACTTAGTAATTGCTCCCTGAACAAGTTAAGCGGAAAATGTATGGATGTATGTAGACAAATGTACAAAGTAAAGTGAGCTACTAAGAATTATAAAGTGTCCAACAGTGCAGTAATACAGAAGTGTGCAAATAATAATGCCAAGAGTTCATGCTGAAGGCAAAGACTGCAACTCCAGTACGAGCTCGTTCCCTACCAACCACCAGTGTAACAGTTTTATAAAATTTAAATACAAATGTAATGAGTAATTCTGTGTGTCCAGGTTCCTTGGTTTTTGCTGTTACGGTCACAGACGAAGACGCTGGATCCAACGCCCAGTTACACTACTCCCTGATGGGCCACAATTCTGACAAATTCAAGATCGACCCTGTACGAGGTGCCATCACTGCCAATGAGAAGCTGACGGGGTCCTCTGAGGTTACCCTCACGGTCCGGGTTAAAGATGGCGGAGCCAACCCCAAAACTGACACAACCACTGTGACGGTCCGCTTCGTCAACGGAGGCAACTTCCCTGTCATCAAGTTAAAGGAGCATGCATTCACCTTCCCTGAGAGCCAGCCAACCAATCACCTTGTCACAACCGTGACGGGATCTTCCAGGAGGGGCGGGCCGTTGTCATACTACATCGCCAGTGGTAACCTGGACAACGCCTTTCACGTTGACCAGCTGTCAGGCGACCTAATCATCAGGCATCCTCTGGATTATGAGCATATTCAGAAATACGTTCTCTGGATTGAGGCCAGAGATCAAGGCTTTCCACCATATTCGTCATATGAAAGAGTGGACATTACTGTGCTGGATGTGAATGACAATCACCCCACATTTGATAAGGACCCCTTCCATGCTGAGATACTGGAGAATCTGTCACCCCAGCGGGTGCTAATGGTCTCTGCTGTAGATTTAGATAATGGACCTAACGGGCAGCTCGAATATGCCATCATGGATGGAAACAAGGACAACAGCTTCAGCATCAGTCGAGCTACCGGTGAAATACGAACCACCAGGCCGCTTGACCGTGAGAAGGTTGCCCAGTACACATTGAAAGTCAAAGCCACGGACCGAGGGTCACCGTCTAAAAACTCTGCAGTCAAAGTGAAAATCAGTGTGCTGGATGTAAATGACAACGCCCCCCGGTTTTCAAAGATCTTTAGCGCTACTGTGGCCGAGAATGCACCCGTAGGTTATACAGTCACTAGAGTCACCACCACAGATGAGGATGCTGGAGCAAACGCTATCAGCCGCTATTCAATCACAGACACCAGCCTTCCATTTAGTATTAATGCATACACAGGAGACATAACAATAAGTAGGCCACTCAACAGGGAGGACACAGACCACTTCATTGTCAAAGTGTCCGCCCACGACTCCGGCTGGACAGTTAGCACAGATGTCACCATATTTATAACAGATATCAATGACAACGCCCCCAGATTTAGTCGTCCATCATATTACCTTGACTACCCCGAACTGACTGAGGTGGGCTCCTTGGTGACGCAGGTGTCAGCCACCGATCCCGATGAGGGTTTCAATGGAAAGATATTTTATTTTATTCGGTCCCAGTCGGAGTATTTCAGAATTAACGCCAGCTCTGGAGAGATATTTGTGAAGCAACAATTGAGATATTTAAATTCAACAGGCGCAAGCAGTTTAAACATCAATCGCCACAGTTTTATTGTCACGGCTTCAGATCGTGGCCTCAAACCTTTGATGAGTGAGACGACAGTCATTGTGAATATTGTTGACAGTAACGATAATCCTCCCGAGTTTGATTCACCAAACTACTTTACACCTGTCACAAAGAGTGTCAAAGTTGGTACCAGACTTTTAAGAATTATAGCTCTCGACAAAAAAGACTTTGGCCTCAACTCTGAAGTTGAATACTCAATTACAGGAGGTAACAGCTCTAGTAAATTCAAATTAGATAAAATCAGCGGATGGGTTACTGTTGCATCACCCCTCACATCTGACATAAATAAGCTTTACCTCATGGGTGTCACAGCCAGCGACAGAGGAAATCCGCCTTTGTCGGCACAAACAACAGTGCGAATCGCCGTCACGGAGGAAAACCATCACACACCCGAGTTCTCGCAAAGCCAAATGACAGCTACAGTCCCAGAAAGCCTTGTTGTGGGAACAGCAATAAGAACCCTATCAGCCAGAGACAAAGATAAAGAAATGAATGGCCTCATCAAGTATAATATCACGTCAGGCAATAGCAAGGGGTTGTTTGCACTTAATAGTAAAACAGGTGTGTTATCTTTAGCGCAGCCCCTGGATTTTGAAGAAAACCAACAATATGAGCTGAGAGTTTCAGCCACAGATGGTGGTTGGATTGCAAAATCCAGCTTTGTCACTGTCACAATTTACGTGACTGATGTGAATGACAACCCTCCCATGTTCGATCCAGATGAGTACTACCCTGTTGTTCAGGAGAATGTTCCAAGTGGCACCACAGTATTGAAAATGAATGCCATCGATCGCGATTCAGGAGCGAATGCGGTCATGGCCTATGTCATACAATCGTCAGACAGTGATCTCTTTGTTATTGATCCCAACACAGGCACCATCACCACTCAGGGCTTCTTAGATTATGAGGCTAAACAGGTCTACTATTTGACAGTGAAGGCATTCAACGTCCCAGACGAGGAACGCTACAACTTCGCCAATGTCAACATTCAGCTAAAGGGAGCCAATGAATATGTACCTCGCTTTGTCTCCAAAGAGTACTACTTTGAAATCTCTGAAGCTGCTCCAAAAGGCACAGTGGTTGGGGAAGTTTTTGCAAGTGATCGTGACCAAGGTGACGACGGATTAGTCTACTACCTCATTTTTGGGAAAAGCAGGAGGAAAGGTTTTGGCATCAACAAGAAAACCGGACAGATTTATGTCGCAGGTGTGCTGGACCGCGAGAAAGAGGAAAAGATTTCACTTAGAGTGTTGGCCAAAAACGCCGGTGCTATCCGTGGTGCGGATATTGATGAGGTTTTTGTGAACATCACAATACTTGATGCCAATGATCCTCCTGTCTTTTCTCAAGAGTTGTATGACGTGCAAGTTAGTGAAGGTCTCGCACCTGGTGGTCTGGTTACGTTCGTGAGTGCTGAAGACTCTGACTCTGTCCCAAGCTGGAGCCGATTTTCCTACTCAATTGCACCAGAGTTTGATAAAAAGGTTTTCACTATTAACCCCAAAACTGGCCAAGTGTCTGTTGCAGCTGCGCTAGACCGAGAAATAACGCCTGTGTATAATCTAAGCATTCTCGCTGTGGATACTGGCACACCTCCTTCAACTGGAAGCGCCATGCTGATTGTGAACCTGGAAGACATCAATGATAACGGTCCAAGTCTGACAACCACGTACGCTGAAGCAATGGAGAACCAGAAATCTGGAACTGCGGTCACCATGTTAACAGCTTCCGACCCAGACTTACCACCAAATCAAGGACCTTACATATACAGTCTTCTCAGCTCTGGCTCTGCCAACAGCTATTTCAATCTAAGTCCAACTGGAATGCTAACCACAAGTCGGGAGATTGACAGAGAACAGATTAGTGACTTTTATCTCTCCATCGTGATCAAGGACTCTGGTACACCTCAAATGTCCTCCACAGGAACCATACACGTCAAAATAAATGATCAAAATGACAACCCTTCAGCACCGAGGTCAATGGAAATCTTTGTTCACTACTTTGGAAACATATTTCCTGGAGGTTCTTTGGGAGATGTTAAACCCCAAGACCCTGACATTCAAGACAGGTTCCACTGCTCCCTCATTCCACCTTCCTCAGTGCTGTTTAATATTCCTACTGGAACATGCAACCTAAACTCAAAAGCACGTTCAGCAGATGGAAACTTTGAATTAACCATCCGAAGCAGTGATGGTGTCCATGGTCCTGTCAGCAACACAGCCCGGGTTCTCTTCATGAGTTTCACAAATGCCACCGTAGATAACAGCATTCTAATCCGTCTCCAGTCTCATGGAGTCAGAAACTTCCTCACCGACCACTACCTCAGCTTTTTACGCATTGCCAACTCTCAGTTAGCCGGACTGGGCACCGGGGTCCTGCTTTATGGTGCGTTTGAGCTCAAAAACCAGACTTTCGTGATGGCAGCTATCAAACGAGGACATGGACAATATGTGAACCCCAGTGGTGTCGCCACATTCTTCCAGAGTATCAAAGATATCTTGAATAGACAGAGTGGTGTGCAAATAGATGCTGTGGATCACGATCCATGTACACGTAACCCGTGCCAGAACGGAGGCAGCTGCAAGAAGCGCCTCACTGTTGGACCTGATATGAAAACAGAGGAAAGCATCCCGGTCATCCTGGTATCCAACCACCCGCTGCCACCTTACGCTTGCAGCTGCAGGCCAGGATACACAGGAGCTGTTTGCGAGACTGACGTCGATGAATGCCAGCCGTCGCCTTGTCACAATGGCGGCACTTGCCACAATCTGGTAGGGGGATTCTCCTGCACCTGTCCTGAAGGTTTCACTGGCATGGCGTGTGAGAGGGACATAAATGAATGCCATTCCAATCCCTGCAAGAATGGGGCACTGTGCCAGAACTTCCCCGGCGGCTTCAACTGCCTGTGCAAATCCGGATTTGCAGGTACTACATATACACAACAACACACACACACAGACATAGCAGTCACGTTTTATGTCAGACCACTCCGTCAGTGATACAGATAAAAAAGATAGGCAGGACATAGGATACACTCTCATGAAATTTAAACAGCTGACAGCTCACACTCCAAAGACAATATTTGCTTTTGAGTCTGAGGTGTCACATTCCTATAGTTGCCAGAAAATCTTTAAGATTGTTTGATGGGGTGGAGTATCAACTGAATACCAGGCAGCCATGTTTGCTTTAATAAAAAGGAAGCTGTGAAGCTGACCCTGCTCCAGAGTGGAGGCTATTAGTCCGTATCACATTGCATCATGTGCCTACACAGAGCTGACCACACACACCGACGCAATTATCCAACTGTAATCTAACTTTGTACTGTATGATCTACTAATCACCGATCCCGGCGCTTGACAAATTGGCAGCTTTATACAAGATCCAATCAGGGCTTTATGTTGGAAAATTAATGACCACTCAGACTTGTTAGCGTGGCTAAAACTGGGAGCTGATTTTAATTGGCATTACTTAGGACACTCATTTTGATAGGGGCTCATTGTCCAGTTGCCACATCTGAAAGACATTTTCAAAGCAAGGCAATTTTCCCCCAGTCTAGTAATTACTGTCCATTTTTATTATGACAATAAAAAAATGAGCACGTCTAAGTTTCATCAAGATAAATGACCCTCCAGAGGAAATGCACCTATTGACTTACAGTAGTTTGCATGCCCGCGCCGTGAACTTTAGTCTTCCTGTTTTCCTGCGCTGGATTTTTGGCAGTCGGCTCGCTCTCCATTAAACAAGTTTTCTTCAGCATTTATCACTGCAAGCGTACTCGCAACCCTTTAATGTCTGCCTGTTTGCCATGCACCATTCCTGCCTTGGCCATGTCTGAGTCCCATTGGTATTATCAATGTCACATTCCTCATATTTTGATGTTCATTACGCTCTCCCAGCCCGTTTCGTTTCAACAACTCGTGTTCATTTTAGATGTTTGTCTTTCAGCACAGCAACAAATTCACTTTGTTCTAGAATAATTTGATCTTGGATTGGGCCTCCCAATATGTTTAGTGTGAAGAGTCTGCCAATAATGTGGACTTTTCCTCCTATGAATATTTCAAGATGCTTTGGCTCAATTTGAACTGGGAATCATAATTTTAAATGGGAAAATGCGCTTGAGTCAGTAGGATTTTACTTTTCTGTCACATACTGTATATAGAGGGCAAGCTTATTTGATCAACTCACAATCAGGTAGTGAAAGCTTTGTGTAGAGCCTGTGTTCCCATTTATTGTTTTCCGATATTTTCCACCACTCCATCGTGTTAATGCGTGTTGTCTTGTGAACCCAGGCAAAACATGTGATTCCATCATCAATCACTGTGAGTGTAACCCATGTTTTAATGGCGGCTCCTGTCAGAACCGGGTGGATGGATATTACTGTCACTGTCCATTTGGTGAGTAACAACGAAGGCAACTTGCATATGTATTAGTAACCCCATTCCATTGAGGCCATTTTCCATTCATCAAATATTCTGTGCTGTCAACGTAACTTAAAGTCATCTGTCAATTTCTTATTTGTTCTCTTTTACTCCTCAGGGGTTTTTGGGAAACACTGTGAATTGAACAGCTATGGCTTCGAGGAGCTCTCCTATATGGAGTTCCCGTCCCTGGACCCTAACAACAACTACATTTACATCAAGTTTGCAACCCTGAAGAACAATGCCTTGCTCATGTACAACCACGATAACCAGACTGGAGACAAGGCTGAGTTCTTGGCCCTGGAGATCTTTGAGGGACGGATGCGCTTTTCCTTCAACTTGGGAAGCGGAACATACAAACTGATGACCATGATAAAAGTGTCCGACGGGCAGTTCCACACAATCATCGCCAGACGGGCTGGGATGGTAAGGGCGGACGCTTTTATGGGACATGTTTGAGGTTTAAAGCAACAGCTAAATTGTGTAAAAGGAAGAGGAATGCAGAATAGAACACAAGTTTATGTCCTGAGGTTTCCTTGCTCAAAAGCAGCCAGCTTGTTGTTTGCACCATCAGATAATTGCAGTCTCCCAGACCACTGGTAGCTTGGCTTCCAGCTTCCATGGTTTGTAATTACAATTCTATTGCTTGTTTGTGAGTTACCATATAAGGAGTTAAAACATTGAAATTGTGTCTCTTGAATGAGAAGCTTCACCCTGCCAGACATTCAGCGGCAAGGAAACTGAGAAGAATCCATCCAAGCTTTTATAAAATAGGCATCCCACTGGACTGCCAATCTCTCCCACAGAGCATTGGGAACGTCACTGGGGGACCTGCTAGAACAGTTAATTTGTTAGTTTGAGTGCTGACTGATAGTTTGTAAAGTAATATGGGGACTGTGGAAGTGAACGGAAAGAATAGGATCCTTCAGTTTTCAGATCACAAGGCAGTGGGCCAGTCAGAGATTAGCATGAGAAGCTAATGTTCTCTTGAAGTAAGGGCAAAACTCCAAGGTTTGATTAATTTGGGCTGCCCAATTCTTCTAGCCACAACTGAAGCTGCAATCACATTCTTGTTTAGAGAAACAATAAAACAAACAGGTAGAAAACTTACTGCTGAATGACTGGTCCAATAAATCAGTATCACCAACAAACCCCCCATGTGAGCATGTAGAGTTTGACGAATTAGCCCTCGGTGCAACTCATTGAACTCTTGATTGCTTGGACTATTAGACCCAGATTAAAACGGCACGTCCAGCACCTCCGCTACAGTAGAAACCAGCGCCACGGGTTCTTCCAAAAACAGCTACATTGGTGCTCTCCTCATATTCCCTCAGCCACACACAAAAGCACTGTGGACAATCTTTCAAAGCCTTTGCGGAAAAAGAAAAAACAAACCTCTAGACCGCATTAAGACACAGGATAGTGAGTAGCGTTTCTAAGGCTTTACGGCCTTTGATTGCTCGAGGTTCTTACAATGTTCATGTGGTTCGGACATTTTTATTGTGCTTCAAAAGGGTCATGTTGTTGTGTGTGTGCCTCATGTGTGGCGACGAGAGAAACGCATCAGGGCTGTGGATGATTTGTGTTCTGAGATCCAAGGCCAGTGTGCTCCATGTTTACATAAGATCCAGCAGGGGTGCAGTGCGGTCCCCTCAATTTTGTGATTTTTCTGCACTTTCACACAGTTTTGAGAGCTCTTTTTTTTTTTAGCAATCATCGAGTAATTTTCTCACCGAAGCACAGAGCTCTGACCATATCAGTTCGACAGCTGAAGAAAGGTTTCCTGTAATGTAGTCCATTATAATGGCACCCTCCTACATGCATTTGCTGGATAATCACTTGACACCATTCTGAACATTGGTCCTCAATAGATGGCCCCTGAATAAGATCCTTGTCATTCAACCACTTTGTCTTCTCTGGTCAATATGGTCAGAAATTCACAGCAAATACAGTTCATAGCATTCATTGAAGCCACTCAAATAGCTTCTTCACGGCAACTGTGTAAATTGAGTGAGAAAGACAAAGAATGACTCTCAGTAAAATACAAAACGCAGAATTTGGAAAAGGTTTGAGACTAAATTACAATGAGACAGATGGATTTGTATGCGATTTTGTTTTACAATCGCGTTTCTTTGCTGTTCACAGCAGCCGCGTGGGAACGTAGATCGCCTTTGTACTACGCCAAAAAATTTAGATTTGAATGGGCCCTTCCCTCATGATTGTATGCAACATTAGATTACATACCTAAATTGTGTTTCAACCTCAAAAAGTGTCCAAAGCAAGTGCTCAGGCTTGGCACCTTCATTAGTCAACTCGTACTACTGCGTTCCATAAATATTCATCCAGACCCAAGTTTAACTGAGCTGTGTGTGGAATGCGACGAAAGTTCTGCCTGACCCTAATTATCACCAGTGAGAAACTTGCTGACAGGCTGTTTGTACTTTTGACGGAGTAACAACTGCTGCACACAAGGGCCGATTGTGCGATTCGGATTCTTTGCAACTTCCAAAACTGTTGGCATGTGTACAAAGTGGAAACTTTGGTTAATTGGATTTGTCTGGGATGAATCCCCGCCACGTGACCCACAATGTGCTGTCCCGCAGGCCGCCTCATTGACCGTGGATCTGTGCGGCGACGACCAGGAACCAGGCTACTGTGCCGTGAGCAACGTGGCTGTTCACACCGACTGGTAAGACAAAATCACACACACATGCTAGAAGTTGTTTTTTTCCATTCCTCTCCTCAGTTCAACCGTATGCACTAAAATTGAGTTGACACATCCAATTCTTCAGCTTGGAAAACTTAAATAATTATGGCAGAATCCAAATGTTTTCTTCCACCTGTTATGATGTTTATTCTGCTGTGTAGCACAGTAACTCACCCCCCCCAAAAAAATAAAATAAAATTCAATGCACATTTCCCATCAGCACATGCTAGCTGAGCATTTGCCAAAGTTTTGTCAGGATTTGCGTGTCTGTCGATCGTCATCGTTTAACCAAAAACGTTTCTGGCCTTTATAAGAGGGACGTAAAATTATCCCGCCAATAACAGCGGCAGCAAAATTGCCGAGTACTCAAGGAACGACTTAGCAGTGTAATTTTTGTGTGGTGTTAATGAGTTTTCCTTCATCCTGGCTCGGCTATTGTCTCGCAACAGCTCATAGTCGCCGTGCCGAGCGCCACGTCGGGAACAAGTGAGGTAACCGTAGAAGCTCACTTGGCTGAGGTCACTGTGGCTAACCATGCCAAGTTGTCCTCAAATAAAAATTTGGAAAGGTTTTTCTTTCTTCTCAACAATATGTTTGTTCCAGCTTGAACGTGAGCTCATTTGTCATCCTTAAGGAACACAACGCCTGAGAAATTTTGTTCGGAACAGCTTTTGTTCTGGCAAGTTCGTGATTAAAATCCCATATACCTACTTTCTTTTTGTTTTTTTTAGTAATACAAGTTGTTTTTGAGACATCATATAGTTTTTGCAAAGCTAACAAGGGAGACAACAAGTGGACAACAATAACAAGGGAACCCTTTGAGGAAAACCAAGACCTTGAGAAGCTAAGACTTTGAGCCATTGTGGATATCTCAAGACAAATTCTTGGTTAAAACTAAGCGTTTGAGGACTTGATGAATATGATTTTAATTATAGTCTTAATGTTCATGTGCAAAGAACTTTGTCAATGTTTTGACAACAGTAATAATATTGTCAAAGTTTCGAAATAACATAAGACTTAAATGGGTCATTTAACCACCTGCTTTTGATCTGAATGAATCAATCAGTAAATATATGTTCGCCGTCAATCGTTTGCTTAAAACATGACCTTCATTATGAAAGGTTGTCGACACTTGGAAAAAAAGGGAGTTTGCTTTTCCATTTGCTCGGCTTCAGAAATGGGGAAGATGTGGTCTGAGTGAAGGACAGTTGTGTGGATACTGATTTTGTGTTTATTGCACAGCCACAATATGCCAACATTTGATTGTGGATCTCTTTTGTATGTGCAGGATCCTGGACGTGGAGCCCAACCGGCTCTCAGTGGGGGGCGTCAGGTCAATGGAGTCCGTCCTCCACCGCCCTGGTCAGGTCGCCACTCATGACTTTGTGGGCTGCATCATGGAGTTGGCTGTCAATGGACGCCCGCTGGAGCCCAGTCAGGCGCTGGCATCACATGGCATCCTTGACAGGTCTGCACCCCACCCCAACTCCCTTCAGTCCTAATTTCATCCTTTCTCCATCTTATACCGCTTGCTCCCATCTGTCTGCCTTGCCTCTCGCTGTGGGACATCTGCTCGGCTTTTGCAGACATTCTCTAAAGCTGTGCGATACCAGAAACCGGTTGCAGATTTTTTTTCGTAGAAGCGAGGGGAAATCTTTTATATGCAAATCAATCCGAATTTCGTTCCGGGAGTGTGCATCTGCCTCTTTTCTTGGAGATTCTTTTGGGCCTGTCAAACCGACAGATCCAATTGTCCTTTATTATTTTAGATGCCCAAGACTGGAGGCAGCCTGCACCGCAAGCCCCTGCAGACATGGAGGGACCTGTCTGGACCACTGGTCTTGGCAGCAGTGCCAATGCGTGGACGGCTTCACTGGCAAATACTGTGAAAAATGTAAGTCAATGTGCCTTTGAGGTGTCTCCAGAATGAATTTAATTATGCCTTCAATATTATTAATGATTCCCCCATTGTATGAGTCATTGTGTTGGTCATGACGCCAGCTGCCTCCATCTCAGCTTTGTGTCTTTAATTATAAAAGTATTCACAGTGACGACTCACAATTGTAATGCCAGTGACTTTTTCCGGGTGCCGCTGTTCTGTGTCAACCTGGCTATTTTCCGGCGTTGCTGCAGTAGCAGAGGCGGGACAGGCTTGTCATTTTGGACACTGGAAACATACTTCTGAATTTTAGGTTATCAAATGAAAGAAAATAGATGCAATTTTGCAGGATGATAGTGTCATTATGTTTTTATATGAAAGAAAGAATCTTGTTAATTTTAACGGCTGGCCTAGATAGCAAAAATCATTCAAGAATTTTTTTTCAAACTGTTCGGAGCTGTTTTTGGACACTAAAGCAAGAACACTGTTAGGGGTGCCAAACTTATTTATGATCCAAAAATCGGCCATCCAACATTACTGTGTTATGTACTTTTATACTATCAACTATGTTGTTGTGAGGAAAATGACTTTTGTTCTAGAACCAAGAAGTATTGACATTATTTTTTAAATATACAATTGGGACTGTGATTGACTGGCAAAAAGTTCAGGGTCCACCCCACATGTCTACCAAAGTCAACTGGGATAGGCTCCAGCTCACCAGAAAAACACTAAAGAAAATAGTTGAATAGATAAGCAGTTGGAGGACGCCGGATGGGATAGTCTATAACCATGCATTTGTGGATAAACACAAGATTAATAGGGTATAAGGAGTATAGGCGACATCACCACCTATCAAATTTCAAGGGTTTCAACAACCCTGCTGTTTTTCTTGCACGCAGCTCATAATGGAGACGACCAAGATGAGGTTTATTAAACCGGGTGTTTGACAGCTGTTTGTCTTATTCTTCTGTCTTCATAAAAATGACCCAGAAGAAAAAAATGTGTGGTGCAGCTGTGCATCTTTCAGCACCTCGGAAGGTGAAGACAGAGTGATGGTGTTGACATAGCTGGTGGGAGCGATCCTGCCTGGCATTTCTGCAGAGGCAGCGTTATCACAGTGGCATTGTTTTAGATATTATTGTCCGTGGCAAACCTCAACCTAGAGTACATTTCGTAATAGAGGATATATTTCCTGAAATAATTACTCTGTTCAAGTAAGGCCTGTTATGTGCTAACATTGTAAAAAGAAGGGAACCAATTAAAACAACAAAATCATTGTCAAGTCATTGAAGCAGTGACGAACTTGCATGAGACGAGACAAAAAGATGCCATGCCACTCACTTTCCGGCGTATTTCATGTTATAAATCGTAGTAAGCAGCCCGGACAGAGACCTGTGACAGATTTCATATCCAATGAGGACTTTGAAAAATAAAAGCTGGATTTGTAGTTCTGGCTGGTAAGGGGAAAAAAACTTGAAGTAAATATCCAGTCAAGAACAAGGAGTTAAGATTAAGATATTGAAGAGTTAAGATTAGATAAGGATTCAACGTTGAGGAATTACAATTGAGATTGAATTCCAAATATTACAACATTCCATGTCTACTCAAGCAACACTTTGAGGCACTTTGGTTACACGTGTACTGTACTAATATTCATCTCACTGACACATGGGACCCTCTTAACGGCCTGCATACTTCAGTTTGGCTTTGGTATCTGTAATTATGAGTGAGAAATGGAGGCCCAATTTGTGGTTCTGGCTGTTGAATAAGGAAAATAACTGACACATGAGTGCGCAGCAGCTGCAGAGTGAGCAACGATTTAAAGCCACTGGAGAACTTTGAACAATGAAACAGATGATGAAGATTCTTTGGCCCGTCTGTTTTGCAGATATCACGGCTGACACTGCGCTATCCCTGGATGGGACCGGCCGCCTGGACTATGCCTTGAAACAGGGCCCCAAGCGGGACGTCCTGCTAAGGCGGTCATTGCAGGGCGGGATCCATGACCCCGTCATGCCTAGCCGTCTGGAGGTCAAGTTCAGGACACGTGGCAAGAGTGGCACATTGCTGCACGTGCAGGAGAACAGTAACTACACCACTGTTAAGGTAGGAGCACAGATATTTTCTCATTGTAGCAAATAAACTCTGCTCTCACCTCCTACTTGTCCAGTACTATAAATGTATGACCAGCCATTTCCACGCATGAGATCCATGTGAGTAGCAAACAGGCTGTTGCTTCAGTTAAACAGCATCAGATTGATCCGACTTATAAATAATGAAACACAGCAGCTCTGGAATCAAATGTTTTCCAAGGGAAGTTAATGCCCCTGAAGTATTGAAAATGATCACGGGAGGAAGTCTGGAGTTTGACTTATCAGCGCCAAGGAACAAAACAATCATTAAGAAGGACGACTGAGTCGGCAATATGTGAAAATCCACTTCTGTTGGTGTTTTTCAGATGGATTATTAAGTCAAAAGACAAATAGAAGATCCACTTTTCCACTTCTTGAATTAAGACTACATCAAGAACAAGACAGATGTTAAAACCATGTTTTTTGGAGATAAAATTAAAAATGCTGTACCCAATTTAAGCCTAGTTAATACCTTAAGGAGTTAAAATTATGACAAGATTAAGACTTTGGAGAGTGGAGGGCTACAACAACACAAGAGTTTCCTAAAATAGAGTTTGCGATGATGAGACCAAAACTTTGAGGAGTAAAGAGTAAGACTCAAGAGATTTAAGTCTGTGAGAAGTTAAGACCAAAACTAATTGTTCAGTTAGTTAAGAATGGATCCAGACCAAGATTTTGAAGTTATGTCCAATTCAAGACCAAGACTTGGACGAGTGGAGGCCAAGTCAAAACCACTACTTGAGGACTTGACCAAGAATCATGACCAAGACTTTGAGACCAAGTAAAAAGAAAGGCCTTAAAAATAAATCCAAGACTTCAGCTGTTAAAACTAAGTCAAGACCAAGACTATGGGGAGTTTTAACAACTTCTAGACTTACTGAGACTAATTCCCTGATTGAGAATAAAACCCATTTCAAACCAAGATTGTGAGGAGAGACCAAGTCAAAATATGCTTGATGTTTTGTGCATTGTACAGTAGGTGGCGCGTGCCAAATATGTGAGGATGTTGAAGGGCGCTGTGAGTTAAGGAAAGACTCAATTAATTGATAGATGGCCAAAATCTCTGTTATCCTCCCTCAGATGAGAAATGGCAACATCCACTACATCTCGGATGCAGGCGTGGCAGGCAAAGTGGAGCGAACCATTGGGGACGTGGTGCTGTCTGATGGTCTGTGGCACACCCTTTTGCTGGTGAAGAACAGCTCCAACACCTTGATGCAAGTGGACAACAGCCACTCCCGCATAATCCAGCTTCCTACCCAGGATTTTGGAGGTCTTGGCGTCCTCACCATTTCACTCGGAGGGATCCCGCCTGGTCCTGCACAGCAAAAAACTGCGGCAGGTGAGGTTCTACAAAGGTTCTTTGACTACTGCTCTTGATGGAAGTTGTGGTGAACATACGGACTATTAAATATGGTCAAAAGATGGTACATTAGGGATGTCCCCAAAATTCTGATTTTGCCATCAAATCATAATTAGGCACTTGGAACTGCAGTGCAAATCTGACCTCATTGTGGTGTTTTTGGATTATTGGTGCAGTACTACAGTGGAGCCTGGTGCCTCTTATGCATGAGCACACCTAAGTACATATTTCTCTTGTGTGTTAGGCAGTACTTTTGTTAACTCAAAGACATGAATGTTGTTCTGATTGCCATCCATATTTGGTGGCCAATTTATTGAAATTTGACACTGCTAAAATGTGCCTGTTTTGAATTTATAATAGTTGAAGAAATGTTGCTTTGTTAAATATCAGTAAAGGGGGGAGTTGTTTTTGTCTGTTTCCTGTGGTTTTGGCCTAAATAATGGTTCAGATATCCCCTAAATTGTGTTAGGGACTCTTTGGAAAAGGTGAAACAGAGTATTTCCAGACAGATGGAATGTGGCATAGTAAATTTTCCATTTTTCTGGGGACGGAAAACGAATCTAATGCCACAGACTAATATGGTAAAAATCATGATTTGTTGAGGGAGGGCATTTTTCCGAGCATGCAGACTGTCAACTCTGACCTCAGCAGTGCAGCGCATCTTCAGTGTTTTACGATCAAACACAAAATGGCCTGAATATGCACTGCAACTAATTTAATAATAAAAAAACTATATTAACATCACTGAGGCAGTGTTTTTTGACAACACACAAAGCCAGAGATTAAATTACATACAGACGTAGTTATCGAACACAGATGTATGTCTGGAAGCTACAACAGCTCAGACAACAGACTCTCGTTTTTTTTAATAGAACACTTTCCATTTTTCTTTATGTAAATCCACAAGCTAAGCATGTATTTTTTCTCTACCAATTAGCTAGCAAGCATCAGCCCCAGCAAATCACTCAATTAGTACTGATATCACTTCAGAAAACGGTTTTGCCCTTCTAGCCTCTAAAAGCTGTTTATTTTCCTTTATTTTTTGTCCCTAGGTTTTGATGGCTGCCTGGCCTACGTGAAATATAATGGCGAGAATCTGCCTTTCAACGGAGAACATGGCCTTGTTGGGTTAACCAAGACCAGTTCATCAGTCAAGATGGGTTGCAGAGGTCCAAACTTGTGCGAGAGTAGCCCATGCTGGGATGGCCTGATGTGCATCAACCAATGGTACACATACCAATGCGTCCCACCAGGCGACTGTGCCTCCAGTCCCTGTCAGAACCACGGGAGCTGTGTGCCAGACTCCCGTTTGGGTTTCACCTGCGTCTGCTCTGAGTTCTACACCGGAAAGACGTGCGAGACCCAGGTGGCCTGCCTGGGTGTCCAGTGCCCTCAAGGGACCACCTGCAACACGGCCAACAACGGTGGTTTTATCTGCCGTCCAAATCCCGCAACGGAAGCCATGGTTCTCCCTATTTGGGCCGTACCCGCTATCGTGGGTAGCTGTGCCACAGTGCTAGCTTTGGTTGTGCTCAGTCTCATCCTGTGCAACCACTGCAAGGACCGCAATAAAACCAAAGTGCCAAAGGATTCCAAGGAGAAGAAACCCAAGGAGAAAAAGAAAAAGAAGAAGGGGAGTGAGAACGTGGCATTCGATGACCCAGACAACATCCCACCATATGGAGATGACATGACAGTCCGAAAGCAACCAGAAGGGAATCCCAAGCCGGATATCATTGAGAGGGAGAATCCATATCTGATCTACGATGAATCTGACATTCCTCACAACAATGAGGCAGTCCCGAGTGCTCCTTGTGCCCCTTGTAATGGTCCAGAGGCCGATATTGAGCACTACGACATTGATAACGCCAGTAGCATTGCACCGTCTGACGCAGACATCATCCAGCACTACAAGCAGTTCCGAAGCCACACTCCCAAATTCTCCATCCAGAGGCACAGCCCGCTGGGATTTGCAAGGCAGTCCCCCTTACCACTCGGTGCCACCAGTTACTCTTACCAACCTCAGTATACTCAAGCTCTAAGATCCACCCCACTCAGCCACGCCCACTCAGCTTGTCCCACGCCGAACCATCTTTCCAGACATTCCCCGGCCCCATTCACCAAGCCGACCTCCTTTTACAGAAACACCCCGACCAGGGAGCTTAACCTTGCTCGCCGTGAGGGCAGCCCCCTCGACCTGCACAATGACATGTGCCAGCCACCGCCCATGTTCAACTACGCCACCCGGCTGGGGAGGCGCAGCAAGAGTCCACAGACCATGGCAAGCCATGGCCACACATCCCGCCCGGGGAGTCGGCTCAAGCAGCCTATTGAGCAAATTCCCCTGGAGACGGGCCCCCCCGTAGGACTGTCCATCGAGGAAGTGGAGCGGCTAAACAATCCGCGTCCTCGCAACCCCAGCATCTGCAGCGCCGATCACGGGCGCTCCAGCTCAGAAGAGGACTGCCGCCGGCCTCTCTCACGGGTCCGAAACCCTGCGGACGGCATCCCTGCCCCAGAGTCCTCTTCAGAGAGTGACTCACATGACTCCTTCACCTGCTCAGAGATGGAGTATGACCGGGAAAAACCTGTTTCTTACAGCTCCCGGGTCCCCAAGCTCTCGCAAGTCAATGAGTCTGACGCAGACGATGAAGATTACAGCGGGAGGCTGAAGCAGAGGCGGTACTCGACCCGCCGGGCGGAAGGTGGTCCTGGCACGGCCCAGCTGCCGCCTACTGAGTATCACAACACACTGGCTCACAAACTGGGCCCGCCAGCTGGGGCATTCAACTGGGACAACCTTTTGAGCTGGGGTCCCGGTTTTGGACATTATGTTGACGTGTTCAAGGACTTAGCAATGCTTCCTGAAAATGCATCTGCAAAGGACATTGAAATGAACAGTGGGGATGGCTCAGTCACCATTCTAAATGAAGGAGAAGCGGAACAATACGTATGAGACTATTTATTGTCACGTTGTAGATTATGGCAATGTTCTCCGAAAAGAACGTGGGACTATGTGTTTTTTTAATTGAAAAATAATGACGACTTTCAATGCAGTAAGGCAGTACCAACGGCACCTGAATCCACCTTGGAAAGGTTATACCAGTCTCCGTCCAGCTGTTCCGTCCTGCGTCGTTTGCACCCTTTGAAGAAGCCTACGTCTGAATTCAATTGACCTCCATACATGTTATCTCTCTGAAACCTTTCTGTTCCTTATTACTTATATTGCCTCTCCCTCACAGCCTGAAAGATAAGACGGCACATTAAATTAACACTCCCAGCTGTTGAACGAAACAAAACTCCTGTTCATACGTTGTTCGTAGACTTTTAATTCCACCGCAAAGAAAGCATGTGCGTTTTGAAGGGACCGCACCTGCAGACACTGCGTGAAAGTAAGCACACACCGATTTTCACCTCGGGTTTTGTTTTCTCACACAAGACTGGCTAATTGCTCCAAGAGTGACGATGAATCAAGTCGTCTGCCTTACACAC